>NC_050091.1:12703026-13037520 GCF_009764565.3 Dermochelys coriacea
TGGAAGCCCGCTCCACCCCCGGACACACGGACGGCTGCCTGACCTACGTGCTCAGTGACAGGACCATGGCCTTCACCGGGGACGCCCTGCTGATCCGGGGCTGCGGCCGCACCGACTTCCAGCAGGGTGAGGGCGAGCTGGGGAGGTGGGTGGGGGTGTGTGTGTGTGCGGGGGGGGGGTTCACGTGTTACCGGGGGAGGGGTTTCTTGGAGGGCTGGTGAATAGTTACCGTGGAGACAGGAGGGTGCATCCCTTGGATATGATGGTGACCGCCATGGCGATGGTGACAACCGCTGGGCATGACCTGGAGATGCCATGGTGAGGGGTGTGTGTGTTTGGGGGGGACATGATTGGGAGTTGCCATGGGGATGGAGGGAGCATCTCTGGGTTCACCTCCTAGTGGGCATAGCCCTGGGGAACGTGGCTGCTGGTTGCCAAGGTGATGGCAGGGGCTGCTGGGGCGATGATGGGGGTGCCGTGCCAGGGAGCTTTGGCCAGGCAGTGCCGGGGGTGGCTGGGGTGCCAAGCCAGGGGGTTGGCCGTGTCCCTCACCCCGTGGTAACCAGGCCCCAATTCTCTCCGCCCCCCAGGCTCCCCGGAGACCTTGTACCGCTCCGTGCACGAGAAAATCTTCACGCTCCCCGGAGACTGTCTGATCTACCCCGCCCACGACTACACGGGTGAGTCCGAGCACGGCGCCAGGAGGCTCAGTGGGGGCAGTCAGGGCTGGCCCCGATGCCCCAGCCCGGCACTAGGGGGCGCTGTGCTCCAGGGAGCCGGGTGGGGGGCCCGCAGGGGCGTTGTGCTACAGGGGTGGGATGGGGGCTCCCCCTGCTGGTGCTGTTTCTCACCTGCCCCTGGCGCCCCCTGCAGGCCAGACGGTGTCCACGGTGGAGGAGGAGAGGACCCTGAACCCCCGACTGACCCAGAGCTGCGAGGCCTTTGTCCAGCTGATGAACAGCTTGAACCTTCCTCAACCCCAACAAATTGGTGAGACTGGGAGCCAGGACGCCTGGGCTCTCTCCCGGGGCTGGGAGGGAAAAGGGTTGGAGCAGCGGGGGGCTGGGAGCCAGGACGCCTGGGCTCTCTCCCGGAGCTGGGCGGGGAGTGGGGGGTCTAGTAGTTAAAGCGGGGGGTGGTGTTATCCCAGCTGAGGGCTGGCATGGGGTGTAGATGAGGCCAGGGCCCCTATCGCTCTGTCTAACGTCTCTGTTTTTTTCATCCTCTGCAGACTTTGCGGTCCCAGCGAACCTCAAGTGTGGGATACAGGATGCAGCGACTTAGCCCGGCCCCCTTTCTCTAATGCCACGCCCCTTGTGTTAAGCCCCGCCCACCTCATCATAGGGCATGCCCTCTCATTGACTCTTATGATAATGGCAGGTCCTTTGGCCTGGGGCTGGCTGTCTCTGACTGTCACTTTGGTCCCTCCCTTAAGCGAAATCTGGGGGCTCCCTCTTTGGGGTCCTGAGTGGGAAGGGTTAATGATCTTCAACCATGGCAGCTTCCCTTCCCCCACTGCAACATCCCCACCAATTCCTCTGATCCCCCCCAGTCTGGCATTAGGGAGTTTGCACCTTCCTCTGCATTCGCTGTGGAGTGGAGGCTTCCCGCTAGTCTCTCCTGGGGAGCAAAGGCCCCCCCCTTTCCTGAGCCTGGTGTGCAGACAGCAGGGAACCCCTGCAGCCAGCATTGGGGTCTGAGAGAGGCCCCAGGCCCCCATATTCTGCATTTGAATAATAGGGTACCCGGGGGGACCCTGCTCAGTTCTGTCAGGCCCTGCTTCCCACCCTGTGGCTGAATTGGGGGGTCCTACTCGCGCTGCAGGGCTCCCTCCACTTGCTATTTGCACCAGCTGGACTGTCTCTTGTCTCTGCTCTGTGGGGTGTCGGCACCAGTGGGCCTAGACCTGGGAGCAGGTCTCCCCCACTCTGGGCTGGGAGGGGGGGGACCCCTATTTGTGAATGTGGCTCAGTCTTAGGGAGGGAGAGGGTTGGAAATGAACCACTGCGGAGAGAATAAAGTTGTGCTGGATCCATCGGAATCAAGTTTGCTTCACAAGGCAGGATGCTGGGTGAGATGGGCCCATGGGGCCACCGTGTTACTGCAGTTGCCCACCAGGGGGTGCTGCTCCCTCACTTTCCCCAGCCTGTTCCCGGGGTTTGCTCTCCCCCACCGACCCCAGGGGTCCAGACCCCCTCATCTCCCACCCTAGGAACAGCTGCAGGAGCCTGCCCGTGGTCTTGGCCCAGAGAAAGGGCAAGAGGGAAGGAGAATTGGCTTCCATCCCTTCCTCCCACCCCTGAGATCTGAACTCGTCACCCCCCATTCCTTACTTCCTCCCCTCCTGATAGTTCTTTCCTTTTCCCTTCCTGCCTCTCCAGGGAGGGGTAAACCCTGGCCACAGCCCACACTGCTTAAAAAAGGGAACCCCCCCATCCCTTGGTCTGTTCCCACCCACCCTGACCCCTGAAAACAGGCTCAGCCACCTGGACGCCACCCCAGAGCCAGGTGCAATGCTAGTGGGGCTCCATCCCAGCTGGAGGGGGAAGGTCTTTCTGCCCAGTGAACTCCACAGGGTTGGGATAGAGCCACCCTAGACACCCCCTTCAATAAGGGGTGTTGCCCCTTTAAGGCTGCAGCCCTGAAAGAAAGGAATTGTGGGAGATGTAGTCCCCAGGGTTGATGGGTGTTGTAAGCTGGGCAGCAAGGCATGCTGGGAAAGGACCAGGGCTATAAAAGGGGCTCCCTTTTTGGCTACCAAGAGGAGGGTCTGGGTAAATAAGTGGGGGGGTTGGACACCTTAGCTAGCCAGCAGCTGTGAGACACTCCTGGGGCAATTGCGCACCATTGCGCATGTGCAGAATTTGGGTCCCCCTCAGATTTTCTTTGTTTCCCTGCAGAATATGAGTTTCCGCTGAGGAAGCTACGCGAGGGGCCATGCGCCCTTCCCTGGCAGCGGTCCCAAGCGGGCACGTTGGGAGCAGCGGGGGGTGTGTGTGTAAATCACCACTGGGGCTGGGCATGCCAGACTGTCCCTCTCGCTTGCTCTTGCGGTGTGCTTGCTGCAGAAAAGCAGGCCCTTCTGCTGTGTCAGGTGCACTGCTGAGTCTGTGTCAGGGGACGGGGGGGGGGGCTGCAGGGTGATCTCCCCCACCTCCGTGCAGCCAGAGGCCTGCGCTCCCCACTGGCAGGCAGCCCCGGTGTGTGCCCCTTGTCCACGTTGCCATGCCTGCCCTGCAGAGGCATGGGGCTGACCCAAGCAACTGTGGGGAAACCATGGGGAGCCTTGGCCGGGGTGCCATTTAGGGAGGGGGGGCACCTGCTCACTGATTTTCATGCTACACAGGCAAGTCCCCTTCTCCAGGAGCGGGGTTCTCCAGCTGTGGCTCCCTGTGCTAGGGACTTGGGAATGGGCCAGGCAAGTAAGGGGTCAGTTCGGTATGAGGGGGAAGCAGAGGGACCCCAGTGGAGTTGGAGAGGAGAGTTCCCCAGTGGCAGAGCGGGAGTTTTTGGAGCCTGGGGGTGGGGGTGGGGCAGTGGGATGGGAAAGGGGAGTCAATCTCCAGGGGAAGGGAGAGATGAGGGCACAGGGCTGAGGGGGAACGGTCCATAGGACAAGGATCCTGATGAGGGAGGGGAAGCTGAGGAAGGGTGGGGGGGCTAGGAGTAGCTACGTGGGTCTTGGGGTGTGTTTGCCCACTGAGAAGCAGGGAGCCCCCTCACCTCTGCCTGGGAAGAGACTGGGACAGATCCCACTATGCTAATGCGTTCTCTGTGCCGTCAGTTCTCTCTCTGCCTTACCCCCCAGCTCCCATGTTTCCGGGTAACCTACACCATGAGCCTGCAGAAAGGATCCACATGGGCACAGGGGATTCTGTCCCTCTCTGCTCCTGGGGGGTCATCTGTGTCGTTACAGACAGACTCGCTGACAGGGATTTTGCAATAAATTACCAAAATAGTTGAAAGTGAGGGGATTATATGGGATTTGAGGGGTGGGATAGCTCAGTGGTTTGAGCATTGGCCTGCTAAAATCCTTGAGGGGGCCATTTAGGGATCAGGGGCAAAAATTGGGGATTGATTCATAGATACTAAGGTCAGAAGGGACCATTCTGATCATCTAGTCTGACCTCCTGCACAACGCAGGCCACAGAATCTCACCCACCCACTCCTACGAAAAACCTCACCTATGTCTGAACTATTGAAGTCCTCAAATCGTGGTTTAAAGACTTCAAGGAGCAGAGAAGCCTCCCTCAAGTGACCCGTGCCCCACGCTACAGAGGAAGGCGAAAAACCTCCAGGGCTGCTTCCAATCTGCCCTGGAGGAAAATTCCTTCCCGACCCCAAATATGGCGATCAGCTAAACCCTGAGCATATGGGCAAGATTCACCAGCCAGATACTACAGAAAATTCTTTCCTGGGTAACTCAGATCCCATCCATCTAATATCCCATCTCAGGGGATTCGGCCTATTTACCCTGAATATTTAAAGATCGATTACTTACCAAAATCATATTATCCCATCATACCATCTCCTCCATAAACTTATCAAGTAGAATCTTAAAACCAGAGAGATCTTTTGCCCCCACTGCTTCCCTTGGAAGACTATTCCAAAACTTCACTCCTCTGATGGTTAAAAACCTTCGTCTGATTTCAAGTCTAAACTTCCTGGTGACCAGTTTATACCCATTTGTTCTTGTGTCCACATTGGTGCTGAGCTTAAATAATTCCTCTCCCTCTCCTGTATTTATCCCTCTGATATATTTATAGAGAACAATCATCTCTCCCCTCAACCTTCTTTTAGTTATGTTAAACAAGCCAAGCTCCTTAAGTCTCCTTTCATAAGACAAGTTTTCCATTCCTCGGATCATCCTAGTAGCCCTTCTCTGTACCTGCTCCAGTTTGAATTCATCCTTTTTAAACATGGGAGACCAGAACTGCACACAGTATTCCAGGTGAGGTCTCACCAGTGCCTTGTATAACGGTACTAAAACCTCCTTATCCCTACTGGAAATACCTCTCCTGATGCATCCCAAAACCGCATTAGCTTTTTTCACAGCCATATCACATTGGCAGCTCATAGTCATCCTATGATCAACCAATACTCCAAGGTCCTTCTCCTCTTCTGTTACTTCTAATTGATGCGTCCCCAACTTATAACTAAAATTCTTGTTATTAATCCCTAAATGCATAACCTTACACTTCTCACCATTAAATTTCATCCTATTTCTATTACTCCAGTTTACAAGGTCATCCAGATCCTCCTGTATAATATCCCGATCCTTCTCTGAATTGGCAATACCTCCCAGCTTTGTATCATCTGCAAACTTTATTAGCACACTCCCACTTTTTGTGCCAAGGTCAGTAATAAAAAGATTAAATAAGATTGGTCCCAAAACCGATCCCTGAGGAACTCCACTGGTAACCTCCCTCCTGCCTGACAGTTCGCCTTTCAGTAGGACCCGTTGCAGTCTCCACTTTAACCAATTCCTTATCCATCTTTTGATGTTCATATTGATCCCCATCTTCTCCAATTTAACTAATAATTCCCCATGTGGCACGGTATCAAATGCCTTACTGAAATCTAGGTAAATTAGATCCACTGCATTTCCTTTATCTAAAAAATCTGTTACTTTTTCAAAAAGGAGATCAGGTTGGTTTGGCACGATCTACCTTTTGTAAAACCATGTTGTATTTTGTCCCATTTATCATTGACTTCAATGTCGTTAACTAATTTCTCCTTCAAAATTTTTTCCAGGACCTTGCATACTACAGATGTCAAACTAACTGGCCTGTAGTTACCTGGATCACTTTTTTTTCCTTTCTTAAAAATAGGAACTATATTAACAATTCTCCAATCATTCGGTACTACTCCTGAGTTTACAGATTCATTAAAAATTCTTGCTAATGGGCTTGCAATTTCAGGTGCCAATTCCTTTAATATTCTTGGATGAAGATTATCTGGGCCCCCCGATTTAGTCCCATTAAGCTGTTTTGAGTTTCGCTTCTACCTCAGATATGGTAATATATACCTCCATATCCTCATTCCCATTTGTCATGCTACCATTATCCCCAAGATCCTCTTTAGCCTTATTAAAGACTGAGGCAAAGTATTTGTTTAGATATTGGGCCATGCCTAGATTATCTTTAACCTCCACTCCATCCTCAGTGTTTAGCAGCCCCACTTCTTCTTTCTTAGTTTTCTTCTTATTTATATGGCTACAGAACCTTTTACTATTGGTTTTAATTCCCTTTGCAAGGTCCAACTCTACTCGACTTTTAGTCTGTCTCACTTTATCCCTACATGTTCTGACCTCAATTAGGTAGCTTTCCTTGCTGACCCCTCCCATCTTCCACTCCCTGTATGCTTTCTGCTTCTTCTTAATCACCTCTCTAAAATGCTTGCTCATCTAGCTTGGTCTACAACTCCTTCCTATGAATTTTTTCCCCTTTCTTGGGAAACAAGCTTCCGATAGCTTCTGCAGCTTTTATTTAAAGTAATCCCAGGCCTCCTCTACCTTTAGATCCATACATTCTTCAGTCCAATCCACTTCCCTAACTAATTTCCTTAATTTTTGAAAGTCAGCCCTTTTGAAATCAAAAACTCTAGTTGCAGATTTATTTTTGTTAATCCTTCTGTTCAGTTTGAACTGAATTAGCTCATGATCACTTGAGCCAAGATTATCCCCTACAACCATTTCTTCTATGAGGTCCTCACTACTCACCAAAATGAAATCTAAAATGGCATCCCCTCTAGTCGGTTCAGCAACTACTTGTTGAAGGAATCCATCAGCTATCGCATCTAGGAAAATATGAGCCCTATTATTATTACTAGCACTGGTCTTCCAGTCTATATCTGGGAAGTTAAAGTCTCCCATGATCACGCAGTTTCCATTAGTATTTATTTTATTAAAGACATTAAAAAGGGCTCTATCCATATCCAAATTAGATCCCGGCGGTCTATAGCACACCCCAAGCACTATCGTAGGAGAGGCTTTACTAGTTTTCTTCCCCAATGTAATTTTTGCCCAGACGGACTCTGTCTTATCCATTGCATCGCTTCTTATTTCTTTACATTCTACCTCATCATTGATTTAGGGATCTGGGGCAAAAATTAGGGCTTGGCCCTGCTTTGAGCAGGTGGTTGGACTAGATGATCTCCTGAGGTCCCTTCCAACTCTGATATTCTATGATTCTATGATATACAATGCTACTCCACCCCCTTTACCTTTGTTTCTGTCTTTCCTAAACAGCACATACCCTTCAATACCTGTAGTCCAGTCATGACTACTATTCCACCATGTTTCTGTTATCCCTATAATATCTGGTTTCACTTCTTGCATCAGTAGCTCTAGTTCCTCCATTTTGTTACCTAGGCTCCTCGCATTGGTGTACAAACATCTTAATTTTTGCTGTTTGGCCTCGCTCACATTTTGTACCCTATTAGGCACAGTCATTCTACAGCCAGTATAACCTATTAGACTGGTATCCACACTGCCCTCGCTCCTTATATACATTCTTCTACCCACGGCTGTATCCTTTCTTACTTCATCTTCTTCCCTCTCAATGCTAAAATCTGGCGTGGAGATTACCTGGACATCTCCCAACCATCTCCCCCAATTGGTCTTGCTTTGAGCAGAGGGTTGGACTAGATGACCTCCTGAGGTCCCTTCCAACTCTGATATTCTATGATTCTATGATTCTAAGAAAATGCACAGGGTTTTTACATGTTGTGCGCAGAACTTTTTGTTTTTTTGATGCAGAATTCCCCCCAGAGCAGGGAGCCTGGCACCATCTCGCCAAGCTGCCCCGGCAGCATTCTCTGCTGTTGCTTCCAGCCCTGGATCTTAAAACAATTAACACAGGTTAATTAGTGGACCCTGACAAACCTTTCCTTCCCTGGGGAAACTGAGTCAAGCAAACTTAACCCTATTATACAGTGAGGGAAACTGAGGCAGAAAGAGCGGAAATCTGTGCAGGACAGCTGGGGATAGAACCCAGTAGACCTGGGTCCTACAGCCCCCTTACTCTAACCACTAGATTCCTTTCCCCTCCCAGAACCGTGACAGAACCCAGGAGTCCTGGCTCCCAGCTTGCCCCTGCTCTAACCACTAGACATCACTCTCCTCCCAGAGCCAGGGATAGATCCCAGGAGTCCGGGCTCCCAACCCCGCCTGCTCTAACCACTAGACTCCCCTCCCAGAACTGAGGCGCAAACCCAGGAGTTCTGGCTCCCAGGCCCACCTGCTCTCAGCCAGGTGGCCTGTGAAATGCGGGGTGTGGCCAATCTCCAGTTCCCACCCTCCTGCCCCATGTTTATATCAGGCCCACATCACAGGTGTGTTGGGTTGAGGTTATATGATGCCAGCCAAGGCGGCAGAACCTGGGTGAAGGGTTGGAATCTGGGGGGAATGTGGGCAGGGGCAGAGGAGACACTAAAGGGCAAATCTAATGATCGTCCTAGATGCCTGTGTGCTAATGCACGAAGTATGGGGAGTAAACAGGAAGGGCTAGAGATCCCAGTGAATAATCCCAATTACAACAGAAGGTGCATCACAATGACTTGGCAGGTTAACTCCCGTGACTGCAATATCGGTATACAACAGCACGGTTTACTCAGGTGGGCAGGGATAAAGGGAGGAGGGGTTGCCTGGTATAGCAAAGGTGTCTGCACCTTCTCTGAGGCTGGGATGTAAATAGGAGACGGACTTGCTGAAAGTCTCCGGGTAGGGATAAAAGGGGTAACAAGCAGGCGGGGATGCCATGGTAGGGTTAGCGACAGACCAGCTAACCAGGAAGAAGAGGTGGGTATGGCTTTTTTTAAACAACTCACAAAATCATCCAAAGCCCAGGCCATGGTGGCAACGGGGGGTTTCAACCACCCAGAGAACAGCTGGGAAAATAACACCGCCGGGCACAGATCTTGGAATGCATTGGAGACAGCTTTGGGGAAAGCAGCGAGGGGGAGGCGGTTCTGGATTTGGTTCTGACCCACAGGAGGAACTGGTTGAGAATCTGCAGGTGGACGGCAGCTTGGGTGAAAGGGGTCAGGAAATGACAGAGCTCACACTGCTAAGGAACGGTAGGAGGGAAAACAGCAGAGATCAGACAATGGAGTTGGAGAAGGCCGACTTCAGTGAACTCAGTGAATTGGGGGTGAGATCCCGTGGGAAGCAAGTCTAAGGGCCACAGAGTTCAGGGCAGTTTTTAAAGAGACGTTATTAAGGGCACAAGAACAAACTACCCCGCTGCATAGGAAGGATGGCAAGAGACCACTCTGGCTTACCAGGGGATCGTCAATGAGCTGAAACGCAGAAAAGAATCCTTCAAAAAGTGGAAACTAGGTCAGATTGCGAAGGGTGAATATAAACACACGACACATGTCGGGACAAAATGAGAAAGGCCAAGGCACAAAACAAGATTAAATCAGCTAGGGACAGAAAGGGCAACAAGAAAACATTCTGTGAATACGTGAAAAGCAAGAGGAAGACCAAGGATGGACAGGTCCATTACTCAGTGAGAATGGAGAGCCAGTAACAGAAAATGAAGCGATGGCTGAAGTGTTAAATGCTTTTTTTGTTTCCGTTTTTATCAGCCGACTACCATAGTGAATGTCAGCAGACATGGGGCAGGATCTGAGGCTACAAGAGGGAAAGAGCGAGTTAAGAATTACTTAGATAAGTTCCATGTCTTCAAGTCGGCAGGGCCTGACGAAATCCGGCCTTGGATACGTAAGGAACCAGCTGATGAGATCTCTGAGCCACTAGCGATCTTGGTGATCTTCCATCCTGAAAACACCATCCTGGCCACTATGGATGTAGAAGCCTCTACACCAACATTCCACACAAAGATGGACTACAAGCCATCAGGAACAGTATCCCCGATAATGTCACGGCTAACCTGGTGGCTGAACTTTGTGACTTTGTCCTCACCCATAACTATTTCACATTTGGGGACAATGTATACCTTCAAATCAGCAGCACTGCGATGGGTACCCGCATGGCCCCACAGGATGCCAACATTTTTATGGCTGACTTAGAACACCACTCCCTCAGCTCTCGTCCCCTAATGCCCCTACTCTACTTGCGCTACATTGATGACATCTTCATCATCTGGACCCACGGAAAAGAAGCCCTTGAGGAATTCCACCATGATTTCAACAATTTCCATCCCACCATCAACCTCAGCCTGGACCAGTCCACACAAGAGATCCACTTCCTGGACACTACGGTGCTAATAAGCGATGGTCACATAAACACCACCCTATATCGGAAACCTACTGACCGCTATTCCTACCTACATGCCTTTAGCTTTCATCCAGAGCATACCACACGATCCATTGTCTACAGCCAAGCCCTACGATATAACCGCATGTGCTCCAACCCCTCAGAGAGAGACAAACACCTACAAGATCTCTATCATGCATTCCTACAACTACAATACCCACCTGCTGAAGTGAAGAAACAGATTGACAGAGCCAGAAGAGTACCCAGAAGTCACCTACTACAGGACAGGCCCAACAAAGAAAATCACAGAACGCCACTAGCCATCACCTTCAGCCCCCAACTAAAACCTCTCCAACGCATCATCAACGATCTACAACCTATCCTGAAGGACGACCCATCACTCTCACAGATCTTGGGACACAGGCCAGTCCTTGCTTACAGACAGCCCCCCAATCTGAAGCAAATACTCACCAGCAACCACACCCCACACAACAGAACCACTAACCCAGGAACCTGTCCTTGCAACAAAGCCCGTTGCCAACTCTGTCCACGTATCTATTCAGGGGACACCATCATAGGGCCTAATCACATCAGCCACACTATCAGAGGCTTGTTCACCTGCACATCTACCAATGTGATGTATGCCATCATGTGCCAGCAATGCCCCTTTGCCCTCTGGGGGCAAAAGATCTGTCTGGCTTTAAGATTCTACTCGATAAGTTTATGGAGGAGATGGTATGATGGGATAATGTGATTTTGGTAAGTAATTGATCTTTAAATATTCAGGGTAAATAGGCCGAATCCCCTGAGATGGGATATTAGATGGATGGGATCTGAGTTACCCAGGAAAGAATTTTCTGTAGTATCTGGCTGGTGAATCTTGCCCATATGCTCAGGGTTTAGCTGATCGCCATATTTGGGGTCGGGAAGGAATATTCCTCCAGGGCAGATTGGAAGAGGCCCTGGAGGTTTTTCGCCTTCCTCTGTAGCATGGGGCACGGGTCACTTGAGGGAGGCTTCTCTGCTCCTTGAAGTCTTTAAACCACGATTTGAGGACTTCAATAGCTCAGACATAGGTGAGGTTTTTCGTAGGAGTGGGTGGGTGAGATTCTGTGGCCTGCCTTGTGCAGGAGGTTGGACTAGATGATCAGAATGGTCCCTTCTGACCTTAGTGTCTATGAATCTATGTACATTGGCCAAACCGGACAGTCTCTACGCAAAGAATAAATGGACACAAATCAGACGTCAAGAATTATAACATTCAAAAACCAGCTGTAGAACACTTCAACCTCCCTGGACACTCAATTACAGACCTAAAAGTTGCAATTATTTAACAAAAAAACTTCAAAAACAGACTCCAACAAGAAACAGCAGAACTGGAATTAATTTGCAAATTGAACAACATTAAATTAGGCTTGAATACAGACTGGGAATGGATGAATCATTACATAAACTAAAAACTATTTCCCCAGGCTAACTTTCCCCTACTGTTACTCACACCTTCTTGTCAACTGTTTGAAATGAGCCATCCTGATTATCACTACAAAAGTTTTTTTTTTCTTCTGCTGATAATAGCCCACCTTAATCGATTGGTCTCGTTAAGAGTTGGTGTGGCAACCCCCATTGTTTCATGTTCTCTGTGTATATATATAACTTCCTACTGTATTTTTCACTGCATGGATCTGATGAAGTGGGCTTTAGCCCACAAAAGCTTATGCTCAAATAAATTTGTTAGTCTCTAAGGTGCCATAAGGACTCCTCGTTCTTTCTGCTGATACAGACTAACACCGCTACCACTCTGAAACCTGTAGCGATTCTCTGTGAGAATTCCTGGGGGACAGGAGAGATGCCAGAGGACTGGAAAAGGGCAAATATTGTACCTAGCTACAAAAAGGGGAATAAGGACAACCAGGAAATTACAGACCAGTCAGCTTCACTTCGGTACCTGGAAAGATAATGGAGCAAATAATCACACAATCTGTTTGTGTGCACCGAGAAGATAATCAGGTGATAAGTAACACTCGGCATGGATTTGTCAAGAACAAATCGTGTCAAACCAACCTCAGATCCTTCTTTAACAGGGTAATAAGCCTGGTGGATCGGGGGGGAAGCGGTAGACGTGGTATATCTTGACTTGAGTAAGGCTTTTGATACAGTCTCACATGTATCATAAACAAACCAGAGAAATCCAACCTAGACAAACCTACTCGAAGGTGGGTGCACAACTGGTTGGAAAACCGCTCCCAGGGAGCAGTTATGAGCGATTCGCAGTCAAGCTGGAAGGACCCTCGAGTGGGGTCCTGGAGGGATCTGTCCTGGGTCTGGTTCTGTTCAGTGATTTGGATAATGGCATAGAGAACACACTTATAAAGTCTGAGGACAATACCAAGCTGGAAGGGGTTGCAAGCTGTCACAGTCTTCCAGGCCCCGGGCTCTCTCGGCTCCGTACAGCCCCTGGGACGAACCCCCCAGTGTGATAGCCCTTCTTGGAGGTCACAATCTCTCATGGGGGTTAATGGGCTCCAGTGCCTCCTGGAACCGCATCTCTCTGAGCCTCCAGCAGCCTGGCTCTGCCGTGGGCCCCCTCAGGTAGTCCTCACTTTGGGCCCCCGGGACCCCCACCCCCAGAGGGCGCAATGCCCCCCAGTCTCTAGCTGCAGTGACTCTCTGCCAGCATAAAACAGGAGGTTTATTGAATGTCTGGACCCAGCCCGGGCAGTTCTCAGGGCCCTCGGGCCTGGCCAGTCTCAGCACCATCCAACTGGCTCTGTCCCCATCCCCATGGGCTCCGGCTGCTCCCTGTCCCCAGCCGAGCCCCCTAAATCCCCTCCCCCACCAGCCCCTCCTCTGCCCTTTGTCTTCCATCCCACGTAAACAGACAGCCTGGGCCCCTCTCTGCGGTCCTTTGTTCGTCCCCGGCTGGACCCGGCTGGCTCCCAATCTCCAGACCGGTGTCTGGGGTCCCGGCTGCTAGGCGAGGACACACCTGGTCCCCTGCAACAACAAACCCCCTCCCACCCCCTCGTTACACACACAGCATACGGGGAAACTGAGGCACACACAATATTCATGCAAAACACTAAGAAAATCCCCTACTTTGTCACACTAGCATGCTGGAGGACAGGATTAAGATTCAAAATGATCTGGACAAACTGGAGAAATGGTCTGAAGTAAATAGGATGAAATTCAATATGGACAAATGCAAAGTACTCCACTTTGGAAAGAACAATCAGTTGCAGACACACAGAATGGGAAATGACCGCCTATGAAGGAGTCCTGCGGAAAGGGATCTGGGGGTCAGAGTGCATCACAAGCTAAATGTGAGTCAACAGTACGATGATGTGGCAAAACCAGAGGCCGTTCTTCTGGGATGTCTCATCAGGAGTGTTGTAAGCAAAACACGAGAAGTGATTCTTTAGCTCTGCTCAGCCCTGATGACATCTCACCTGGAGTCTTGCATCCAGTACTGGGCACCACACTCGAAAGATGTGGGCAAATCGGAGAGTCCAGGGATGAGCAATAAAAACGAGGCAGGGCTAGGTATTACCCCATCTAGAAAACATGGCCTACAAGGGCAGATTGAAATTAGCTGGGAGAAGAGAAGACGGACGCGGGGCGGGGGGACGACAGGGTAACAGTCTTTAAGTACCTAAAAGGTTAAGAGGAGGGTGGAAGATTGTTCTTGTGCACTGAGGCCAGGACAAGGAGCAATGGGCTTAAACTGCAGCAAGGGCTGTTTAGGTTGGACATTAGGAAAAAGTTCCTACCTGTCAGGGTGGTTAAGCTCTGGGGTAAATTTCCCAGGGAGGTTGTGGAATCTTCATCACTGGAGGTTTTGCAGAACAGGTGGGACAAACACTTGCCGGGGTGGGCTGGGTAATACCTAGCCCTGCCTCAGTGCGGGGGACTGGACTGGATGGCCGAGCGAGGTCCCTTCCAGGCTGACATGTCTATAAGTGTCTGATTTCTCCCCCCCAAGCCCCTCTGAGCTAGCCAGTCGCTCACCTGGCAGAGGATTGGAGTTGGCACCCCCTAGAGGAGAAGGGTCCTGTGCCTAGGGAAAGGCTCCCAGGAGGGCAGGTGCACGGAGTGGGTGGCAGGGGTGGCTTGGGGGCCGGGGCATGGGGATTGTTTGTGGCTCTGCGTGGATCCCCCACCCCGCTGCGTGTCTCCCTGAACATCCAACTCCATTGAAATTAACTAGGGTGACCAGGTGTCCCAATTTGATAGGGACAATCCCAATTTTGGGGTCTTTTTCATATATAGGCTCCTATTACCCCCCACCCCGTCCTGATTTTTCACACTTGCTGTTTGGTCACTCTAAAATTAACTGGCCCCCCGGGGGTGGGAGCCAACCCACTCCCTGGCTCGGAATGATTGGCCTGCTGCAAGGCAGGGAAACTGAGACACCAAGAGGGGAAAGGACCTGCCTGAACTGGAGAGAGAACCCAGGAATCCTGGCTCCGACCCACCTCCTCTAACCCACGAGACCCCCCTGCCTTCCCTTCCCAGAGCCAGGGAGAGAACTCAGGTGTCCGGGCTCCCCCCTCCCCAACCCATTACCTCTCCTCAGCCACTCTACAAACAGCTCAGCTGCTTCCTGAAAAGCAAAAAACCGCAGGATTGGAAGCAGGGGAGCCTAGAGATCTGGAGGAGGCCCCTGGCCGGCTGGTGACCAGGCTTCCATAGCGAGAAGGGGGGACTCCGTTGGGGGGCAGGGGGTCCCCGAGAAGGCAGGTGAGCGAGAATCCTGCCTGCCACGACTGTCACTGCCCAGAAGGGCTGAAAGGGCAGAGTTCAGTGCTACTGCACCGCAAGAGCAAAGGACTGGTTAGACTGGCTGGGAGCCAGGACTCCTGGGTTCTCTAGAGATGAGCGCACACTGTGCAGCCCCATTGTCTGTTGGGTCCCTGGGCCCAGTCCCAGGGGCGTGACTTGATCGTTCCCTCCTGGCTGCGCCATGGTTACCAGCCCTGTGCTGGCTCCGGGGGTGGGGGGCGGGATGATTTCGGGGCCCCGGGAGCAGGCTGGGAACGTGCCGTGGCAATAACGTGGCTGGGGAACCGGAGCCGCTGGGTGTGACGAGACGGGAACTCCTGCTGGGGGGTGATTCTATCTGGGAGGGAGAAATTTACCAACCGGCAACCGATGCCATGGTGGAGGGAAAGGAGTGGAACCCAGGAGTCCTGGCTCCCAGCCCCACCCCCCAGCTCCAACCTCTTTTAGATCTCCAGCCTGCCCTGTCCTCCCCACCTCTGCCTCCGCCTCCTTCCTCCCCTCCCGCCCCCACCGTCTGGCATTTAAAGGACTCATCCCCCCCAGCCTGGCACCAGCGCATCACCCAAGGCTCCAGCCACCAGCACGCCCTGGCCATGACCCTGAGACCACATTGTACCTGCCGTGCCCAAGGCCAGGGGCTGCTCTTCCGGCAGGTGAGCGCCAGGCATGGGGGCTGGGATCCAGGACACCTGGGTTCTCTCCCTGGCTTTGGAAGGGGAGTGGGGTCTAGTGGTTGGGGGGAGGGGTTGGGAGCCAGGACTCCTGGGTTCTATCCCCAGTTCTGGGAGAGGAGTGGGGTCTAGTGGTTAGAGCAGAGGGGGCTGGGAGCCAGGACTCCTGGGTTCTCTCCCCATCTCTGGGAGGGGAGTGGGGTCTAGGGGTTAGAGCGAGGGGGGCTGGGAGCCAGGACTCCTGGGTTCTGTAGAGATGAGCGCATACAGTGCACTGGTGTTGGGTCCTGGGGCGCCAGTCCCGGGGCCGTGACGTGATCATTCCCTCCTGGCTGCGCTGTGGTTACGAGGTCCATGTGGGCTCTGGGGGTGGGGGTGGGGGGATGATTTTGGGCCCCAGGGAGCAGGCTGGGAACCCAGTAACACGGCTGGGTGCCGAGCTGGGGAGATGGAGCTGCTGGGTGTGAAGAGATGGTTACTCCTGCTGGGCTGTCAGGGGTGATTCTATCGGGGAGGAAGAGATTTATCAACAGTCAACCGATGCCATGCTGGGGGGGGGGGGAGGAATAGAACCCAGGAGTCCTGGCTCCCACCCCCCTGCTCTAACTACTAGACCCCACTCCCTTGCCGGTGCTAACTGGATCTCCCCTCCACAGCTCTTTGAGCCCGTGAGCTGCACCTACACCTACCTGCTCGCGGACCTGAAGACCAAGGAGGCGGTTCTGATCGACCCGGTTCTGGAGACGGCCAAACGGGACGTGAAGCTGGTGAAGGAGCTGGGCCTCAACTTACTGTATGCAGGTGAGAGCGGCTCCCATGGGGACTGTCTTGTTGTGGAAGGAGATGGGGTCAGGGCCGTTCCCCTTTAGGGGGCACCTGTTCAAATCCAGCCCCAAGGCAGGGACAGGCTGGCTCAGTGGGTGGGGAGCGGGACACGGGCCCTGTCCCCTCTGGGGGCATCGGCCCCAATCCGGCCCCAGGGCAGGGACCGGCTGGCTCAGCGGGTGGGGAGCGGGACACGAGGCCTGTTCCCTCTAGGAGGAATCAGCCCTGATCTGACCCCAGGGCAGGGACCGGCTGGCTCAGGGGGTGGGGAGCGGGTTAGGTTCCCATCTGTAAATCCCTGGTTCTGCTCCGCGCAGCCAACACCCACTGCCACGCAGACCACATCACGGGCACCAGGCTGCTGAAGACGATGCTCCCAGGCTGCCGCAGCGCGATCTCCCAGGACAGCGGGGCCTTGGCCGACATCCTCCTCCGCGAGGGCCACGCCCTGGAATTCGGGGCCTTCGTAAGTCACCTGGGCACTGGGGCTGGGAGCCCGGACTCCTGGGTTCTCTCCCCGGCTCTGGGAGGACCTGGGGTTCTAGTGGTTAGAACGGGGGGGCTGGGAGCCAGGACTCCTGGGTCCACGGAGGGGTCATGTCGCTGGCTCCCCCTGTCTGCAGGCCCTGGAAGCCCGCTCCACCCCCGGACACACGGACGGCTGCCTGACCTACGTGCTCAGTGACAGGACCATGGCCTTCACCGGGGACGCCCTGCTGATCCGGGGCTGCGGCCGCACCGACTTCCAGCAGGGTGAGGGCGAGCTGGGGAGGTGGGTGGGGGTGTGTGTGTGTGCGGGGGGGGGGTTCATGTGTTACCGGGGGAGGGGTTTCTTGGAGGGCTGGTGAATAGTTACTGTGGAGACAGGAGGGTGCATCCCTTGGATATGATGGTGACCGCCATGGCGATGGTGACAACCGCTGGGCATGACCTGGAGATGCCATGGTGAGGGGTGTGTGTGTTTGGGGGGGACATGATTGGGAGTTGCCATGGGGATGGAGGGAGCATCTCTGGGTTCACCTCCTAGTGGGCATAGCCCTGGGGAACGTGGCTGCTGGTTGCCAAGGTGATGGCAGGGGCTGCTGGGGCGATGATGGGGGTGCCGTGCCAGGGAGCTTTGGCCAGGCAGTGCCGGGGGTGGCTGGGGTGCCAAGCCAGGGGGTTGGCCGTGTCCCTCACCCCGTGGTAACCAGGCCCCAATTCTCTCCGCCCCCCAGGCTCCCCGGAGACCTTGTACCGCTCCGTGCACGAGAAAATCTTCACGCTCCCCGGAGACTGTCTGATCTACCCCGCCCACGACTACACGGGTGAGTCCGAGCACGGCGCCAGGAGGCTCAGTGGGGGCAGTCAGGGCTGGCCCCGATGCCCCAGCCCGGCACTAGGGGGCGCTGTGCTCCAGGGAGCCGGGTGGGGGGCCCGCAGGGGCGTTGTGCTACAGGGGTGGGATGGGGGCTCCCCCTGCTGGTGCTGTTTCTCACCTGCCCCTGGCGCCCCCTGCAGGCCAGACGGTGTCCACGGTGGAGGAGGAGAGGACCCTGAACCCCCGACTGACCCAGAGCTGCGAGGCCTTTGTCCAGCTGATGAACAGCTTGAACCTTCCTCAACCCCAACAAATTGGTGAGACTGGGAGCCAGGACGCCTGGGCTCTCTCCCGGGGCTGGGAGGGAAAAGGGTTGGAGCAGCGGGGGGCTGGGAGCCAGGACGCCTGGGCTCTCTCCCGGAGCTGGGCGGGGAGTGGGGGGTCTAGTAGTTAAAGCGGGGGGTGGTGTTATCCCAGCTGAGGGCTGGCATGGGGTGTAGATGAGGCCAGGGCCCCTATCGCTCTGTCTAACGTCTCTGTTTTTTTCATCCTCTGCAGACTTTGCGGTCCCAGCGAACCTCAAGTGTGGGATACAGGATGCAGCGACTTAGCCCGGCCCCCTTTCTCTAATGCCACGCCCCTTGTGTTAAGCCCCGCCCACCTCATCATAGGGCATGCCCTCTCATTGACTCTTATGATAATGGCAGGTCCTTTGGCCTGGGGCTGGCTGTCTCTGACTGTCACTTTGGTCCCTCCCTTAAGCGAAATCTGGGGGCTCCCTCTTTGGGGTCCTGAGTGGGAAGGGTTAATGATCTTCAACCATGGCAGCTTCCCTTCCCCCACTGCAACATCCCCACCAATTCCTCTGATCCCCCCCAGTCTGGCATTAGGGAGTTTGCACCTTCCTCTGCATTCGCTGTGGAGTGGAGGCTTCCCGCTAGTCTCTCCTGGGGAGCAAAGGCCCCCCCCTTTCCTGAGCCTGGTGTGCAGACAGCAGGGAACCCCTGCAGCCAGCATTGGGGTCTGAGAGAGGCCCCAGGCCCCCATATTCTGCATTTGAATAATAGGGTACCCGGGGGGACCCTGCTCAGTTCTGTCAGGCCCTGCTTCCCACCCTGTGGCTGAATTGGGGGGTCCTACTCGCGCTGCAGGGCTCCCTCCACTTGCTATTTGCACCAGCTGGACTGTCTCTTGTCTCTGCTCTGTGGGGTGTCGGCACCAGTGGGCCTAGACCTGGGAGCAGGTCTCCCCCACTCTGGGCTGGGAGGGGGGGGACCCCTATTTGTGAATGTGGCTCAGTCTTAGGGAGGGAGAGGGTTGGAAATGAACCACTGCGGAGAGAATAAAGTTGTGCTGGATCCATCGGAATCAAGTTTGCTTCACAAGGCAGGATGCTGGGTGAGATGGGCCCATGGGGCCACCGTGTTACTGCAGTTGCCCACCAGGGGGTGCTGCTCCCTCACTTTCCCCAGCCTGTTCCCGGGGTTTGCTCTCCCCCACCGACCCCAGGGGTCCAGACCCCCTCATCTCCCACCCTAGGAACAGCTGCAGGAGCCTGCCCGTGGTCTTGGCCCAGAGAAAGGGCAAGAGGGAAGGAGAATTGGCTTCCATCCCTTCCTCCCACCCCTGAGATCTGAACTCGTCACCCCCCATTCCTTACTTCCTCCCCTCCTGATAGTTCTTTCCTTTTCCCTTCCTGCCTCTCCAGGGAGGGGTAAACCCTGGCCACAGCCCACACTGCTTAAAAAAGGGAACCCCCCCATCCCTTGGTCTGTTCCCACCCACCCTGACCCCTGAAAACAGGCTCAGCCACCTGGACGCCACCCCAGAGCCAGGTGCAATGCTAGTGGGGCTCCATCCCAGCTGGAGGGGGAAGGTCTTTCTGCCCAGTGAACTCCACAGGGTTGGGATAGAGCCACCCTAGACACCCCCTTCAATAAGGGGTGTTGCCCCTTTAAGGCTGCAGCCCTGAAAGAAAGGAATTGTGGGAGATGTCCCCAGGGTTGATGGGTGTTGTAAGCTGGGCAGCAAGGCATGCTGGGAAAGGACCAGGGCTATAAAAGGGGCTCCTTTTTTGGCTACCAAGAGGAGGGTCTGGGTAAATAAGTGGGGGGGTTGGACACCTTAGCTAGCCAGCAGCTGTGAGACACTCCTGGGGCAATTGTGCACCATTGCGCATGTGCAGAATTTGGGTCCCCCTCAGATTTTCTTTGTTTCCCTGCAGAATATGAGTTTCCGCTGAGGAAGCTACGCGAGGGGCCATGCGCCCTTCCCTGGCAGCGGTCCCAAGCGGGCGCGTTGGGAGCAGCGGGGGGTGTGTGTGTAAATCACCACTGGGGCTGGGCATGCCAGACTGTCCCTCTCGCTTGCTCTTGCGGTGTGCTTGCTGCAGAAAAGCAGGCCCTTCTGCTGTGTCAGGTGCACTGCTGAGTCTGTGTCAGGGGACGGGGGGGGGCTGCAGGGTGATCTCCCCCACCTCCGTGCAGCCAGAGGCCTGCGCTCCCCACTGGCAGGCAGCCCCGGTGTGTGCCCCTTGTCCACGTTGCCATGCCTGCCCTGCAGAGGCATGGGGCTGACCCAAGCAACTGTGGGGAAACCATGGGGAGCCTTGGCCGGGGTGCCATTTAGGGAGGGGGGGCACCTGCTCACTGATTTTCATGCTACACAGGCAAGTCCCCTTCTCCAGGAGCGGGGTTCTCCAGCTGTGGCTCCCTGTGCTAGGGACTTGGGAATGGGCCAGGCAAGTAAGGGGTCAGTTCGGTATGAGGGGGAAGCAGAGGGACCCCAGTGGAGTTGGAGAGGAGAGTTCCCCAGTGGCAGAGCGGGAGTTTTTGGAGCCTGGGGGTGGGGGTGGGGCAGTGGGATGGGAAAGGGGAGTCAATCTCCAGGGGAAGGGAGAGATGAGGGCACAGGGCTGAGGGGGAACGGTCCATAGGACAAGGATCCTGATGAGGGAGGGGAAGCTGAGGAAGGGTGGGGGGGCTAGGAGTAGCTACGTGGGTCTTGGGGTGTGTTTGCCCACTGAGAAGCAGGGAGCCCCCTCACCTCTGCCTGGGAAGAGACTGGGACAGATCCCACTATGCTAATGCGTTCTCTGTGCCGTCAGTTCTCTCTCTGCCTTACCCCCCAGCTCCCATGTTTCCGGGTAACCTACACCATGAGCCTGCAGAAAGGATCCACATGGGCACAGGGGATTCTGTCCCTCTCTGCTCCTGGGGGGTCATCTGTGTCGTTAGAGACAGACTCGCTGACAGGGATTTTGCAATAAATTACCAAAATAGTTGAAAGTGAGGGGATTATATGGGATTTGAGGGGTGGGATAGCTCAGTGGTTTGAGCATTGGCCTGCTAAAATCCTTGAGGGGGCCATTTAGGGATCAGGGGCAAAAATTGGGGATTGATTCATAGATACTAAGGTCAGAAGGGACCATTCTGATCATCTAGTCTGACCTCCTGCACAACGCAGGCCACAGAATCTCACCCACCCACTCCTACGAAAAACCTCACCTATGTCTGAACTATTGAAGTCCTCAAATCGTGGTTTAAAGACTTCAAGGAGCAGAGAAGCCTCCCTCAAGTGACCCGTGCCCCACGCTACAGAGGAAGGCGAAAAACCTCCAGGGCTGCTTCCAATCTGCCCTGGAGGAAAATTCCTTCCCGACCCCAAATATGGCGATCAGCTAAACCCTGAGCATATGGGCAAGATTCACCAGCCAGATACTACAGAAAATTCTTTCCTGGGTAACTCAGATCCCATCCATCTAATATCCCATCTCAGGGGATTCGGCCTATTTACCCTGAATATTTAAAGATCGATTACTTACCAAAATCATATTATCCCATCATACCATCTCCTCCATAAACTTATCAAGTAGAATCTTAAAACCAGAGAGATCTTTTGCCCCCACTGCTTCCCTTGGAAGGCTATTCCAAAACTTCACTCCTCTGATGGTTAAAAACCTTCGTCTGATTTCAAGTCTAAACTTCCTGGTGACCAGTTTATACCCATTTGTTCTTGTGTCCACATTGGTGCTGAGCTTAAATAATTCCTCTCCCTCTCCTGTATTTATCCCTCTGATATATTTATAGAGAACAATCATCTCTCCCCTCAACCTTCTTTTAGTTATGTTAAACAAGCCAAGCTCCTTAAGTCTCCTTTCATAAGACAAGTTTTCCATTCCTCGGATCATCCTAGTAGCCCTTCTCTGTACCTGCTCCAGTTTGAATTCATCCTTTTTAAACATGGGAGACCAGAACTGCACACAGTATTCCAGGTGAGGTCTCACCAGTGCCTTGTATAACGGTACTAAAACCTCCTTATCCCTACTGGAAATACCTCTCCTGATGCATCCCAAAACCGCATTAGCTTTTTTCACAGCCATATCACATTGGCAGCTCATAGTCATCCTATGATCAACCAATACTCCAAGGTCCTTCTCCTCTTCTGTTACTTCTAATTGATGCGTCCCCAACTTATAACTAAAATTCTTGTTATTAATCCCTAAATGCATAACCTTACACTTCTCACCATTAAATTTCATCCTATTTCTATTACTCCAGTTTACAAGGTCATCCAGATCCTCCTGTATAATATCCCGATCCTTCTCTGAATTGGCAATACCTCCCAGCTTTGTATCATCTGCAAACTTTATTAGCACACTCCCACTTTTTGTGCCAAGGTCAGTAATAAAAAGATTAAATAAGATTGGTCCCAAAACCGATCCCTGAGGAACTCCACTGGTAACCTCCCTCCTGCCTGACAGTTCGCCTTTCAGTAGGACCCGTTGCAGTCTCCACTTTAACCAATTCCTTATCCATCTTTTGATGTTCATATTGATCCCCATCTTCTCCAATTTAACTAATAATTCCCCATGTGGCACGGTATCAAATGCCTTACTGAAATCTAGGTAAATTAGATCCACTGCATTTCCTTTATCTAAAAAATCTGTTACTTTTTCAAAAAAGGAGATCAGGTTGGTTTGGCACGATCTACCTTTTGTAAAACCATGTTGTATTTTGTCCCATTTATCATTGACTTCAATGTCGTTAACTAATTTCTCCTTCAAAATTTTTTCCAGGACCTTGCATACTACAGATGTCAAACTAACTGGCCTGTAGTTACCTGGATCACTTTTTTTTCCTTTCTTAAAAATAGGAACTATATTAACAATTCTCCAATCATTCGGTACTACTCCTGAGTTTACAGATTCATTAAAAATTCTTGCTAATGGGCTTGCAATTTCAGGTGCCAATTCCTTTAATATTCTTGGATGAAGATTATCTGGGCCCCCCGATTTAGTCCCATTAAGCTGTTTTGAGTTTCGCTTCTACCTCAGATATGGTAATATATACCTCCATATCCTCATTCCCATTTGTCATGCTACCATTATCCCCAAGATCCTCTTTAGCCTTATTAAAGACTGAGGCAAAGTATTTGTTTAGATATTGGGCCATGCCTAGATTATCTTTAACCTCCACTCCATCCTCAGTGTTTAGCAGCCCCACTTCTTCTTTCTTAGTTTTCTTCTTATTTATATGGCTACAGAACCTTTTACTATTGGTTTTAATTCCCTTTGCAAGGTCCAACTCTACTCGACTTTTAGTCTGTCTCACTTTATCCCTACATGTTCTGACCTCAATTAGGTAGCTTTCCTTGCTGACCCCTCCCATCTTCCACTCCCTGTATGCTTTCTGCTTCTTCTTAATCACCTCTCTAAAATGCTTGCTCATCTAGCTTGGTCTACAACTCCTTCCTATGAATTTTTTCCCCTTTCTTGGGAAACAAGCTTCCGATAGCTTCTGCAGCTTTTATTTAAAGTAATCCCAGGCCTCCTCTACCTTTAGATCCATACATTCTTCAGTCCAATCCACTTCCCTAACTAATTTTTGAAAGTCAGCCCTTTTGAAATCAAAAACTCTAGTTGCAGATTTATTTTTGTTAATCCTTCTGTTCAGTTTGAACTGAATTAGCTCATGATCACTTGAGCCAAGATTATCCCCTACAACCATTTCTTCTATGAGGTCCTCACTACTCACCAAAATGAAATCTAAAATGGCATCCCCTCTAGTCGGTTCAGCAACTACTTGTTGAAGGAATCCATCAGCTATCGCATCTAGGAAAATATGAGCCCTATTATTATTACTAGCACTGGTCTTCCAGTCTATATCTGGGAAGTTAAAGTCTCCCATGATCACGCAGTTTCCATTAGTATTTATTTTATTAAAGACATTAAAAAGGGCTCTATCCATATCCAAATTAGATCCCGGCGGTCTATAGCACACCCCAAGCACTATCGTAGGAGAGGCTTTACTAGTTTTCTTCCCCAATGTAATTTTTGCCCAGACGGACTCTGTCTTATCCATTGCATCGCTTCTTATTTCTTTACATTCTACCTCATCATTGATTTAGGGATCTGGGGCAAAAATTAGGGCTTGGCCCTGCTTTGAGCAGGTGGTTGGACTAGATGATCTCCTGAGGTCCCTTCCAACTCTGATATTCTATGATTCTATGATATACAATGCTACTCCACCCCCTTTACCTTTGTTTCTGTCTTTCCTAAACAGCACATACCCTTCAATACCTGTAGTCCAGTCATGACTACTATTCCACCATGTTTCTGTTATCCCTATAATATCTGGTTTCACTTCTTGCATCAGTAGCTCTAGTTCCTCCATTTTGTTACCTAGGCTCCTCGCATTGGTGTACAAACATCTTAATTTTTGCTGTTTGGCCTCGCTCACATTTTGTACCCTATTAGGCACAGTCATTCTACAGCCAGTATAACCTATTAGACTGGTATCCACACTGCCCTCGCTCCTTATATACATTCTTCTACCCACGGCTGTATCCTTTCTTACTTCATCTTCTTCCCTCTCAATGCTAAAATCTGGCGTGGAGATTACCTGGACATCTCCCAACCATCTCCCCCAATTGGTCTTGCTTTGAGCAGAGGGTTGGACTAGATGACCTCCTGAGGTCCCTTCCAACTCTGATATTCTATGATTCTATGATTCTAAGAAAATGCACAGGGTTTTTACATGTTGTGCGCAGAACTTTTTGTTTTTTTGATGCAGAATTCCCCCCAGAGCAGGGAGCCTGGCACCATCTCGCCAAGCTGCCCCGGCAGCATTCTCTGCTGTTGCTTCCAGCCCTGGATCTTAAAACAATTAACACAGGTTAATTAGTGGACCCTGACAAACCTTTCCTTCCCTGGGGAAACTGAGTCAAGCAAACTTAACCCTATTATACAGTGAGGGAAACTGAGGCAGAAAGAGCGGAAATCTGTGCAGGACAGCTGGGGATAGAACCCAGTAGACCTGGGTCCTACAGCCCCCTTACTCTAACCACTAGATTCCTTTCCCCTCCCAGAACCGTGACAGAACCCAGGAGTCCTGGCTCCCAGCTTGCCCCTGCTCTAACCACTAGACATCACTCTCCTCCCAGAGCCAGGGATAGATCCCAGGAGTCCGGGCTCCCAACCCCGCCTGCTCTAACCACTAGACTCCCCTCCCAGAACTGAGGCGCAAACCCAGGAGTTCTGGCTCCCAGGCCCACCTGCTCTCAGCCAGGTGGCCTGTGAAATGCGGGGTGTGGCCAATCTCCAGTTCCCACCCTCCTGCCCCATGTTTATATCAGGCCCACATCACAGGTGTGTTGGGTTGAGGTTATATGATGCCAGCCAAGGCGGCAGAACCTGGGTGAAGGGTTGGAATCTGGGGGGAATGTGGGCAGGGGCAGAGGAGACACTAAAGGGCAAATCTAATGATCGTCCTAGATGCCTGTGTGCTAATGCACGAAGTATGGGGAGTAAACAGGAAGGGCTAGAGATCCCAGTGAATAATCCCAATTACAACAGAAGGTGCATCACAATGACTTGGCAGGTTAACTCCCGTGACTGCAATATCGGTATACAACAGCACGGTTTACTCAGGTGGGCAGGGATAAAGGGAGGAGGGGTTGCCTGGTATAGCAAAGGTGTCTGCACCTTCTCTGAGGCTGGGATGTAAATAGGAGACGGACTTGCTGAAAGTCTCCGGGTAGGGATAAAAGGGGTAACAAGCAGGCGGGGATGCCATGGTAGGGTTAGCGACAGACCAGCTAACCAGGAAGAAGAGGTGGGTATGGCTTTTTTTAAACAACTCACAAAATCATCCAAAGCCCAGGCCATGGTGGCAACGGGGGGTTTCAACCACCCAGAGAACAGCTGGGAAAATAACACCGCCGGGCACAGATCTTGGAATGCATTGGAGACAGCTTTGGGGAAAGCAGCGAGGGGGAGGCGGTTCTGGATTTGGTTCTGACCCACAGGAGGAACTGGTTGAGAATCTGCAGGTGGACGGCAGCTTGGGTGAAAGGGGTCAGGAAATGACAGAGCTCACACTGCTAAGGAACGGTAGGAGGGAAAACAGCAGAGATCAGACAATGGAGTTGGAGAAGGCCGACTTCAGTGAACTCAGTGAATTGGGGGTGAGATCCCGTGGGAAGCAAGTCTAAGGGCCACAGAGTTCAGGGCAGTTTTTAAAGAGACGTTATTAAGGGCACAAGAACAAACTACCCCGCTGCATAGGAAGGATGGCAAGAGACCACTCTGGCTTACCAGGGGATCGTCAATGAGCTGAAACGCAGAAAAGAATCCTTCAAAAAGTGGAAACTAGGTCAGATTGCGAAGGGTGAATATAAACACACGACACATGTCGGGACAAAATGAGAAAGGCCAAGGCACAAAACAAGATTAAATCAGCTAGGGACAGAAAGGGCAACAAGAAAACATTCTGTGAATACGTGAAAAGCAAGAGGAAGACCAAGGATGGACAGGTCCATTACTCAGTGAGAATGGAGAGCCAGTAACAGAAAATGAAGCGATGGCTGAAGTGTTAAATGCTTTTTTTGTTTCCGTTTTTATCAGCCGACTACCATAGTGAATGTCAGCAGACATGGGGCAGGATCTGAGGCTACAAGAGGGAAAGAGCGAGTTAAGAATTACTTAGATAAGTTCCATGTCTTCAAGTCGGCAGGGCCTGACGAAATCCGGCCTTGGATACGTAAGGAACCAGCTGATGAGATCTCTGAGCCACTAGCGATCTTGGTGATCTTCCATCCTGAAAACACCATCCTGGCCACTATGGATGTAGAAGCCTCTACACCAACATTCCACACAAAGATGGACTACAAGCCATCAGGAACAGTATCCCCGATAATGTCACGGCTAACCTGGTGGCTGAACTTTGTGACTTTGTCCTCACCCATAACTATTTCACATTTGGGGACAATGTATACCTTCAAATCAGCAGCACTGCGATGGGTACCCGCATGGCCCCACAGGATGCCAACATTTTTATGGCTGACTTAGAACACCACTCCCTCAGCTCTCGTCCCCTAATGCCCCTACTCTACTTGCGCTACATTGATGACATCTTCATCATCTGGACCCACGGAAAAGAAGCCCTTGAGGAATTCCACCATGATTTCAACAATTTCCATCCCACCATCAACCTCAGCCTGGACCAGTCCACACAAGAGATCCACTTCCTGGACACTACGGTGCTAATAAGCGATGGTCACATAAACACCACCCTATATCGGAAACCTACTGACCGCTATTCCTACCTACATGCCTTTAGCTTTCATCCAGAGCATACCACACGATCCATTGTCTACAGCCAAGCCCTACGATATAACCGCATGTGCTCCAACCCCTCAGAGAGAGACAAACACCTACAAGATCTCTATCATGCATTCCTACAACTACAATACCCACCTGCTGAAGTGAAGAAACAGATTGACAGAGCCAGAAGAGTACCCAGAAGTCACCTACTACAGGACAGGCCCAACAAAGAAAATCACAGAACGCCACTAGCCATCACCTTCAGCCCCCAACTAAAACCTCTCCAACGCATCATCAACGATCTACAACCTATCCTGAAGGACGACCCATCACTCTCACAGATCTTGGGACACAGGCCAGTCCTTGCTTACAGACAGCCCCCCAATCTGAAGCAAATACTCACCAGCAACCACACCCCACACAACAGAACCACTAACCCAGGAACCTGTCCTTGCAACAAAGCCCGTTGCCAACTCTGTCCACGTATCTATTCAGGGGACACCATCATAGGGCCTAATCACATCAGCCACACTATCAGAGGCTTGTTCACCTGCACATCTACCAATGTGATGTATGCCATCATGTGCCAGCAATGCCCCTTTGCCCTCTGGGGGCAAAAGATCTGTCTGGCTTTAAGATTCTACTCGATAAGTTTATGGAGGAGATGGTATGATGGGATAATGTGATTTTGGTAAGTAATTGATCTTTAAATATTCAGGGTAAATAGGTCGAATCCCCTGAGATGGGATATTAGATGGATGGGATCTGAGTTACCCAGGAAAGAATTTTCTGTAGTATCTGGCTGGTGAATCTTGCCCATATGCTCAGGGTTTAGCTGATCGCCATATTTGGGGTCGGGAAGGAATATTCCTCCAGGGCAGATTGGAAGAGGCCCTGGAGGTTTTTCGCCTTCCTCTGTAGCATGGGGCACGGGTCACTTGAGGGAGGCTTCTCTGCTCCTTGAAGTCTTTAAACCACGATTTGAGGACTTCAATAGCTCAGACATAGGTGAGGTTTTTCGTAGGAGTGGGTGGGTGAGATTCTGTGGCCTGCCTTGTGCAGGAGGTTGGACTAGATGATCAGAATGGTCCCTTCTGACCTTAGTGTCTATGAATCTATGTACATTGGCCAAACCGGACAGTCTCTACGCAAAGAATAAATGGACACAAATCAGACGTCAAGAATTATAACATTCAAAAACCAGCTGTAGAACACTTCAACCTCCCTGGACACTCAATTACAGACCTAAAAGTTGCAATTATTTAACAAAAAAACTTCAAAAACAGACTCCAACAAGAAACAGCAGAACTGGAATTAATTTGCAAATTGAACAACATTAAATTAGGCTTGAATACAGACTGGGAATGGATGAATCATTACATAAACTAAAAACTATTTCCCCAGGCTAACTTTCCCCTACTGTTACTCACACCTTCTTGTCAACTGTTTGAAATGAGCCATCCTGATTATCACTACAAAAGTTTTTTTTTTCTTCTGCTGATAATAGCCCACCTTAATCGATTGGTCTCGTTAAGAGTTGGTGTGGCAACCCCCATTGTTTCATGTTCTCTGTGTATATATATAACTTCCTACTGTATTTTTCACTGCATGGATCTGATGAAGTGGGCTTTAGCCCACAAAAGCTTATGCTCAAATAAATTTGTTAGTCTCTAAGGTGCCATAAGGACTCCTCGTTCTTTCTGCTGATACAGACTAACACCGCTACCACTCTGAAACCTGTAGCGATTCTCTGTGAGAATTCCTGGGGGACAGGAGAGATGCCAGAGGACTGGAAAAGGGCAAATATTGTACCTAGCTACAAAAAGGGGAATAAGGACAACCAGGAAATTACAGACCAGTCAGCTTCACTTCGGTACCTGGAAAGATAATGGAGCAAATAATCACACAATCTGTTTGTGTGCACCGAGAAGATAATCAGGTGATAAGTAACACTCGGCATGGATTTGTCAAGAACAAATCGTGTCAAACCAACCTCAGATCCTTCTTTAACAGGGTAATAAGCCTGGTGGATCGGGGGGGAAGCGGTAGACGTGGTATATCTTGACTTGAGTAAGGCTTTTGATACAGTCTCACATGTATCATAAACAAACCAGAGAAATCCAACCTAGACAAACCTACTCGAAGGTGGGTGCACAACTGGTTGGAAAACCGCTCCCAGGGAGCAGTTATGAGCGATTCGCAGTCAAGCTGGAAGGACCCTCGAGTGGGGTCCTGGAGGGATCTGTCCTGGGTCTGGTTCTGTTCAGTGATTTGGATAATGGCATAGAGAACACACTTATAAAGTCTGAGGACAATACCAAGCTGGAAGGGGTTGCAAGCTGTCACAGTCTTCCAGGCCCCGGGCTCTCTCGGCTCCGTACAGCCCCTGGGACGAACCCCCCAGTGTGATAGCCCTTCTTGGAGGTCACAATCTCTCATGGGGGTTAATGGGCTCCAGTGCCTCCTGGAACCGCATCTCTCTGAGCCTCCAGCAGCCTGGCTCTGCCGTGGGCCCCCTCAGGTAGTCCTCACTTTGGGCCCCCGGGACCCCCACCCCCAGAGGGCGCAATGCCCCCCAGTCTCTAGCTGCAGTGACTCTCTGCCAGCATAAAACAGGAGGTTTATTGAATGTCTGGACCCAGCCCGGGCAGTTCTCAGGGCCCTCGGGCCTGGCCAGTCTCAGCACCATCCAACTGGCTCTGTCCCCATCCCCATGGGCTCCGGCTGCTCCCTGTCCCCAGCCGAGCCCCCTAAATCCCCTCCCCCACCAGCCCCTCCTCTGCCCTTTGTCTTCCATCCCACGTAAACAGACAGCCTGGGCCCCTCTCTGCGGTCCTTTGTTCGTCCCCGGCTGGACCCGGCTGGCTCCCAATCTCCAGACCGGTGTCTGGGGTCCCGGCTGCTAGGCGAGGACACACCTGGTCCCCTGCAACAACAAACCCCCTCCCACCCCCTCGTTACACACACAGCATACGGGGAAACTGAGGCACACACAATATTCATGCAAAACACTAAGAAAATCCCCTACTTTGTCACACTAGCATGCTGGAGGACAGGATTAAGATTCAAAATGATCTGGACAAACTGGAGAAATGGTCTGAAGTAAATAGGATGAAATTCAATATGGACAAATGCAAAGTACTCCACTTTGGAAAGAACAATCAGTTGCAGACACACAGAATGGGAAATGACCGCCTATGAAGGAGTCCTGCGGAAAGGGATCTGGGGGTCAGAGTGCATCACAAGCTAAATGTGAGTCAACAGTACGATGATGTGGCAAAACCAGAGGCCGTTCTTCTGGGATGTCTCATCAGGAGTGTTGTAAGCAAAACACGAGAAGTGATTCTTTAGCTCTGCTCAGCCCTGATGACATCTCACCTGGAGTCTTGCATCCAGTACTGGGCACCACACTCGAAAGATGTGGGCAAATCGGAGAGTCCAGGGATGAGCAATAAAAACGAGGCAGGGCTAGGTATTACCCCATCTAGAAAACATGGCCTACAAGGGCAGATTGAAATTAGCTGGGAGAAGAGAAGACGGAGGCGGGGCGGGGGGACGACAGGGTAACAGTCTTTAAGTACCTAAAAGGTTAAGAGGAGGGTGGAAGATTGTTCTTGTGCACTGAGGCCAGGACAAGGAGCAATGGGCTTAAACTGCAGCAAGGGCTGTTTAGGTTGGACATTAGGAAAAAGTTCCTACCTGTCAGGGTGGTTAAGCTCTGGGGTAAATTTCCCAGGGAGGTTGTGGAATCTTCATCACTGGAGGTTTTGCAGAACAGGTGGGACAAACACTTGCCGGGGTGGGCTGGGTAATACCTAGCCCTGCCTCAGTGCGGGGGACTGGACTGGATGGCCGAGCGAGGTCCCTTCCAGGCTGACATGTCTATAAGTGTCTGATTTCTCCCCCCCTAGCCCCTCTGAGCTAGCCAGTCGCTCACCTGGCAGAGGATTGGAGTTGGCACCCCCTAGAGGAGAAGGGTCCTGTGCCTAGGGAAAGGCTCCCAGGAGGGCAGGTGCACGGAGTGGGTGGCAGGGGTGGCTTGGGGGCCGGGGCATGGGGATTGTTTGTGGCTCTGCGTGGATCCCCCACCCCGCTGTGTGTCTCCCTGAACATCCAACTCCATTGAAATTAACTAGGGTGACCAGGTGTCCCAATTTGATAGGGACAATCCCAATTTTGGGGTCTTTTTCATATATAGGCTCCTATTACCCCCCACCCCGTCCTGATTTTTCACACTTGCTGTTTGGTCACTCTAAAATTAACTGGCCCCCCGGGGGTGGGAGCCAACCCACTCCCTGGCTCGGAATGATTGGCCTGCTGCAAGGCAGGGAAACTGAGACACCAAGAGGGGAAAGGACCTGCCTGAACTGGAGAGAGAACCCAGGAATCCTGGCTCCGACCCACCTCCTCTAACCCACGAGACCCCCCTGCCTTCCCTTCCCAGAGCCAGGGAGAGAACTCAGGTGTCCGGGCTCCCCCCTCCCCAACCCATTACCTCTCCTCAGCCACTCTACAAACAGCTCAGCTGCTTCCTGAAAAGCAAAAAACCGCAGGATTGGAAGCAGGGGAGCCTAGAGATCTGGAGGAGGCCCCTGGCCGGCTGGTGACCAGGCTTCCATAGCGAGAAGGGGGGACTCCGTTGGGGGGCAGGGGGTCCCCGAGAAGGCAGGTGAGCGAGAATCCTGCCTGCCACGACTGTCACTGCCCAGAAGGGCTGAAAGGGCAGAGTTCAGTGCTACTGCACCGCAAGAGCAAAGGACTGGTTAGACTGGCTGGGAGCCAGGACTCCTGGGTTCTCTAGAGATGAGCGCACACTGTGCAGCCCCATTGTCTGTTGGGTCCCTGGGCCCAGTCCCAGGGGCGTGACTTGATCATTCCCTCCTGGCTGCGCCATGGTTACCAGCCCTGTGCTGGCTCCGGGGGTGGGGGGCGGGATGATTTCGGGGCCCCGGGAGCAGGCTGGGAACGTGCCGTGGCAATAACGTGGCTGGGGAACCGGAGCCGCTGGGTGTGACGAGACGGGAACTCCTGCTGGGGGGTGATTCTATCTGGGAGGGAGAAATTTACCAACCGGCAACCGATGCCATGGTGGAGGGAAAGGAGTGGAACCCAGGAGTCCTGGCTCCCAGCCCCACCCCCCAGCTCCAACCTCTTTTAGATCTCCAGCCTGCCCTGTCCTCCCCACCTCTGCCTCCGCCTCCTTCCTCCCCTCCCGCCCCCACCGTCTGGCATTTAAAGGACTCATCCCCCCCAGCCTGGCACCAGCGCATCACCCAAGGTTCCAGCCACCAGCACGCCCTGGCCATGACCCTGAGACCACATTGTACCTGCCGTGCCCAAGGCCAGGGGCTGCTCTTCCGGCAGGTGAGCGCCAGGCATGGGGGCTGGGATCCAGGACACCTGGGTTCTCTCCCTGGCTTTGGAAGGGGAGTGGGGTCTAGTGGTTGGGGGGAGGGGTTGGGAGCCAGGACTCCTGGGTTCTATCCCCAGTTCTGGGAGAGGAGTGGGGTCTAGTGGTTAGAGCAGAGGGGGCTGGGAGCCAGGACTCCTGGGTTCTCTCCCCATCTCTGGGAGGGGAGTGGGGTCTAGGGGTTAGAGCGAGGGGGGCTGGGAGCCAGGACTCCTGGGTTCTGTAGAGATGAGCGCATACAGTGCACTGGTGTTGGGTCCTGGGGCGCCAGTCCCGGGGCCGTGACGTGATCATTCCCTCCTGGCTGCGCTGTGGTTACGAGGTCCATGTGGGCTCTGGGGGTGGGGGTGGGGGGATGATTTTGGGCCCCAGGGAGCAGGCTGGGAACCCAGTAACACGGCTGGGTGCCGAGCTGGGGAGATGGAGCTGCTGGGTGTGAAGAGATGGTTACTCCTGCTGGGCTGTCAGGGGTGATTCTATCGGGGAGGAAGAGATTTATCAACAGTCAACCGATGCCATGCTGGGGGGGGGGGAAGGAATAGAACCCAGGAGTCCTGGCTCCCACCCCCCTGCTCTAACTACTAGACCCCACTCCCTTGCCGGTGCTAACTGGATCTCCCCTCCACAGCTCTTTGAGCCCGTGAGCTGCACCTACACCTACCTGCTCGCGGACCTGAAGACCAAGGAGGCGGTTCTGATCGACCCGGTTCTGGAGACGGCCAAACGGGACGTGAAGCTGGTGAAGGAGCTGGGCCTCAACTTACTGTATGCAGGTGAGAGCGGCTCCCATGGGGACTGTCTTGTTGTGGAAGGAGATGGGGTCAGGGCCGTTCCCCTTTAGGGGGCACCTGTTCAAATCCAGCCCCAAGGCAGGGACAGGCTGGCTCAGTGGGTGGGGAGCGGGACACGGGCCCTGTCCCCTCTGGGGGCATCGGCCCCAATCCGGCCCCAGGGCAGGGACCGGCTGGCTCAGCGGGTGGGGAGCGGGACACGAGGCCTGTTCCCTCTAGGAGGAATCAGCCCTGATCTGACCCCAGGGCAGGGACCGGCTGGCTCAGGGGGTGGGGAGCGGGTTAGGTTCCCATCTGTAAATCCCTGGTTCTGCTCCGCGCAGCCAACACCCACTGCCACGCAGACCACATCACGGGCACCAGGCTGCTGAAGACGATGCTCCCAGGCTGCCGCAGCGCGATCTCCCAGGACAGCGGGGCCTTGGCCGACATCCTCCTCCGCGAGGGCCACGCCCTGGAATTCGGGGCCTTCGTAAGTCACCTGGGCACTGGGGCTGGGAGCCCGGACTCCTGGGTTCTCTCCCCGGCTCTGGGAGGACCTGGGGTTCTAGTGGTTAGAACGGGGGGCTGGGAGCCAGGACTCCTGGGTCCACGGAGGGGTCATGTCGCTGGCTCCCCCTGTCTGCAGGCCCTGGAAGCCCGCTCCACCCCCGGACACACGGACGGCTGCCTGACCTACGTGCTCAGTGACAGGACCATGGCCTTCACCGGGGACGCCCTGCTGATCCGGGGCTGCGGCCGCACCGACTTCCAGCAGGGTGAGGGCGAGCTGGGGAGGTGGGTGGGGGTGGAGGTGTGTGCGGGGGGGGGGTTCATGTGTTACCGGGGGAGGGGTTTCTTGGAGGGCTGGTGAATAGTTACTGTGGAGACAGGAGGGTGCATCCCTTGGATATGATGGTGACCGCCATGGCGATGGTGACAACCGCTGGGCATGACCTGGAGATGCCATGGTGAGGGGTGTGTGTGTTTGGGGGGGACATGATTGGGAGTTGCCATGGGGATGGAGGGAGCATCTCTGGGTTCACCTCCTAGTGGGCATAGCCCTGGGGAACGTGGCTGCTGGTTGCTAAGGTGATGGCAGGGGCTGCTGGGGCGATGATGGGGGTGCCGTGCCAGGGAGCTTTGGCCAGGCAGTGCCGGGGGTGGCTGGGGTGCCAAGCCAGGGGGTTGGCCGTGTCCCTCACCCCGTGGTAACCAGGCCCCAATTCTCTCCGCCCCCCAGGCTCCCCGGAGACCTTGTACCGCTCCGTGCACGAGAAAATCTTCACGCTCCCCGGAGACTGTCTGATCTACCCCGCCCACGACTACACGGGTGAGTCCGAGCACGGCGCCAGGAGGCTCAGTGGGGGCAGTCAGGGCTGGCCCCGATGCCCCAGCCCGGCACTAGGGGGCGCTGTGCTCCAGGGAGCCGGGTGGGGGGCCCGCAGGGGCGTTGTGCTACAGGGGTGGGATGGGGGCTCCCCCTGCTGGTGCTGTTTCTCACCTGCCCCTGGCGCCCCCTGCAGGCCAGACGGTGTCCACGGTGGAGGAGGAGAGGACCCTGAACCCCCGACTGACCCAGAGCTGCGAGGCCTTTGTCCAGCTGATGAACAGCTTGAACCTTCCTCAACCCAAACAAATTGGTGAGGCTGGGAGCCAGGACGCCTGGGTTCTCTCCCGGGGCTGGGAGGGAGAAGGGTCGGTGGGTTGGAGCAGCGGGGGGCTGGGAGCCAGGACGCCTGGGTTCTATTCCCAGTGGTGGGCCGTGGATGGTGTAGAGGAGGCCAGGACCCCTGTCCCGTTCTGTCTAACCTGTGTCTCTTTTTCTGTCCTTTGCAGATATCGCTGTTCCGGCAAACCTGAAGTGCGGGATCCAGGATGTGGAGACTTAGCCCCATCCTCTTTACTCCAAGGCCACACCCCTCACAACAAGCTCCGCCCACCTCCACAGAGGCCATGGCCTCTCATTGACCCGTAAGGCCCTTTGGCTTCGGGGTGGCTGTCCCTGACTCTCACTCCGGTCCCCATCTTTAAGTGAAAGCTGGGAGCTCCCTCCTCTGGGCCCTCGGCAGGATTGTGCATCCATTAATGGGGGTGGTTAAGGATCTTCAACCGTGGCAGGTTCCCTTCCCCCCCAACCCCCCTATTCCTCTGATACCCCCAGTCTGGCATTAGGGAGTCTGCACCTTCCTCTGCATTGGCTGTCGTGTGGGGGTGTCCCCCTGGCCTCCCCTGGGAAGCAAAGACACCCCTCCTCTTCCCTGAGCCTGCAGTGCTGATTGCAGGGAACCCCAACACAGGCCAGTGGCCTGCATTGAGGTGCGAGAGAGACCCTCAACTCTCCATGCCCTGTGTTTGAATAGCAGGGTGCCCTGGAGGAACCCCATTTGGTTCAGTTAGGTCCCTCCCCCACCCTGCAGCTGAATAGGGCAGAACCCCCACTCCCAGGGGCTCTGGGTTAGTGCTGTTTGCACTAGCTGGACTTTCCTCATCTCTGCCCCCTGGGTCTCCGGCGAGCCCTGCCCTGGACTCCCTGCTCCGTGGGGGGCGAGGGGAAGGGAAGGGGGCCCTGTCCGGGAGCAGGGCTGAACCTCAGCAGGGTTTGGAAACGAGCTGCTGCCACCACCACCAAGAGAATAAAATTCTGTTGGACCTGTTTGGACTTGAGTTTGCTTCACAAGGTGGGATGCCGGGGTAGATGGGCCCATGTGACTCAGGCAGGGTGAGATACTGGGCTAGTGGGCTCCTGGGGCTGAAGTTGGGGGACAGGACCCTGGCTGGCTGGGCCCATGGGTCCAGTCTGTTACTGCAGTTTCCCACCAGAGGGTGCTGCTCCCTCACTCTTTTCTCAGCCTGTTCTCTGGCTTTGCAGCTGGGGGGTTGTGGGTGCTCTCCTCCCCCATGTCCCCTCAACTCCCCCCTAGGAACAGCCGCAGGAGCCTACACGTGGCTCTGGCCCAAAGAACGGTGAGAGGGAAGGAGAATCGTCTTCCCCCTCCCCCCCTGCAGAGCCAAACTTGCCCCCCATCCTTCCTTCATCCAATCCTGCTAATTCTTCCATCTTCCCTTCCCTCCTTTCCAGGGAGGGGTGAGCCACAGCCATGGCATTCTCCCTGCCCCCCCGACTGAAAATCGGACTCTCACCCCTCGGTCTGTTCCCACCCACCCTGACCCCTGCAAACAGGCCCAGCCAGCTGGACACCACCCCAGAGCCAGGCGCAATGCTGGCTGGGCTCTATCATAGCAAGGAGCCGGGGTGGGGGGGGGAAGAGGTCTTTCTACTTGGTGAACTCTATGGGGCTGGGATAGAGCCACCCCCAGACAGTGAGGGGTGCTGCCCCTTTAAGGCTGCAGTCCTGGAAGAAAGGAATTGTGGGAGATGTAGTCCTCAGGGTTGTAGGCTGGGCAGCAAGGCATGCTGGGAAGGGGGCAGGGCTATAAAAGGGCTCCCTTTGCTGTTGTCTACCAAGAGGAGGGTTTGGGCAGAGGTTGAGGGAATTTTCTGGGGCTGCTTCCTTGCTCTGTGGGGTTCCTCAGGCAGCTAGGGGCTGAGAGCTCAGCACTAGCGACCCCAGCGCTCTGGCTTGGGATGAGGAGACAACTGATTGCAGGACCCTCTGCTGGTGCTTCCAGCCCTGGATCTCAAAGCAATTAATGAGGGTTAATTAGTTGAGCCTCCTAAACTCTTTTGCCATGGGGAATGGAGTCAGGATCCTCATTCCTGATATACAGTGAGGGAAACTGAGGCACAGAGGTGGAAAATCTCTGCTGGACACCTCCCCCTGCCCATATGCTCTAACCCACTAGACCCCACTCCCCTCCCAGAGCCAGGGAGAGAACCCAGGAGTCCTGGCTCCCAGCCTACGCTGACTGTTCCTACACAAAGGCTGGAATCCCACAGGCCAGTGGTGGGTTTGAACAAGCCCCTGGGGCATCCCACATGGACCTGTCAGCTGGGAAAGGGGTAGGGGGAAGACAGAGATCTGGGGCCAATTAACCCTCCAGTGACTGCCTGCCCTGCCCTGCCCTGCCCCCACCGCTCCCTGTCACTGACCTTCAGGGGGCAGCTCTTCTTATCAGGGCCTGTGGACTTTGCACCCAGCTCTGGGGTGTGTGGCTGCCATTGGGGAGGGCATGGGAGTCCAGTCCCTCTTCCACAAATTGCCTGAGGCCCCCCTGGTGGCTGGTGACAGAACAGCTGGGGGGTGTATGGAGAGACGGGATGGCCCTGACCAGGGGGACTGGCTGGCTGGCTCCGGGGGACATGGGACTCTTCCCCTGTAGGTGCGCTGGCTCCCATCTGTTCCCAAGGTGGGAACTGAGTGGGGTCATGGGGCCATTCGAATTAGCCGTCTTATTTTTTAAACTGGTTCTGGTTTTCAACCCCCACCTGGTGCAGCTGCAGCGCCCTGCCCGGTTCTCGTGGGAATGAAGTTCCCAAGGGAAACTCCCAGCAGGTAAATTTAGGTGTTAGCTGGCAGGACTCAGCCTGTCTCGATCTGCCAGGCCTGGGGGAGACGAACTGGTTTTTCTCACGGATATCAGACTCCTCCCTGGGAGCCTTGTCACAGAGTCAAGGATGGAACCCAGGAGTCCTGGCTCCCAGCCCCCCCTGCTCTAAGCTGCTGAAATCCCTGGTGTAGCTGATTGCCCAGCCCCCATTTTAAACAGGCCACTGGGTTGGGGTTGTATAATCCCTGAGGTTGTGTGAAACCAGGTGGGGCAGAGAGAGCCCATGTTCTGTTCCCTGCACCCCAGAGCCAGCCAGACCCCCACCATGGGGCCCTGTGGGAGCCACGGCTCCCTAGAGGGGAAAGACCCTGTGCCCTAGCCCCCTGACCCAGCAGCGTGCCTGTGAAAGGCTCCCATGGGGCCAGGTGCACACAGTGAGTGGCAGGGGAGGTTTCGGGGCTGGAGGGGAAAGGGTGGGGTTCTTTGTGGCTCCTGCCCCTATCTACCTTGCTGGTAATTAACCAGCAGACATGGGCCCAGGAGGGGAAGAGTCACCCTGCTCCCTGGGACAGATTGATCTCCCTGCTCCTAGGCAGGGAAACCAAGGCACAGAGAGGTGAAAGAACTTGTTCAAACTGAGTCCCAGCTCCCCCCCTGCTCTAACCACTAGCCCCCACTCCCCTCCCAGAGCCAAGGAGACGGATGGGACTGAGATCTTGGCCTAGGGGCGGTTACATAAGGGCAGAAAGTCCCAGCCCAGCTCTCCTGCGGGGCTCTGGCTCTCGGTTTAACTGTTCAACTTCCCCTGCTTTGTGATCCACACCCGGCTTGCCGAGGGCGTGGGGGGGCTGGGAGCCAGGACGCCTGGGTTCTCTCTTCGGCTCTGGGAGGAGAGTGGCATCTATTGGTTAGAGAGAGGGGTCTGGGAGCCAGGACGCCTGGGTTCTCCCCATGGCTCTGGGAGGGGAGCGGGGTCTAATGGTTAGAGCGCGGGGGGGGGGGCTGGGAGCCAGGACTCCTGGGTTCTCGGGGCTGTGGCTGGCCCTGACGTGCCCTCCCCTCCCAGGCGCTGATGTCACAGGTGTTGTGTTTCCAAGCCCGGGCTGGAAAACGAGTTTGAGCAGCTGCTACCCCCCCGACCGGGACCGGAGCCGGACGCGCGGGTAGGGGAGACCGGAGCCGGTCGGTGAGCGGGGCTGCAGCGGGGGTCCCGGAGCGCAGCGGCCGTCACCTGGCCAAGGGGCGGAGCGGAGGGGGGGGAGGAGAGAAAGAGAAACAGAAAGAGGCGGGCGGGGGGAAGTTGGCGGGGGGGGGGGGTTGGATCGTGACCTTCCCCCCATGGCTCGCCTGACCCTGCTTCTCTTCCCCAGTTCCCAGAGCAACACCTGGGTTCTGCCTGCGATCTGGGAGGAGGGTCCTGGAGAAATCCAGGGATCGCGCCCCCCCCCCGGGCGAAACGGATTGCAGGGTGAGTGGTGCCGCGCCTGGGGTTATGGCCCTCATTATGGGGTACTCTTAAAGGGAGAGCCCCTTGATTGATTGCTGGACTGATTAATGAGAATGGGGGGCAGGAGCCAGGACTCCTAGGTTCTCTCCCCGGCTCTGGGAGGGGAGTGGGGTCCAGTGGTTAGAGCGGGGGACTGGGAGCCAGGACTCCTGGGTTCTCTCCTGGGCTCTGCCTCATTTCCTCCCTCTAGCAAACAGAAAAAAATGATCCCCTGGGGGAAGGGAGCGGTGGAGGGGCTGTGAGAACAGATCAATCAATATTTAAGTGCTTTGAGATCCTCAGACAGACTGGCTGGAGCATCCTCCCCCGCTCCCCATGAAGGTGAAATACAAACATCCCCCGGGGTCTGTCCCCCGCCTCCTGCAGCGTGGGGCCAGGATTGTCCCAGCTCCTACATCAGCAGTTTGCCCTGGCCCATAGAAAATTCTGACCCCCTTTGCTCTTCCCGGCACCAGGCCTGGCAGCGCCAGCCCCTGGCACTAGTTGAAGTGGGGACAATCTAGCGCCAGAGATAAAGCGGAAGGTGCCAAGGCTGGGGTGAACCAGGGTCCAGGTGATTTTTCCCTGCTAAAGAGCCTGTCCAATGCACCCGTCACGGAGATGTGGCCACCTCTGGGGTGAGGCACTGGGGCTGGTTATACAAGGATGCTCGCTCAGTGCTGAGATGTGGCCAGCTCTGGGGTGGGGCACCGGGGCTGTTTATACAGCGACCCCTCACGAAGCCCTAAGATGTGGCCACCTCTGGGGAGAAACATGGCATCTGGTCAACAGTCCTGCAACAGGTTTTGGGACAGGAAGTGAAGGAGAATTTCTGTGTCCTGTTTGACAGCAAGGGGAATAATTTTGGAGTGTGGTGGTTGCTAATTTGGCGCTGCTGGGTAAGTGACTTCTTTATTAACAGCCCCCACACACCACCCCAGAGGTAGCTGCATTTCATCGCCTCGGAAGGGTCCCTGCTTAACAAGCCCCATGCCCCACCCCAGAGGTGGCTGCATCCCAAGGTTGGGAAGGGGCCCAGAGCCCCGGGGTGGTTCTGTGAGGAAGCAGGGACAGCTGGCAGGCAGGGAGGGGTTGATGGTTTCCTTTTGTCCTGTTGAAACAAATAAATCACTCTTCTCGCCTGCCCAGTGGAAAATTCCCCTCCCTGCTCCGGGCTCGGCCCACCCTTGGGACTCCCGCAGGCCAGGTGTCTCTTCCCCTGTCCCCCCGCTCCAGAGATCCAGGGAGGTGCTGTCTCTGGGGCAGAAATGGTGCATGAGGATGGGGCCACCTGTCTGGTGCAGGGTGGCCCCACAGCCATGGGGACAGTTCGGCCTTTTATTAGCAGGGTTGTTCCGAGTGCTGGAGGTTTGTTTTCGGGCTGCATTCAGCTTCGTTCCAGGGGTGTTTCTGGCCCAGGGGCAGGACTCAGGAAATAACAAAGGCAGGACCTCTGTGAGGGACGCTCTCTGTAATATCCAGTGGCAGGGAGTCCCCGGGGTTAATGCTAATAATGGGGGCTGTTTATCAGGGATCCATCGCCCGGCGCTGAGATGTGGCCAACTCTTGGGTGGGGCCTGGGGTTATTGCTACAGGGACCCCTCACCCAGTGCTGAGATGCAGCCACCTCTGGGGTGGAGTGTGGGGACTGGTTAAATGGGGAGATTTAGGGAACCAGAAAGGAGTCACTTGAGATGAGGTATCGGGGCCAGCCCTGACAGCCAGGGCACAGCCCCCTCACCCAGCCCCCCTGCAGCCCAGCGCCCCCTAGTGCCTCCTCTCCCTTGCAGTTGCAGGTCTCTGGCCATGGTTCTCCAGGAGAATGAGCCCCTGGTGGGGCTGAGCCAGACCTCGTGATGCCCCTTCCTGGCCCAGCAGGGCAGGACAGGCGGAGGGGGCCGTTTCCAGCCCAGGGCCCCGAGATGGCCCGGGCCCAGCTGGTGGGCAATGCCGACTGTCTCTCTGCCGGCCCCCGGGGAGCCGCGAGCGACAGCACTGAGGAGGACGAGGCCAGCAGCACAGAGAGTGCCCAGAATGGGGTGAGTGGTGTGGGGCCCACGTGTGGCCCCAGGGCAGGGACTGGCTGGCTCAGGGGGTGAGGAATGGGGACCTCTTGTCGACAGGGCCTGTTCACTCCTGCTCTCCCCTGCCCAGGATGAGAGCCCCCAGGTGGGCGTGGAGGGGTCCCGGCGGCAGGGGGATCAGAACGAGGCGCTGGCTCGGGTAGCGGAGCTGGAGAGTCACATCAAGGAGCTGCAGCACCAGCAGAAGGAGATGAACATCGAGGTGCGTCCGTCCCCGGGCTCCCCTCCCTGAGTCACGGGGATGTCTGGGGGGTGGGGGGCGTTCCCAGCTGCCGGCACCTGGCAAACCTGTCTCGCCGGGGCACCGCGCCCAGCCAGGTGGGGAGAGGCTGGGTCGGTCCCTGCTACAATCACAGCAGGAGCAGCTGGATTTGGGGAGAGGGAAAACACAGCTGCTCAGACAGGAGGCCTGGGTTCTCTCCAGCTCTGGGAGGGGCGTGGGGTCTCATGGGGTAGAGAAGGGTGGTGGGCTGGGACCCAGGACGCCTGGATTCTCTCTGGCTCTGGGAGGGGCGTGGGGTCTTGTGGGTTAGAGCCGGGGGGGACTGGGAGCCCGGACGCCTGGGTTCCATTCCTGGCTGTGGAAGAAGAGTGGGGTCCAGTGGGCTATCGTGGGCGGGAGCTGCCCTCTGTCGGCTCTGTGTGCCGTGGGCCCCGTTCCCTGCAGCGCCGGGTCTCATTGCCCCGCTCCCCGCAGATGAAGCTGGAGGGGGCGCTGCTGGAGGGGGAGCTGGCGGCCGAGTGGCGGGAGGTTCAGCGCGAGGAGCAGCTGGTCCTCCACCTGAAGAGGAGGTTCGCGGAGATGGTGCGCAGGTGCCACGCTGAGAGAGAGAAGGTCAGGCCCCTGCCCAGCCTCTGTGCTTCCCAGTGGCCTTTGCAGGGCTCCTCTTTCCCCTTTGTGTTCCCTCCCTCTTTGGCCCATTTCCCCCAGAATCCTTTGCCACTCTCCCTGTTGCCCACTGGATCCCAGAATCCTTCGCTCCTGTCCCGCCGTGTCCACCTTTCCCAGCACCCTTTGCTGTGGGTTGGCCCTGTTCCCAGCATTCTTTGCTTCCTCTCCCCCCAAGCTGACCTCATTCCCTAGCCTGTTGGGGATGGTGCTTGGCCGGGGGGGGTATGTCCATGGAACCCAGGTGTCCTGGCTCCTGTCTCCGGCAGGAGAAGGCTCGGCTGGGGAAGGAGCGGCGCAAGGTGGAGGAGCTCCAGCGGCAACACGCCGAATCCCAGACCCACCTGGAGACCCAGCCCGAGAGCATGCGGGAGCGGATGCAGAGCCAGCTGCAGCAGGTAGGGGCTGGGGATGGCCTGGCAGGTCCCACCCTGTGTAGAGTGGGGCAGGCTGATACGGCCCAGAGGAAGAGACCCCGAGGTGGCCCACGTACACTGATACGGCCCAGAGGAAGACACCCCGAGGTGGCCCACGTACACTGATACGGCCCAGAGGGGACTTGCAGAAGGGAACGAAGCCCAACAACTGGCTTGTGTTTCTGGACATGCACAGAGGGGGGTCGTGTTCCATTAGAACTCCTTGAGGGGTCAGCAAACCTGGACAAGGGGGATCCAGTGGATAAAGTGTATTTAGGATTCCAGAAAGACTTTGACAAGGTCTCTCCCCAAAGGGCCTTAAGCAAAGTGAGCTGTCATGGGATAAGAGGGAAGGTGCTCTCATGGATCAGTAACTGGGTAAAAGATAGGTTTCAGAATAGCAGCCATGTTAGTCTGTATTCGCAAAAAAGAAAAGGAGGACTTGTGGCACCTTAAAGACTAACAAATTTATTTGAGCATAAGCTTTCGTGAGCTACAGCTCACTTGCATCCGATGAAGTGAGCTGTAGCTCACGAAAGCTTATGCTCAAATAAATTTGTTAGTCTCTAAGGTGCCACAAGTCCTCCTTTTCTTTTTTGGGTAAAAGATAGGAAACAAAGGGGAGGAAGAAATGGTCAGTTTTCATAGCGGAGAGGGGTAAATAGTGGTGTCCCCAGGGTCTGTCCTGGGCCCTGTCCTATTCAACATATTCATAAATAATCTGGAAAAATGGGTAAACAATGAGGTGGCAAAATTTGCAGACAATACAAAACTACTCAAGATAGTTAAGTCCCAGACCGTGAAGAGCTACAAAGGGACCTCTCAGAACTGGGTGACTGGGCAACAAAATGGTAGATGAAGTTCAATGTTGATAAATGCAAAGTCATGCACATTGGAAACCATAATCCCAACTATACATGTACAATGATGGGGTCTAAATTAGCTGGTACCACTCAAGAAAGAGATCTGGGAGTCGCTGTGGGTAGTTCTTTGAAAACTCAATGGGCAGCGACCGTCAAAAAAGCAAACAGAACATTGGGAATTATTAGTAAAGGGACAGATAATAAGACAGAAAATATCATATTGCTTCTATATAAATCCATGGGACGCCCACATCTTGAACACTGCATGCAGATGTGGTTGCCCCATCTCAAAAAAGATCTGTTAAAATTGGAAACTATGCAGAGAAGGGCAACAAAACTGATGAGGGGGATGGAATGGCTGCGATATGAGGAGAGATTAATAGGAGTGGGATTGTTCATCTTAGAAAAGAGACAACGAAGGGGTGATATAATTGAGGTCTATAAAATCCTGACTGGATTAAATTAAATATCTAGAAATTAAATAGATAGAAATTAAATAAGGAAGTGTTATTTACTCCTTCTTATAACACAAGAACCAGGCATCACCCAATGAAATTAACAGGCAGCAGGTTTAAAACAGACAAAGTATTTCTTCACACAACGCACAGTCAACCTGTGGAATTCATTGCTGGGGGATGTTGTGAAAGCCAAACCTATAACTGGGTTAAGAAAAGAATTAAATAAGTACCTGGAGAACAGGACCATCAATGGCTATTGGTCAGGGCCACGACCCCCTGCTCTGGATGTCCCTAAACCTCCGACTGCCAGGAGCTGGGAGTGGACGACGGGATGGATCACTCGATAACTGCCCTGTTCTGTTCATGCCCTCTGAAGCACCAAGCATCGGCCCCTGTTGGAAGACAGGATACTGGGCTAGATAGACCTTTGGTCTGACCCAGTATGGCTGTTCATATATAGGGCCCAGATGTACCAAGCCCCCGCTGTAACCCACTAGACCCCCCTCCCCTTCCAGAGTTGTGATAGAACCCAGGAGTCCTGACGGGGTCTCCCTCCCTGCAGACTTCGGAGATGCTGGAGGGGGCACTGAAGAGCTATGAGGACCTGGAGTTCCAGCAGCTGGAGCGCGAGAGCCGCTTGGAGGAGGAGAAGGAAGAGGCCTGCCAGGCCTTGGTCCGCCAGATAGCCCAGGTCCAGAAGAGCCTCGAGGAGAGGGAGGTGTGTGGGGCCAATCCTCAGGGATCTGCTCCGGGTCTTACCCTCCTCCTGCGACTCCATTCCAGGGGCAGTGGGATCTGGCTCCAGGCCGTGACCGGATTGTCCGGCTCCAGGTCTTCTGGCAACCAGAGTGCGATCCAGAGTGGTAGGGGGTCCAGAGACAGGGATCCAGGTCTTACCTTCCTCCAGGACAGTGACACCCACAATCCATTCCAGGGGTGCCAGGATCTGGTTCCTGAGCAGCGAGTCCGTTCCAGAGGGCATGGGGGATCCTGGCTATACCCAGAGCCCATTCCAGGGGGGCAGGATGATCCAGCACCGGGTCTTACCCTCCTCCTGGATGGCACCTGCTGGGGGGGCCCTTGATTCCATTCCAGGGGGGCATTGGGATCTGGTGCCAGGTCTTACCCACTGCCTGGGTGGGGGGCTGCTCCCACAGCTCAATGCAGAGGGGTCCCCAGGGGTGGGTTCCCCCTTCCTAGGTCCCAGGTAGGGACACTCGGGTTCTTGGGGTGAGGGGGGGTCCCCTCCCCTGCAGGGCTCTCACCCTCCCCCGTTCCCCCCCAGAGGAAGGTGTGCAGGCTGGAGGCCCAGGTGCGCTTCGGGCAGGAGCACATGGCGGGCGAGTGCCGCAAGCTGGTGCAGGAGAAGGGAGAGGCCATCCAGAGCCTCAACTTGGTGAGGAAACCCCCCTTCCCCTGGAGAGAACCCAGGAGTCCTGGCTCCCAGCCTCCTGCTCTAACCACGAGACCCCACTGTCCTCCCCGAGTCTGAGTGGGGGACGGGTCGCCGGGCCGGCTGGGCCCATGGGTCTAAGTAGGGGACAGGGCAGGACCCTGTAGGGCGGGGCGGAGGGTGGGGCAGGACCCCAGGGCTGGAGCAGAAGATGGGGCAGGACCCCGTGGGGCAGAGGAGGGGGCGGGGCGTGACCCCTGCCCTGGCCTGTGTCCCCAGGAGAGGCGTCGGCTGGAGGAGCTGGGCAAAGCCTGTGAGGACCAGAGTGGAAATGACTCGCCCGTCAGTAACCAGGAGCTCACCAAGGTAACCCCCCCAGCCCCTCTGTGCCCCACCCTCCCACTTCCCCACCCGCCGGGGTGCTCCCCAGCACACCCATCCTGTTCCCCCACCTACTTGTCTCCCACCTGCCAGGGTCCCCCCTGCACCCTGTGCCCCCCACTTCACCCTTCACTCCCCGCTGGGGTCACCACACAGCCTGCCCACACCTCCCCGCCCCACCCGCTGGGTTCCCCCCCCCCGGACCCACCCCGGCCCTGTCTGCTCCAGTTCAGGTCAAAACTTCTCTGCTGTGTCCCAAAGCTCTGACCACCCCTTTGCCCCCCTCCCCCGGATGCCTGGGTCCCTCCAGCTGCGTGCTGGGAGCCCCTGGTGAAGAACCACCTTGGCCTGGTGTCCCGGAGACCCAGGCCAGCAGCGACTCCCCGGCAGCGTGCGACACGGAGGGGTCGGGAACCCGGTGAAGAACAGCGCTTGTGAGCGCAGGGAGGAGGGACCTGCAGCGAAGTCCATCTGGGGGGCCCAGAGCCCTGGACTCTCCCTTCTGAGTCCCAGTTGCCTGGCCCCAGAATTACCTGTTCCCCTCCTTGTTCCTTTGTCTCTGATGCGGGCCAGCACCAACACCACCCGCTGATTCTGGCAGAGGAGGGGGGCCAGCCATCAGGTGCCAAGCTACAGCGTGTCCGGCCAGTTCTCTGTCCCAGGCAGCCAGTCAGCGTCACACCTGCCCTCTAGGGGTCGCTGCATCGGTCACACACTCTCCTCCCACCACCAGATACTTGAGTAACACATAGGGGAAACTGAGGCACACACCGAGTCTTCAGAGAAGACTGTAGGAACATTCCCACTTCCTCACACCTGGGCAGGTGGGGTCATGTTGCCACCTGCTGATGAGTTCCAGGCATTGCAGACAGGTGGCTCCAAGGAGAATTGGGAGCCAGGACTCCTGGGTTCTTGCCCCAGCTCCAGGAAGGGAGTGGGGTCTGGTGAGTTAGAGTGTGTGTGTGTGTGGGGGGGGGGGGCTGGGAGCCTGGACTCCTGGGTTCTCTCCTGGCTCTGGGAGGGGAGTGGGGGCTAGTGGTTAGAGCAGGGAGGCCTGGGCGCCAGGACACCTGGGTTCTTTCGCTGGCTCTGTGAGGGGAGTAGGGTCTAGTGGTTAGAGCAGGGAGGGCTGGGAGCCCCACCCCTGCCGTGTCCGTGTGTCTGTCCGTATGTCAATGTCTCTGTGTCTCTGCAGCTCATGTTCACCCAAAAGACGGATCGGAAGGTCGTGGTGCTGGGCTGCGACCAGCGCGACCCAGCCTGCGTGTTCTCTGTCCGCAGCTCCGTCCAGGTGTGTGTGTCCGTCTGTCCTGTGCCCGTCCCCCGCCGCCTCTGCTCTGGCTGTCTGTGCTCGCCTGTGTCTGTGCCCCTTCCTACCCCCACCCCAAAAGCAGAGCCAATGGGCAGGGAAGGTTCTTGGCGGGCAGTGTTGGGGTATCTGGGGTGTGGGAGGGTGAACCCCACTCTCGACCCCTTGCTTTCTCTCTCCAGAGCTCCTTTGGGCTGCAGAGATCAGCAAGCCTTCCCAGAAGACGGGGGAACTGGCCAGCCCCCCGCCCCACCCCACGCCCCCTCTCGTTCAATGATAACGGTAGGAGGGGAGTGGCTGGGAAGGAGGGGGTGGGGTATATTTAGGGGGGGGCTGTGGGGTATATTTGGGGGGGGGCTGTGGGGCTGGGACATCTCCAGGGCATGGTGTGGGGCCGGTTGGAGCCAGTGGATTTTTTTTATGGGGTGGGGCGTGCTCTGTGCCAGTGGGGTGCTGATACCCCTCCTCCCCCCATCTCTGTCTCTCTCAGGGGGGCTAGACTCGGACATCCTGGCACTGCAGCTCTCGGCGGGGGGCGACCGGCGCTGCGTGCCACTCACACATCTCAACGCCCCCCTGTACCCTCTGGGGGGGCCATACAGGTGAGATTCCCACAATAGTCCCCCTTCCTTCACTGCCCCCCCAGCTCTGGGGCTTCTTCGCTCCCCCATTGTCCCCTCTATGCCCCCGATCACCCCCATCCCACCCCTCCATGCCTTTCCCCAGCCCCCCATGCACCTCTGCCCCCCTCCTTTGCACTGCCCTACCCTTGGGTCTCCCAGACACAGGCCCCTCCAAATTCCCCCCATACTCAGAAGCCCCCTATCCCATTCTGTCCCCCTCCCCTTGGATTTCCCTCCTACCCATTGGGAGGGGGGAACCCTGGGTCACTCCAGGCTCCTCACTCCCCACCGACTCCATGTCCCGCTCCCTCCACAGCAGCGTGGGCTCCTGCGTCACCAAACTGGCCGAAATGGAGCGGATGGTGCGGGAGGCCATGGCAGAGAGAGAGCGGCTGCTGCAGGCACGGGTAAGAACCCAGGAGTCCTGGCTCTCCCCCCACTTCCCGACCACCTCCCCCCCCGCTCTGAATCACCAGATCCCACTCCCCTCCCAGAGCCAGGGATCAAACCCAGGAGTCCTGACTCCCAGCCACCCCCCTGCTCTAACCACTCCACCCTATCCCCTTCCCAGAGCCAGTGAGAGAACCCAGGAGTCCTGGCTCCCACCCCTCCCCCCCTCTAACCACGGAACCCCACATCCCCCCACGTGTCTGTCCCATGGTCTCCAGGCCGGGAATAGGGAAGTTGGAGTTTCGCTGCATCAGCTGCTGGTTTCCTCTCCCCGACCCCCGCGCCAGAGTGGGGGGCACAGAGTGGCTGGGATCCACCATGCTTGGGGCAGGGAGGGAGGTGTGAGACGGGGCCTGGGAGGGGGGGCAAGGGCCGGGGCCTGCTTGGAGGCAGGGACAGCAGCAGAAGGGGCCTGGACAGAAGGGTAGGGGTGGGCAGGGTCAAGGTGGGGGTGTGTGGCAGGGGGGAGGAGCTGGGGGGCCAAGCTAGAGGTGGGGGAAGGGGGCTGCTGTGAAGGTGGGGGTGTGGGGGCGAGGCCAGGATGATGGGGGGGTAGGGGTGGAGCAGGATGGTGGGGGGGCAGCTTTGTCTCTGGGGCTCCTCAGGAAGCCGCGGGTGGGGGCTGGGAGTCACCAGATTGGGGTCTTTTGGGGGTGCGGGGCCGGGTCCCCCAGCGGTGGCCACGGGGCCCTGACCCCCCTGTCTGTCCCTGCAGGAGGCGAAGCGAGTGGCCCAGGGGGGGAAACAACACACGGAGCCGCTCCCACCTGCCCAGGTGAGACCCCCCCGAGCCAGCCAGTACCCCCAGGGCTGGATTGGGGCCGGGATTCCCGGCGTTCTCCCCCTGCCCTCCCCCCCACATTTACCTCCCCCCCCATGTTGCCCCTGCAGGACCAGAGCCCGGGACCGGCGCGGGAGCCCCCTGCCCCTGCCCCCCTGGACCTGCGTGCCCACCTGGAGGCCTCGGGGCACAGCCTGGAGACCTGCCCCGAGGTGTGGGTGACGGGCAGGGCCTGCCGTGGCTTCCTGGTCAAGATGGGCGGGCGCATCAAAACCTGGAAGAAACGTTGGTTCTGCTTCGACCGCCAGCGGCGCCTGCTGGCCTACTACGTGGGTGAGCCCCAGTGCCCCCCAATGCCCCCTGGGTACCCCAAGCACCCCCTGCCCCACAGCACCCCCGGGTACCCCCCTTCCCCAGCAGCCCCCTCCTCTGCTCACCCGCCCCCAGAGGTGCCTGCTGTGAACCCTCCAGGTATCCCTCCTGGGCGCCCCCTTCTCTGCTACCCCCCACTGGAGAGCCAGTGCCTCCCACATCCCCCTGTATCCTGGCCCCCAACCGGCCTCCCTGGCCCCTCTTCTTAATCGCTGCCCCCTCTCATTGCAGACAAAGAGGAGGCGAAGCTAAAGGGCGTCATCTACTTCCAGGCCATCGAGGAGGTATATTATGATCACCTGCGCAGCGCCTTCAAGGTATGCCCCCTCCCCCCAGCGCCAGGACCCCCAGCGCCCCCCCAGGATTCCCCCAGCACCCCCACCAGCACCAGGACCCATGGCGTCCCCCACACCAGCCCTCCAGCATGGGGACCCACAGCGTCCACCCCAACCGTCCAGACCCCCAGCGCTGGGACCCACGGCATCCTGCCCCCCAGCCCCGGAACTCTGGCATCGTCCCTCCCAGCACCCCAGCTCCCCCCAGCCCAGGGACCCAGAGGGTCCCAGCCACCCCCCACTGGCTGACCCTGCCCTTCCCTTCCCCCGCAGAGCCCCAACCCCAAACTGACCTTCTGTGTCAAGACCTACGACCGGCTCTTCTGCCTGGTGGCGCCCAGCGCGGAGGCCATGCGCATCTGGATGGATGCCATCGTCACGGCCGCCGAGGAGAACACCCGCTACTGAGCCGGGCCACGGAGCCCCCCAGGGACCCAACCGCCCACTCCCCCCACCAAAGACATTGACCACCTGGTGGGCGTGGCCAGCCGGGCCATTGGCTCCGCCCCCGGGAGGGGCTTCAGGGCAGGGCAGCCAATGGGGGATGGACTTGGTTCTTCAAGGTGTGACGCCGTGCTGGCCCCGTCCCTTTGGACCTCGGCCATAGCGGGGAGCAATGGGGCTCAGGTGTTTGCCTCCAATCAGAGCAGGACTCTTCTAAAACACAGATGCTCCCAAAATTGGCACCAATGGGAGGCAAGTGGCTTTGAATCCCGACCAATGGGAGGAGGCTCACTCTGGTTTGAAGGCCGGGCTATTGGATGCATGCTCACCCCAGGCCTGCACCAATCAGAGGAGAGAAGGGTTGAATCCTGGCCAACAGGAAAAGACTTGTTCAGAATCTGCACCAATAGGAGGAGACCTGCCTTAAATGCCAACCAGTGGGGGTGGGGGTTGGAATTCCCACCAATTGCATGCGGCCTGGCTTTGAAACCTGGCCAATTACCCAAAAGACTCAGCTGGAGTTTGCACCAATTGGAGGAGACATGGACTGAACTGACCGATGGCGGCTTGGATTTCCCATTGACGCTCCAAAATCTCGACCAATGGGAACAGACTTCAGGGACGCACCAATCAGGGGAGACCGGGATCGAACTGGCCAATGGTGGCCGTCCCTGGAGTGCACTGTGGCCAAGTCCCCACCAATGGGGAGTGTGGAGTCCCTCTGATCGGGCGGCGAAGAATCTGGTGGCTGTGTGGCCTTTCCCAGCATGCTTTGTGCCATGTGGCCAAGGCTCAGGGGGCCGGGGCTGAGCCCAATGGTGGCAGCAGGGGGACCCCCCTACGCCTCTGGATCTCATCTGTACCCCACTCCCCTGTGTCTGTTGTGGGCCCCAGGGTCGCTGCCCCCTGCTGGCGCCAACTATTTATTACAGAAACTCATCTGACCCACGGGTTGTGTCTCTCTAGTTCTATCGCAGCCGGTGCCCCTCACTCCCGACCCGCAGCTCTGCTGGTGCCCCGGGTGGATCACAAAGCAGCAAGTAGGCAGGTGATAGACTGGGAGGTTTGTGACTGGCAGCTCTGACCCCCCCAGACTGTGGATGTCTTAGGCACACAAGTATTGGCGGGGCCTCCCAAAGCTGGGGAGCGAACCCAGGAGTCCTGGCTCCCAGCCTCCCCGCCCCCACTGTAACCACAACCTCTCCTGTGCCGACAGCACCTAGTCACAAGGAGCCCTTTGTCTCCTGGGCCTGCGCTGGGGGGCACTAGGTGCCAAGCTCCCTCCCCCATGTTGGGGCTGGGCTCACGTGCAGCGAACAGGCCAGAGATGTTCAAGGAGAAGCCGTTGTTTTAATGGGACGATCCATGGCATGAGTTTGTGGGGACTCAGACCAAGCTGACAGTGGGACCACCTGGCCTGACTGGGGCCCCCCTCTCCAACAGGGCAGGGCTTGGTGGCCTCCTGCCCTGGAGGGATATAGGAGGGGCCAGGCCATAAGAGAATCAGGCACTGGCGGAGGTGGGATGGATGGGTGTGCACAGGGTGGATCTGTGTGTGTGTGTGCGTGCAGGGAGCAGTGCAGGGTGGGAAGGGAGGGTGGAGCTCTGGGCGGGCAGTGGGCTCTTCGCTGCTACCCAAGCTGCTCTATGTTCTGCAGACCACAGACAAGTCTCTCTAGGACAGGGAAGCACATTGGTGGGGCTGGTGGGATACCTCATGGCTGGGTGCGGGAGGGGCTGTGTGCATGTGTGTGTTGGGGGTGGGCAGAGGCTGTGTTTGTGGAGCTCTTCCTCCAAGTGCTTTGGGGGTGGATGGAGGAGTCTGGTTCTAGGACAGTGGCACTCACGTTGGTGGGGGTAGTGGGATGGATAAAGGCTGTGAGCAGTGGTGCTGTGTGTGTGTGTAGGGCTGTGTGTAGCCCTCTTTGCTGCTGTCCCCGCTCTGGGGACACCCGCAGGTCTCTGGTCAGGAAGAAGCACATTGGTGTCTACGGTGGGATGGCTGGGGGGCTTCTTTGGCATCTGCCTTTGGGCTGCTCTCTTCGCCCCTGCCGTCCATGCCAGGGGCACCCCCCTCACTCAGTCCCTGCCTCCCTCGGCCCAACAGGCCCTGCTCCCTGTTCTGGATAAGTTCGGGGTCTCTCAAGCCAGGTTGGGGGCCACCGAGCTCTCAGCCAGCCCGTCCATGGAGGAGGCCGCCTGCTTCCTGCGGTTGTGGGACCCGGCGGCGTAGCCCGTGTCCTCCAGCAGGGCCCGGCGGAAGGCCCCGGCCAAGGTGGTGCGGCCCAGCGCCCGGCGGAAGTCCAGCCCCATGAAGAAGTAGAGGACGGGGTTGGCGCAGCTGTTGAGATAGGCCAGGGAGGAGGCGAGCGGCAGCCCCACGGCTATGGCCTGGCCCTTGATGCCTGCCAGCTTGAGGAGGAGGAAGAGGTGGTAGGGGGCCCAACAGAGGAAGAAGGTCACCACGATGGCCGCCATGACCTTGAAGGGCTTCCTGGAGCGGACGGTGGCCGGGCGCCCCCTCAGCATGGCTGCCAGGGCCCCGTAGCAGGCCAGGATGATGGCGAAGGGGGCCAGGAAGCCGCAGAGCAGCCGGAGGAGATACAGCGCCAGCTTGGGCCCTTCTCCCAGCGTCAAGGAGCACTTGGGGCCATTGGCCTTCCCCTCTGGCACCAGGTTGCGGTAGAGGTAGAAGGGCAGGCTGGCCACGGCGGCCGCTCCCCAGGCCCCGGCAGCAGCCGCCCACGCCAGGCGGGGCCCCCGGCGGTTCTTGGACCACACTGGGAAGGCCACGGCCGCCAGGCGGTCCAGGCTGACGGCCGCCAAGAGGAAGAGGCTGCAGAACATGTTGAGGTACTTGGTGAAGCTGGTGGCCCGGCACAGGAAGGCGCCGAAGGGCCAGTGCCCGCGGTAGAAGGCGTTCTTCGCCAGGGGCACCACCCGGGTGACCGAGAAGATGAAGTCGGCCACCGCCAGGTTGAGGAACCAGACGCAGTTGATGGAGCGGCCGGCCCGGCGGGCGGTGAGCCAGATCACCAGCCCGTTGCCCAGCGAGCCCCCCACACAGACCACGGTGTAGAAGATGACCTGGACTAGGTCCATGATGGTGCTCAGGTCAGACTTTGCCTTCACAGGGGAAGGACCGGGGCTGGTCAGCCAGAGACCGGAGACGTTGGCCTCCATGCCAGGACCTGAGACAGAGAGAGACACTGAGAGTGAGGGGAGGCCTGTTCCCAGAGCCTGCCAGTCCCCCACCCTAGGGCCGGACCAGCACCGGTGCCCCCAAGAGGGGAAAGGCCCTGCCCAGGGGCTGGAGTGGGGCTAGTGCCCCCGAGAGGGGAAAGGCCCCATGTCCCATTCCCTGCCCCACTGAGCCAGCCAGTCCCTGCCCAGGGGCTGGAGTGGGGCTAGTGCCCCCGAGAGGGGAAAGGCCCCGTGTCCCATTCCCTGCCCCACTGAGCCCGCCAGTCCCTGCCCTGGGAGCAGCACCCCCTAGCCAGGGAAGGGTTCACAGCAACCCTCTGTGGAGGTGGGGCCAGGTTTATTTGCATGACCAGGCTCAACCTGCATCTTCCCCAGGTGCTGCGGGGCGGAGCCCTTTGTCCGTCTCTAGGCTCCCAGCTAAGGGCCCCAAGAGCGGTGGAGCTATTGGTGGCACGGGGGCACGATCACCCCCTGGCAGCCTGGGGGGTGTGTGTACATCTGGCTTCTTGCCCAGTGTCCCGAGCTGTAGGCGGACAGAGGGCACCATGCCAATTTCCACACCTAGTTTTCATCATTGCTCCCCCCCGCCCCTGCGGTCGGCGGTGGTGGTGCCTCTCAACTAGGAATAAGGGGGAAATAACCCTGTGCAGGGCTTCTAGGACGCCTGGATTCTCTCCCTGGCTCTGGGAGAGGAGTGGGGGCTAGTGGTTAGAGCAGCGGGGGCTGGGAGCCAGGACTCCTGGGTTCTATGCAGGGCAGGCCCAGCCCTCCCACTTATCCAGAACAGGGACATGGCCCAGACTCACCCCCACCCCCCAAAAGCTATCAGAGCCCAACCACCGGCATAGAACAACCAAGACAAATCTCAGCCCCCCTCCACCACAGCCCCGTTCCAGCTCGCACATGGAGCATACTTGGCCCCCCCTCAGAACGGCACAACAGAGCCACAGACACCCCCCCCCATCTGTCTACACTGCGGGACAGACGGACACACCCTCACTTTGCTCCAGCCGGTGCTGAAAACAACCCCACGCAGCCCCTGGCTCTCCTGTTGCCTGGCCTGGGTCGGTCTGACCCCGATGGGGCAGCACGGGTCCGGCTGCAGGGCAGACACACACGCATGGAGCTAGGCTGTTATAATTCGCATGCCATGTCACAACCGACACACAACGTGTGCACACACACACAGACCTAGAGTGTTATAACGTGTACACAGCCACAACCGACACACGTGTGCACACACACAGACCTAGTGTTATAACACACACAGCCACAACCGACACACGACGTGTGCACACAAACACAGCGATTGTTTTAAAGCGTACACTGTCACAACTGACACACATGTGCATGCAGACCCACACAGCGATGGTTATAACGCACACACAACTGACACACAACGTGTGCACCCCCCCATGCACAGAGATAGACTATTACACCCCCACCCCGCCCCTGCCCGTGTTCCCAGACCAGCCACGACAGGCGTGGCCCCCGCCCCATTACCTGGGGAGGCAGCGCCCGCTGGCCCCGTCCGCTTGTGTCTGGCCCTGAGCTTATTTTCCAGGAACCCACTGGCTGCCAGACAGTCACCCGCCCCCGCCCCCTGCCCGGGGTTGGGCCCCAGCCAGAACGGACGCGCTGGGGCAGTGATGCGCTAAAAAGGAGAACTGGGCTGGGGGGTGGGGTGGGGGGGACACTGCCTGTTGCTGCCAGCATGGGGGCTGGGGCGGGGGACCATCAGGGTGGGAGCTGTGGGGTCATGGCGGGGCTGGCAGCAGAGAACCCAGGTGTCCGGGAGGAGCAGGTGGAGACACAGGGCAGGGCTCGCTTAGGAGCCAGGTGTGACCAACTGGGGAGGGGGAGGATTCCCACAATACACTGCTTCAGAGCGGCCAAGCGAGGTGTCAGGCAGCTCCCAGCATGCACGGCTGCACCGTGGCCAAGGGCGGGGGTGGGGGGCAAGAGTTCCCAGCATGCTCTGCTTCCCCTTGTAGGGCAAGGCCCTAGGGTGCTGGGCTGGTCTTGGCTGGGGTGTTGCCGTTGGTGGGCGTCTCATCAGCGCCCAGCCATCCATAGGCACCGACTGCCTCAGTTCCCAGGGGGTGCTCGACCCCCACTCTGTCCCAGCCCCCGCCCCACTGCACCCCTTCCCTCAAGCCTCCACCCCTGCCCCTTCCTGCCCCATTCCGCCCCCTCTGCCACCTCTTCCTGCCCCGCTCCTCTCCTTCCCCGCCCAGGTGATCACGGTGGGTGGGAGGTGCTGGCCTGCGAAGGAGGGGGAGGGGCTGAACTGTGGGGCTGCCGGTGGGTGCTGAGCCACTATTTTTTCTCATGGGTGCTCTGCCACCCCTCGCCCACCTCTGCCCGGGGCTTTCGCTTCCTCCCGGACCGGTGGGATGGGAAGCTGGGTTGCTTCATCCTCTGGTGAAAAACTCCCGTGGCCCCAGAGCAGGGGCCTTGGCTTCCCCTTTCCAGATCTGGAACCGGAGGTATCGTCTTCCTCCCTCTGCGAGCCAGGCTGGAGCCCAGCCCACCCGCCATGCCCGGGGAAAGAGACCCCTGGCTCCCTTTGCCAGCCCTGGGAGGGGAGTGGGGTGTAGTGGGTGAGAGCAGCGGGACTGGCAGCCAGGACTCCTGCGTTCTATCCCCTGCTCTGGGAGGGGAGTGGGGTCTAGTAGGTTAGAGCAGCAGGGCTGGCAGCCAGGACTCCTGGGTTCTTTCCCTGGCTCTGGGAGGGGAGTGGGGTCTAGTGGGTGAGAGCAAGGTGGGCTGTGAGCCAGGACTCCTGGGTTCTATCCCCTGCTCTGGGAGGGGAGTGGGGTCTAGTGGGTGAGAGCGAGGTGGGCTGGGAGCCAGGACTCCTGGGTTCTCTCCCCTGCTCTGGGAGGGGAGTGGGGTCTAGTGGGTGAGAGCGAGGTGGGCTGGGAGCCAGGACTCCAGGGTTCTCTCCCCTGCTCTGGGAGGGGAGTGGGGTCTAGTGGGTGAGAGCAGCAGGGCTGGCAGCCAGGACTCCTGGGTTCTCTCCCCTGCTCTGGGAGGGGAGTGGGGTCTAGTGGATGAGAGCGGGGCGTTGAGAGCCAGGATGCCTGGGATCTATCCTCAATTCTGGGAGGGGAGTGGGGTCTAGTGGTTAGAGCAGGGGGGCAGGGAACCAGGACTCCTCGGTTCAGTTCCCAGCTGTCTCACTGATTCACCATGTGACTGGACGAGTCTCGCCCGTTCTTTTCTCTGTAACAAACACCCCAGATGGCCACTGGGAGCGCCAGAGCCACAGCCCCACCCACTAAAAGACATGGCGCCGCCCATGGGAGGAGCTTACCAAGCCCTGCCCACTAAGCAGCATGACTCCGCCCAGGGGTGGGGCTTGCAGAGCTCTACCCCACTGGCTGTTCCATCCAGGCAGCGCCCCCCGGGGCTAAAGTCACAAGCGCTGCCTTTGGTCTCTCATAGAAACCCGAGCCACTTTGGCAGCTTTATTCACCGTTTCTTGGGAGAGGCTATTGCCGAGACGGCGGAAGGATACAAAGCTCAGGGGGAGGGTGGGGAAGTTCTGGCCTGTATCACGGAGCATGTCTCTCAGGGTGCTTATTGGAGGGACTATTTTTGCTGGGGTTCATCTGCCTGGAATAGGATACAAAGGAGACAAGGAGACGCCCTCTACTTGTTGGGTGGACTACTTCTTTTGAGTGGAACAAGACAGGAGGGGGCGTAATAAGTGACAGCCCTTGTATTTAAAGGGCGCAGCTTTCCCATGTGGGTTTCAGGGACTATATTTTGTGGTGGAAGGCCGCAAAACAGAGCATGAGAAGATGACAAAGGAAGTAGACCCAGGACCTGCAGAAGATGGAGCTTAATTTTAAGATTTTTAAGGGGCTATTTTACCTTTTATTGTTTGGTGGGAGGACACACGCACAAGTTATGGAGGAACGTCACAGGGCTTCTGTACGAAAAGGGCCTGGTTTTCCACTATTTTTTTTTGAGGGACTATTTTTTTTGGCAGAAGGACATACAACCAGTATATACTGAAAGTAGATCTGGCTCCTGTATAAAAAAATCCAGTTTTGAGACCTGTTTTGAGGGACTCCTTTGGTGGCGGAAGGATGCTTAGTTGCTGTCCCTTGAAAGTAGAGCCGGCTCCTGTATAAAGGGGGCTGGATTTCCAGAGTTCTTTTTTTTGGGACAGGCTGCATTAATTGGTGGAAGGATGCACCAACCAATGGGGTGGTCAATGTCACAAAAGTAGATCTGAGCCGTCTGTATAAAAAGAGCCTGGTTTTAGGAATCACTCCGCCGCGGTCTGAAAATCAGGCCCCAAAATGGTGGCCAGTGGGTGGTATCCATGGCAACCACCACGGCCGCAGCCTTGTAATAGCCCCGCCCACCCTGTGGGGGTGGTGGCCAGTGAGTACCACTGAGTTCCTGCAGCCTGGGAAAGGGGCATGACCTGTTATTGCTCCGGTGTGGCCAATGAGGGAAAGAGTTCCCAGCATGCACTGCTCTGGTGCAACCCATGGCCTCCCAGCATGCACTGCTCCGGTGTGGCCCATGGCCTGCCACATGCACTGCTCCGGCACGGCCCTGGGCTCCCAGCATGCACTGCTCCGGCGTGGACCAAGGCCTCCCAGCACGTCTTGCTTGGAGCCCTCTCACAGCTGCCCCCCATGGGGTCCTGGCCCCTGCCCCGTCACGGCTGCGCCATCCGCAGCTCAGAGGAGGTGGTGGAGCCCAGCGAGCGTTTGCACCGGTGCCCGCTGCCGCAGCCCAGCGAGTCTTCAGCCAGGGCGGCCTCCAGCCAGCGGGCGCGGCTGCTGCCCCGCAGCCCCTCCTGGAAGCGGCGGCCCAGGGAGGCGTAGAGCAGGGGGTTGAGGAAGGAGCCCAGGCAGGTGAGGCTGAAGGCCAGGGAGGCGCCCATCCTGATGGCCGCACGGTTTCTCGGCGAGCTGTGCAGGAAGTTGAAGACGTGGTAGGGCAGCCAGCAGAGGAAGAAGCTGAGCACCACGGCAGCCACTACCTTGGCCGTGCGGCTGGGCCGGCAGCCCCGGTGCCGGGCCCGCAGCACCACGACCACGTGGCAGGCCGTGATGACCAGCAGCGGTGCCAGGAAGCCGGCCACGAACCGCACCACGATCAGGGCCTTCTTCCGCACCACTCCCGTCGCCCCCTCCCCGAAATTGTTGATGCATCTGCAGTGCTCGGCCTGGCAGCTCACCTGCCGGAAGACCAGGTAGGGGACCGAGAAAGCCCCGGCCAGCAGCCAGGCCCCGCCGGCCGCCCTCCAGGCCCGGCGCGGTGTGCGGAACCGCTGGGCCCAGACGGGCTGGGCCACCAGCAGGCAGCGATCGGCTGAGATGAGCGTCAGCTGGAAGACGCTGGCGAACATGCTGAGGAAGAGGAGGGAGTTGACAGCTTTGCAGAGGAAGTTGCCGAAGGCCCAGTGATTGCCCGCGGTGGTCTTGGCGGCGTAGAAGGGCAGCAGCAGGGAGTAGAGCAGGTCGGCCAGCGCCAGGCTCAGGAACCAGATCGAGTTGACTGATCGGCGCATGCGGAAGCTGGTGACCCAGACCACCAGGCCGTTGCCCACCATGCCCAGCAGGGAGGAGACTATGAAGATGGCCACCGAGAGCTGATTGAGGACGTTGGAGGTGTGTGTGGTGCTGATGTTGGCCACGAGTGGGGTGGCGTTGCCGGAAACCTGGGGAGAGATGACCACTTTAGCACGTGGCCTGGCCGGTGCCCCTCACTCCCAACTAGGGTTGCCAGGCGTCCGGTTTTCGACTGTAACGCCTGTTTGAAAAGGGACCTTGGCGGCTCCGGTCAGCACCGCTGACTGGGCCGTTAAAAGTCTGGTTGGCGGCATGGTGGGGCTAAGCCAGGCTCCCTGCCTGCCCTGGCGCTGCACGGCTCCCGGAAGTGACCTCCATATCCGGCTCCTAGGTGTAGGGTTGCTAGGGAGGCTCCGTGTGCTGCCCCTGCTCTGAGTGCTGGCTCTGCAGCTCCCATTGGCCGGGAACCGTGGCCAATGGGAGCTGCGGGGGCGGTACCTGTGGGAGTGGGCAGTGCGCTCTGCACAGAGCTGCTTGGCCACCCCTGTGCCTATGAGCCGGACATGGCGGCCTCTTCCAGGAGCAGCGTGGAGCCAGGGTAGGCAGGGAGCCTGGCTTAGCCCCACTGCGCCGCCGGCTGGGTACTGCCTGAGGTAAGCGCCGCCTGGCCGGAGCCTGCACCCCGATCTCCTGCCCCAAATCGGAACCCCCTTCCACACCCTAACTTCCTCCTGAACCTGCACCCCCTTCTGCACCCCAACTCCAGCCCTGAGCCCCCTTCTGTACCCAAACTCCCTCCCAGAGCCTGCACCCCTCCCCCCTCCCTGCACCCCATCCTCCTGCCCCAGCCCTGAGCCCCCTCTTGGAGCCCACACCCAAACTCCCTCCTGGAACCTGCACCCCCTCCCGCACCCAAAGTCCCTCCCAGGGCCCGCACCCTGCACTCCCCTCCCTCTGTCCCAGAGCCCCCTCCTGGACCCCAAACCCCTCATCCCTGACCTCATCCTAGAGCCCAGACCCCCAGCTGGAGCCCACAGCACAATCCCCTGCCCCAGCCCAATGAAAGTGAGAGCGAGGGGGGGAGGGGGGATGGAGTGCGTGGTGGGCGGGACCTCGGGGAGGGCGTGGGGCAGGGGACAGGGCTAGTGCATTCAGTTTTGTGCAATTAGAAATTTGGCAACCCTACTCCCAACACGCAGCCCCTGCTGTCTCCCCCACCACCTCTGCCAGTGCCTATCACTTCTGACCCGCAGCCCCTCCTCTCCTAACCCCCTCCTCCCCAAGCTCTGTCGATGCCTCTGTGACGCAGCAGGGAGGGGGGGTGTTGACCTGGGAATGTGGCAGGGGGGTTTCATTGGGGATGGGAGACCTGAGAGCCTGTCACCTGAGCCAGGAGGGGGAGGTAACACCTCTGACTGGGAAACTGGACAAAGGCTACAGGAGAGAGCCTGCTGGGGCGGGGGGGGGGGGTTGGTTTCAGTTTTGGGCTGGGTGCTGGAATGCAGGGAACCCCAGGGCTGGGGTCTAAGCTCCCTGCCCCCCAGAAGGACTTGACTGAGGGGTCCTGGTTGTACCCCCAAGCTCTGTTTTAGGCTGTGTTCCTATTGTCCAATAAACCTTCTGCTTTACTGGCTGGCTGAGAGTCACAGTGAATCCCAGGAAGAGGGGTGCAGGGCCCAGACTCCCCCACACTCCGTGACAACTGGTGGCAGAGGTGGGATGTACTGCGCCCCATGGACAGCACTTCCTGTAGTAAGTGACTGGGGAACAGTAAAACGACGGGGGATTGACAGGGACCAGGCATGCTGAAGATTCAGAGAGAGACGGTTTCCGGGGGCAGTTAACCCTGGGGGTGTGTGACCAGAGAGAAAGACTTTTGCAGTAATAGGGTTCCCCAGGGGATTGCAGCGAGTGCTCCCAGGGGCGGAGGAGTCTGCAGCTCGACCCTGGCAAAGAGGGGGTGACCTCAAGAAGGACTGGCACCACAGGGGGAGTGTTGGCCTGGGAATGTGGCTGGGGGGTTTCATTGGGGATGCAGACCTGAGAGCCTGTCACCTGAGCCAGGAGGGGGAGGTAACACCTCTGCCCGGGAAACTGGACAAAGGCTGCAGGAGGGAGCCTGCTGGGGGGGTTTTGGTCTCAGTTTTGGGCTGGGTGTCAAACACAGGGAACCCCAGGGCTGGGTTCTAAGCTCCCTGCCCCCCAGAAGGACTTGACTGAGGGGTCCTGGTTGTACCCCCAAGCTCTGTTTTAGGCTGTGTTCCTATTGTCCAATAAACCTTCTGCTTTACTGGCTGGCTGAGAGTCACAGTGATTCCCAGGAAGAGGGGTGCAGGCCCCGGACTCCCCCACACTCCGTCACAACCCCTCACTCCCAACTCGCAGCCCCTGCTATTCTGCCCCCCTCCCCCCCAGCCAGCTCCGGGACCTCTTGTCTCAGGGGATTTCTGTTCCCTGGTGCTAACCTTGTGTTCTCCGGAGTGCTACCCCTCCCCCACAGCCTGCTGCACCACACACAGCCAGCCCCCCCCCCGGGGGTACCAACCCGGGTTTGTGCTACAGGGTCCCATCCTTCGTCCTTCGGAGAGCCACGCAGCCCCTCCTGAACTCTGGCTATGGGGGTCCCAGCTCTTCCTCCCCACCAGCTTCAGCAGCATCAACCCCGACTTGTACTAGAGGAAACTGAGGTGAAAGGACTTTCTGGAGATCACACAGAGAGACAGAGCTGGGGAGAGAACCCAGGAGTCCTGGCTCCCAGACTTCCCCAGCTTTAACCACTAGACCCCACACCCCTCCCAGAGCCGGGGAGAGAACCCAGGAGTCCTGGTTCCCATCCCCCGCTGCTCTAACCCACTCAACCCCACACCCCTCCCAGAGCCAGGGGGAGAACCCAGGAGTCCTGGCTCCCAGACCCTCTCACTCTAATCCACTAGATCCCAATCCCCACCCACAGCTGGGGAGAGAACCCAGGAGTCCTGGCTCCCATCCCCCCCTGCTCTAACCCACTAGACCCCACTCGCCTCCCAGAGTCGGGGAGAGAACCCAGGAGTCCTGGCTCTTCTGCCATACCCTGTTATACAGTAGCCCTCTTGCTCCATTCAGCCCCTGAGCCAATTGGGCTGGTCTCTAGCTGCCCCGTGGGTATTCACCTGATTTCAGTCATTGCCAGATCCCCGGCCAGCAGGGGTCCCTGTGGCCGTCTAGCCTGACCCCCCCGTTAGCCCAGGCCAGAGACTGCCTCCCAAACCATCCCCAGAGCTGCTCTTTTAGGAAAACCCCCAGTATGAACTGAAAATCTGCTGGGGATGGAGAATCACCCTTGGCTCTGGTACTTGGTCCCAATGGTTAATTCCACCCCACCCCGGTAAAAACTGACCAGCCCTGATCAACTCTCTGCTCCCTGCGTAGGGGCGGATAGTCAGGGATCACGGTGCCCCGAGCCTGCCCTGGGCTCAGCACACGAGCTAGAGCTCCTGGCATCACTCTCTCCGCAGCAGGGCTTCGAACCCTCAAATCGTCCTCGGGGCTCTGCTCTAACCCCTCCCCGACTGACTGTGCGCCCCAGAACCGGACCTAGAGTCACCCCTGGATCAGCTCCAGAGAGAAAATCCCCTCCCTGCTCCTCCTTGAGATCCCTGCTTACAGTGCCCAGGATGGCATTAGCCCCAGTCCAGCCGACTCTCTGCCATCACCCCAGATCTGTTCCAGAGTCGCTGCCCCCCAGGGGAGTGCGCCGGGCTGACATTTGCGGTTCCTTGCCGTGGGCGGGGAGGTGTGGATATGTTAAAACACCCGTCGTTCGCCCACGCACTGTGGGTCCCTGCCCCGAACCCCTCAGGATTTCCCGATTTCTGGGCCCTCTGCTGACGTTAGCTGGGACAGTTTGATGTTCCCTTCCCGGACACTGATCCCAGTGGTAACTAGCTCAGGGCACGACCCGATCCCCGCAGGACCCCACTGGAGACCCTCCCATACTTGATGATGAGGTCCTTGTTACAGGTGCGTTCCAATGCCCTCGCACTTCACCTGACCCACAGGCTGGCTTGGGGGCCTGACTCCCCTGGGTGTGTCCAGTGCTGGGGTAGCAGCCTGCTGAGAGGGACCTAGGAGTCCTGGCTGCTGCCCTCTACGCACACCCCCACTCCAGTGTTAGAAAAGGTGGGGCTGGGACTCAGGACTCCGGGGTTCTCTCCCTGGCTCTGGGAAGGGAGTGGGATCTAGTGGCTTACAGCAGTGGGGCTGGGAGCCAGGACTCCTGGGTTCTATCCCCAGCACTGGGAGAGGGGTGGGGTCTAATGGTTACACTAGGAGAGCTGGGAGCCAGGACCCTTGGGTTCTCCCTCTGGTTCTGGGAGGGGAATGGGAGTGGGACTCTGGGTTCCATTGGGGACCCTCTTTGGCTGGACAGTGGGGCAGGTCTCTGGGTTCTCTCTGTCTTGGCTGCTGGGAGGGATGGGGACATGGGCTCTCCCCATCTCTGGTGCCGGTAGGTGGCTGTCCCTGCTGCATGGCTGGCTCCCTGCAATCTCTGCCAAATCAAGGCTTGGACTTACCTGCCCCCAGCTCCTGGTGGGGAAGGGGGATGCCATGGGCCAGGGAGCTGTGGTTGGAGATAGACCAGGGCTTGTTCCTCTGAGTGCTGTCAGCAATCCTGAAGCTGGGGCTCTGCAGGCTGCCCAGAAGGTAGGAAGTTGAGTAAAGCTGGGGCACTGGCAGGAAGTGATTAGATGTGCCCCTTCTGGGGAGGAGCGTGGTCCCCGCCCCAGGAGAGCAGCGCAAGGCAAGGCTGGGAGCAGGAGATCTCAGGTGCGGAGGATGAGGGGAGGGCTCAGCATGGGCAGTCCCAGCCTGGTGTCTCCTGAAGGGGTCTGGGTGGGGGCAGGGGTCATGGGGGTCTGGGGGGCTGGATATCCTGGCTCTCCTATGCCCTCCGCAGGTGTAGAGGTCTTTGACAGACGAGGAACCAGGATGCTGGGGGAAAGGACAGCAACATGCTCCTCTAGGGGCTGGTGCGCAGGGTGGATAACAGCTACACTAGTGCTGCCAGCAAATGGAGCTACTCCTTTAGCTCCCCATAGGGGATAATGGCTATACTGGTGCAACTGGTTTTGCGGCAGGGTTCGTCTCCTGCAATGCATCTGTGCAGTCCCTGGAGCAGTGGGGCCCCGATCCGGAGCAGGGGCCTGACTGCAACACAAGTGCCTCCTGACGGCGATGGCTGGGCCTGGCATTGCCTTGTGGCCTTGGCCTGGATTTTCCTTGACTAAGCTTCTTAATTGATGCAGCGTTGCTGGGTCTCTTCTGGGGCCGCGTAGCGCCGGGGGCTTGTGACTGAGGAGTCTGGGACTCAGGACTCCTGGGTTCTGTTCTCTGCTCTGCCGCAGACTCCCTGTGAGAAACCGCCCATGTTACTTCCATCCTCCCACCTTGGTTTCTCCATCTGTGCAAGCAGCTCACGATGTATATTTCACAGTAAGGGGCCACCTGGAAATCTGGTCTTAGCTCAGGACCCTGTTGTGCCAGGTGCTGCACAGACAGTCCCTGCCCAGAGAGCGCCCAGTCTAAATAGGCAAAGGCTGGAAGGAGAAACCGAGTCAGCAAGAGGGGAAGAGACTTGGCCAAGGTCACACAATAGACTGGTGGTAGAGCTGGGGAGAGAAACCAGGAGTCCTGGCTCCCTGCCCCCCCCTGCTCTAACCGCTAGACCCCACTCCCCTCCCAGAGTCAGGGAGAGAACCCAGGAGTCCTGTCTCCCAGCCCTATGTCCTTACTCACTAGATCACGTTGCTTGTCTAGCTAGATTTCCTATCAGTCCTTTCTTATCCACAAAGCCAGGGCTGAGTGCCCCTCCGGTGCCAACATAGGAATCCCACCTGCGGCTGCCATCTACACCAGCCGTGGCAACAATGATTCTCCTGGCTTTTGAGCAGCAGGGAATTAACCCCTCGTGTGCTGCAGGGAGGCCAGGTTGCAGCAGCCTCAGCAGCAGATTGTTCTTGTTCAGCAAGATAATTATCTGGCCCATCCTCTCATGCAGCGCGAGCTGGGGTTTCGATTTCAACACTGTGTTTCCTGTTTTTCAGGAGTCCCCCTCTGCTGGAGGGCATCCAGGAGCTCACGCCCCCACCCCGAGATTGAGGGCTGGGGGCCCGTCAGGGGCAAACACTGATGGGGAATAGAATCAGGGCCAGACCCCAGCTGGGGTCAATCTGCCATAGTTCCATTGGAGTCAATGGGGCAGATCACAGCTGGGGTCATAGAACCATAGAATATCAGAGTTGGAAGGGACCTCAGGAGGTATCTAGTCCAACCCCTTGCTCAAAGCAGGACCAATCCCCAACTAAATCATCCCAGCCAGGGCTTTGTCAAGCCGGGCCTTAATAACCTCTAAGGATGGAGATTCCACCACCTCTCTAGGGAACCCGTTCCAGCGCTTCACCACCCTCCTAGTGAAATAGTGTTTCCTGATCTCCAACCTAGACCTCCCCCACTGCAACTTGAGACCATTGCTCCTCGTTCTGTCATCTGCCACCACTGAGACCAGCCGAGCTCCATCCTCTTTGGAACCCCCCCTGAGGGAGTTGAAGGCTGCTATCAAATCCCCCCTCACTCTTCTCCTCTGCAGACGAAATAAGCCCAGTTCCCTCAGCCTCCCCTCGTAAGTCATGTGCCCCAGCCCCCGATCATTTTTGTTGCCCTCCGCTGGACTCTCTCCAATTTGTCCACATCCCTTCTGTAGTGGGGGGCCCAAAACTGGACGCAGTACTGCAGATGTAGCCTCACCAGTGCCGAATAGAGGGGAATCATCACGTCCCTCAATCTGCTGGCAACGCTCCTACTAATGCACCCCAAAATGCCATTGGCCTTCTTGGCAACGAGGGCACACTGCTGACTCATCGCCAGCTTCTCATCCACTGTAATTCCCAGATTCTTCTCTGCAGAACTGCTGCTTAGCCAGTCGGTCCCCAGCCTGTAGCGGTGCATGGGATTCTTCCGTCCTAAGTGCAGGACTCTGCACTTATCCTTGTTGAACCTCATCAGATTTCTTTTGGCCCAATACTCCCATTTGTCTAGGTCACTCTGGACCCTTTCCCTACCCTCCAGCATATCTACTTCTTCCCCAGTTTAGTGTCATCCATGAACTTGCTGAGGGTGCAGTCCATCCCACCATCCAGATCATTAATAAAGATGTCAATCAGCCATTGCTCCATTGGAGTCAGTGGGGCCAGATCCCTTCTGGTGTCAATCAGCCATAGCTCCATTTAAGTCAATGGGGCCAGATCCCCAGCTGGTGTCAATTGGCTGTAACAGCACTGAATTTACATCAACTGGGGATCTGGCCCAATAGGCTTTAAAGCTATATGTAGAGGGGAAGCCCAGGCCTTGGCTAGCAGGGGCTGTGAGTCAGCACTGCGGGGCACCGACTGAGCTGGGGTGTGAGGGGAACCTGCGCTCTACGTGCAGGCTGAAGCCCCGCTGCCCTCGCCTAGGACAGACTCAGTTGCAAAAAGCTCCTCTCCTTTGACTACCAGGTCTTATCTCGTGTGCCTTGAGCAGAGCAGAAACCTCAAGGCTGCTCCGGAGAAAGGGCCTGTGATACTCTGCGAAGCGGGAGGTTGCTCACGGTGATGGGGAGATACCGAGCTGTAGAGACCATGAGGCTGATCCTGCTGATAGCTACGGCTTCCTTTCTGAGGCCCGTGACCCTCCCGCTTGGAGCCAGCGGCGGTGACGTGCTCGGTGCTGCCCATTTCATCTCATGGGATGGCTTTCACGGGGCTTCTGCCTTGCAGCCCGGCAAGCCCCTGTACCCGATGGGCGGGCAGGGCGGCATGGTCCAGAGGTGGCCCAAACAGGGGCCAGGTGAGGAGATGGAGACGCGCTCTAGGGTCCCGAACGCGAGGGAGATCGTCCCCGCCCCGCCTGGCTTTGCCATCAGCCCTCCTTGATGTTTTGCGGCAGTGGCTAGAGTCCTGGTCTGCCCATCACTGTGGCCTCTGGGGACCTTGCAGTTTTTAACACATTGATCCTAGTCACCCTCCCTGCCACCCATGGGGGAGGGCAGGGCTGTTATCCCCAAACTGGTGGTGGGGAAACTGATGCACAGAGCGCCCCTTGCCCGAGAGACTGCATAGCGAGGGTCCCAGGCTGCCCCAGTCCTTCCTTTCAGCTGGATTTGGGCCCTGATTCACGCTGCATCAGGGCTCCATTAGGGGATGATCCCAAGGGACCTTTCCAGCCTAGGAACTGTTGAAGGTCTTGTGGTAAAGGGGCTGGGTTGGGACCCCAGACAGCTGGGTTCAATTTGTAACCCTGACATTAACTCGCTGGGTGACCTTGCTTCAGCGCCTCTCTGTGCCTCAGTTTCTCATCTGTAAAGTCGGGGGTAATCATCCTTCTCTATGTAGTATGTGCCTCAGGGCAGGGAGTGTGTCTGACTTGACTGGGGCTCCGAGCCCAGTCCAGGGGGGTTCGTGCAGTGCCCTGGTGGTGGGGGCCCAAATCAGAAGTGATGCCCCCTGGGGGGGGGGAGTTTCCATGTCCCATTCCCCACCCAGCTGGGGATCTGGCCTCAGTGACACTAAAAGAAACATTTTCCTTAAACAGAGCAGGGCGGGGATGTTAAGGCAGCCATTGACCCAGACAAAAAATCGGACCCCCAAAGAAACAGAGCCAGACCCCTTTAAACACAGCTACAATACTTTTATTAATGAGCATTTAAACCCTTCCCCAGGAATTCCTGGCCCCCTTCCCATGGCGAGAGTTGAGTCTCTGAAACTATTTACATTGGGAAGGGCAGCTGCAGCCGTGCCAGCTGGGAGAACGATTCCGGGACGCCTCACCCGCAGGCTCCAGGGCATGTGCTGAGCTGAGAGGTCAGGAAGGGGAATATTGCACAGTGAGGGGGCGTAATGGGGCCAGAGGTTTTAGGTAGCAGGGACACCTGGGTGGATGGGCCCATGGGTCTGATCTGGGTGGGGGAGCAGGAAGAAGGCAGGATATCGGGCTGGATGAGCCTGTGGGGCTGATCTGGGATAGTCTCTATTGCCCCAGTGGGGCCATGAGGAACTCATTGACCCCTCCGCTCTCTTAGCACTTTCCCATCCTTCTCTGAGCTGTGCCACCGGGGCTGGTGGAAGGATGGGAAGCTGCACTGGGACCCCATTATTGGGGCTAAATACCCAGCCAGCAAGGTGGTGGTGGGGGAGAGAGTGCCCAAGCTCACCAAGCCATGAGTGCCCTTTCCTTCCCATTGTTGTGCCCAGGCCACCGTGTCTACGACTCATGCGCCAGTGGCCATCTTGTTGCGCCATCTTCCACAACCAGCTTTGTGGGGGGGAGGGGGCATAGACTAGGCATCCCTTCCCAGTGTCTGTGGGTCCCAATTCTGAGGCCTAGCAGGCTGTTAGAAGCCTGAGTTGCCTTCGGAGCCATGGCAACAGGACCCACCACCCTGTTGGCTGGAGACGAAATGGCTGACCCAGAATTATGGCAAGGTGGCTGCTGCATGTAGTCCTGTATGTGATTTGGAGCAGCCTTGGGACTTTGCCCCGGGGAATGAAGACCAAGCAGTGGCCACCTTCCTTAGACAGATGTCAACTGGTGTTGCATAAAGAAACAAGATGGCTGCCCAGTGTTGGCAGATAACACAAAAGCTCGAAGGTGCATTGGCGTGGCAAAACACACGTCTCGGCGAGGTGAAGAAGGGATGGGATCCACCCAAGCTAACAGAAAAAGGTGGCCATCACAGCCCTTCCCAGACGGGGGTCAAACTAGGCCATGTAGAAACAAGATGGCCACCGTGTACAGGCTGAAGAGAAGCCTGAATTTGCTGCACTGCTATAAGAATGTGGCCTGTGATTTGGGAAGGCAACATGTGGGAATTGGTTCTGGAGGGCAGGGGTAGTGTCGCTCTTCCCACTCCGTGTTGTTCCCCCCCCACCTTAAAAAACAAGTTGGCCACTGCAATTAGGCAAAACTAGGCCACTTGCAACCAAGATGGCTGCCTTGTGCAAGCCAAAGGGAAGCCTGGATTTGTGGTGGTGCCACGAGAACGGCTCCCTGATGGTCAAAAAAACCCATGGAGACTTTGCATGACGGGGAAACTACAAAAGATGCCCTAGAGGGACATCAAGCCACGCTGCTTCCAGACCAAGATGGCTGCTGTGGGGAGGCCGAAGGGAAGGCAAGGTGTCGTGAGAATGGGGCTCTGACACACGAAGGTGCAACCTGCAGACTTAGCCCTGCCTGGCAGCGCCAACAGGGACGACCTGGCTTGACGTCAAGAGCTGCTGCTCAACTAAGAAGATGGCCGCCGTGCATAGGCCGAAGCCTGGCTGGAGTTGAAGAAGTCAGGGGGAGGCTGGCCAGCGGAGCGGGGGTGGGGATGATGGGGGGAGCAATGGGTGGGGGGGGCATCTCGTGCCGTTTCCCCTCCCCGGTGCCCCCTTCACAGGAGCAAGGCAGACCCGAGCAAGACCAGCCAGGCTGAGGCGCTCAGCCCCGCCGCGCCCCCCTTCCCGCCGCCTGGCAGTTTGACGCCCGGGTTGTTCCGCCGCTCGCTCTCCACGGTGACGTGGCGGTTGTCCCGGATGAGGTCCTCGTGTTCCCCGTGGTCCGGCGGCAGGGGCGTGGCGGCAGCAGTGACCGTGGCGGCGGCCGTGGCATTGGCTGTGGCGTTGGCACCTGTGGCGTTGGCCCCGTGGCCGGGCATGACCTCCAGCCGGGGGATGTTGGGGGCGAAGAAGGTCTTGTTGGCCAGGTCCCTGTTGCAGAGGTGGCCGGAGCAGCAGGAGCCCACCAGGTTGACGGCTGCGCTGCCCTTTGCCTCCTTGGTGCAGTCCTTGTCCTGCACGCAGCCCTTGATGGGGTGGCTCAGCGAGAAATTGCCTGGAGGAGACGGGACGGGGGAGAGTCAGGGGCAGGGCCACGGTGCTGGGGGGCACTGTGCTGCAGGGAGCGGGGTGGGGACCCTCTCCCAGGTGTCGGTGCTGGCCCCGATGCACCACTAGGGGGCGCTGTGCTGTAGGGAGTGGGGGCCCCCTCCCCTGGCTGTCAATGCTGGCCTCGATGCACCAGTAGGGGGTGCTGTGCTCAGTGCCGGGTTTACAGTGGCGCCAGGGGCCCGGCCCAGTCTCAGAAGGGGCCCCAGCCGGCTCCGCTTGCCCTGCGCCCCGAGACCCCGCCAGCCCGCTGGCTCCCTGCCACCCATCACTTGCTCCTCAGGCCAAGGGCTCCTCTCCGCCCCCTGGCCCCACCCGCCTGCTCCTCTCTGCCCCCGGCCGGACCCCAGGGCACCTCCGGCTCCGGGCAGTCTCTGCTTCCCACCACCTGTGGGACCCAGCCTGGCTCCCCGGAGCCGAGCCACCTGGAACTGGTGCAGAAGCCTGGCCAGTCTCAGTCCAGGAGGGGTGGGGGGGGGGCTGGGACACAGTGTGGGGGGCTTGGCTGGGCCCCCCCAGGCAAGTGCGTCTTCAGAGAGCTTAGCGGGGCAGGTCCTGGCCTGGCTGATTGCGCCACTCCCGAGGGGCCGGAGCGATTCCCGGCCCCGGGACCAGCCCTGGCTGCGCTGCCAGCTCAGCCTGGCAGACACAGGGCCGGAGAGTGCGACCGGGAGGCAGAGGGAGGGGAGTGGGTCTCTGGGGGGTGCTGGGCTGTGAGGGGGCGGGGAGGATCTGCGTGTGTTGGGGCATTAGGGAGTGGGGGTTGTGTGGGGGGTGCTGGGCAGTTGTGGTGGGGCGGGGGTACTGGGCATAGCGGGTCCGGGTGGGCTTTGGCCATAGGGAATCGGGATGGGGGGTTTCTGGTGATGGCTGGGGGGGCTGGGTGGCGTGGCATGGGCGCACCCCTGAGGGGAAGGGGCGCACTGGCAGCACAGGACTGGGCGGCCCAGTGTGCGTCTGGCAGCTGCCGGTCTGTAAATGGTGCCCTCGCACTGGGCTGGGAGGAGCAGGGCCGCCCCTGCCATGCCCCATTGCCTCTGGCTGGCCCCTTGCTCCGGGGACCGACATTCCCGCGCCAGGCTCCATTGCCCCATGGGAGCCCACAAATATGTGTGGCGCCGGGCCCACAAAAGGTTAATCCGGCCCAGGCTGTGCTGTAGGGAGTGTGTGTGGGGGAAACGGGGGGGCCCTCCCCTGGCTGTTGGTGCTGGCACAGATGCACCACTAGGGGGCGATGTGCTGTAGGGAGTGGGGGGGCCCTCCCCTGGCTGTCCGTGCTGCCCCCAATGTGCCACTAGGGGGTGCAGTGCTATGGCCCGGGAGTGGGGGGCCCTCTTCCGGCAGTCAGGGCTGGCCCCAATGCACCACTAGGGGGCGCTGTGCCGTAGGGAGTGGAGGGGCCCTCCCCTGGCTGTCCGTGGAGGCCCCAATGTGCCACTAGGGGGTGCAGTGCTATGGCCCGGGAGTGGGGGGCCCTCCCCCGGCAGTCAGGGCTGGAGGCGGGGGGAGATGCACAGGCAGAGCACGACTTGCAAAGATCTGCCAGGCCCTTGGCCCCGCGTCGGGGCGCGGACCCCAGTGTCCTGGCCAGCCCGCCGTCGTGGGGATTGCACCTGGCTCCCCGGAACCGCCCTGGCTTCCCACCCGAAACGGCTCCCTGCGGTGGCCAAACAGCTGCCGCGCTGCGCCCCAGAAGGGGCTGCCTCTGAGTGTCCCACCCGGGCCTCACCAACTTTCATGGTGACGTTGCCGTGGAAGCAGCCCTGGTACCCGTCGTAGCACTTCACCACCGTGGCGTTGCCGGGAGAGCAGGCCTCGTTCCCTTGGCAGCTGTAGCACTCCAGCCCGTTGGGCACCCGGGCGCTCTCGTTACCTGGCGACCAGACAAGGGGGGGCAGTTAGAGAGGAAATGATATGATGGAGATGGTATGATGGGATAATGGGATTTTGGTAAATAATTGATCTTTAAATATTCAGGGTAAATAGGCCAAATCCCCTGAGATGGGATATTAGATGGATGGGATCTGAGTTACCCAGGAAAGAATTTTCTGTAGTATCTGGCTGGTGAATCTTGCCCATATGCTCAGGGTTTAGCTGATCACCATATTTGGGGTCGGGAAGGAATTTTCCTCCAGGGCAGATTGGAAGAGGCCCTGGAGGTTTTTCGCCTTCCTCTGTAGCATGGGGCACGGGTCACTTGAGGGAGGCTTCTCTGCTCCTTGAAGTCTTTAAACCACGATTTGAGGACTTCAATAGCTCAGACATAGGTGAGGTTTTTCGTAGGAGTGGGTGGGTGAGATTCTGTGGCCTGCGGTGTGCAGGAGGTCGGACTAGATGATCAGAATGGTCCCTTCTGACCTTAGTATCTATGAATCTATGAATGTAGGAGGAGGTGGGGGGCTGGCCCCTCCCCGCACCCCCCTCACCCTGGTGGGGCACTTACCCATCGGCTGCAGCGCCATGGCCTGGATGTCCAGCCGGGAGTTGCAGCGGCTGCTGTTGCAATTGTGCACCTGGGAGAAGGCGAGGATGCCATGCAGGTCCACGCCCTTGTCGTTGGTGCCCGGTCTGCCCAGGCCACAGCCCTTCTCGCCCACCAGGAACTGCCCGTGGCCTGGGGAGACAGCCGGGGGGTGAGCGAGCCGGGAGAGAACCCAGGTGTCCTGGATCCCAGCTTCCCCCTCCCAGACCTGGAGACGGAACCCAGCTCCCCCTTCTCTAACCCACTAGACTCCACTCCCCTCCCTGAGCCAGGGCTAGAACCCAGGAGTCCTGTCCCCAGCCTGCCCTGCTCCAACCACTAGACCCCAGTTGCCTCCCAGACTCAGGGCTAGAACCCAGGAGTCCTGGCTCCCAGCCCCACTGCTCTAATCACTAGACTCCCCTCCCCTCCCAGAGCTGGGGAGAGAACCCAGGAGTCGTGTCCACAGCCTCCCCTGTTCCAACCTCCCAGAGCTAGGGCTAGAACCCAACCTCCCCACTCTAACCACTAGACTCCACTCCCCTCCCAAAGCCAGGGAGAGAACCCAGGAGTCCTGGCTCCCAGCCCCCCTGCTCTAATCACTAGATTCCCCTCCCCTCCCAGAGCTGGGGAGAGAACCCAGGAGTCCTGTCCACAGCCTCCCCTGCTCCAACCTCCCAGAGCCAGGGCTAGAACCCAGCCTCCCTGCTCTAACCACTAGACTCCACTCCCCTCCCAAAGCCAGGGAGAGAACCCAGGAGTCCTGTCCCCAGCGTGCCCTGCTCCAACCACTAGACCTCAGTCACCTCCCAGAGCCAGGGATAGAACCCAGGAGTCCTGGCTCCCAGCCCTCACCCCGAGGGCCCACTCACTCCATTTCACGGCCGCCACGGTTTCCACGCACACTTGGGTGTTGGCGGGACAAGAGATTGTCTTCATCTTCTCGGGGCTGCAGCCACCGTCGCTGCGCTCCACACAGCTGTGGCACTCCAGGGCCGTGGCTCCTGCATGGGGGGAAGGAATCCCTGTGAAACCCAGCGTGGCTGGCACACCTGTAGGGGGACCTGCCTGGGCCTGTTCCCGGTAGTGGAGGGTCCCTAATCTCTCAAAGGCGGGTGACGTTTGTGCGTTTTCCCAGGTAATCTTGCACGGCTGTTTGCCCGGCTCCCTCTCCTCTTTGCATGAATTCTTACCTGCTTTTGCATGCAGATTTGCACCCTTCCCTCGCCACTTTTGCACTTTTCCATGTGAATTCACACATTTTCCTGTATAACTCCGTCTGTACAATTTTCACCTTTCCCTTGTAATGTTGCATGTCAAATGACACAGAAACGTGACAATCGACATGGGACCACGTAAAAGTTATTATGCAAATTTGCAAAGAAAGGTGAAAATTAGCACGTCAAATTACATGGAAACATGACAATTGACATCTTCATTTTCACCTTTCCCTTGCAACTTTGCCTGTTAATTTTTATGTTGTCCCATGTAATTTTGCATGTCAATTTTCACTTCATCTTACGTGCCAATTTTCACCTTTCCCATATAGCTTGGCACGTCAATTTGGACCCTTTCCTGGGTAACACGTTTCCCTCTGTAATTTTCCATGTCAATGTCCCCTTTCTCCTCCTCATGGATTGTTTCCCAAACTCCTGCTTCATAAACATTCGAGTGGGTCTGCTTGTGTTTTATGCCCCTGTGCATCTTCGTAGAAATTCGGTGGCACATTTCCTCTCCCCTTTTGCACCAGTTTTAACACGCTAGAAGTGCGCTCACTTTCCTTCCTCTATGGACCCCCTTGCCCCCGGCTCTGTAAATTCTCATGGTGGGTGGCCCATCTCCCTGCCCTCGTTGCGTTATTTCCACTGTACATTTGCAGAGATTTGCCACCTTTCCCCTCCTCTTTGCACCGTTTTCTCCAGGCTTTCCCACGGACACTTGAACGCTGGCTTTCCTCTTCGCACCATTTGTCTGGGAACTTGCACTTGCATTTGCACTTCTGTTTTGCACTGTTTCTCATGAACACTTGTATGGGCGACAGACCTCCCCCTTTGCCCCGCTTCTCCGGTGGGTGGCTGTGTCAGCTCCAGGATGGGGGTGACCCCACCCCGGGGTGAGGCTGGCGTCCCTGGGAGGAGTCCTCCCAGTTGGCACTGTGCCCCAGACCCATTACAGGTGAAGCGATCTGTCCCAGCATGCACGGCTCCCCTGCACCCCCCCCATCCCATGGCCCTAATGGCTGCCCCCTCCCATTCCAGCATGGAGAACGGAGTCAATTCCCAGTCCCCAGAACTGAGGAAGGGGGTTCGGTGAGCTGGGGGTCCCCTCTTCAGGAGATCCTAGAGGGGAAAGGTCCTGTGCCCCATTCCTTGCCCCCCCAAGCCAGCCAGCCCACCACTCTGGGACTGGATGGGAGCCGGCGCCCCCTAGAGGGGAAAGGCTCCGTGTCCCCATTCCCCAGCCAGCCCCCCGGCCTGGGGCTGGATTATCTTGCCATGACTCAGTCACTCTCTCGAAGGAGCAGGGTTCCCCCGGCAGATGCAGCTGAGATGAAAACACCCCATCAATGTGCCCTGGGCCCGATCGACGCCTCCAAGCCGGGGGACGTAGGGGGGCACCCTCAGGCTCGTCCCGTCTGGAGCGGTGTGCTCCCAGGTCCCGTACCTTGGAGGAGCAGTGCGGCCGCCAGCAGGAGAAGGGGGCTGGCTCTTGGGGGGCGGGGGGCTATCATGGCTGCGTCTGCCTCGACCAGGCGGCTTCTCTCGGCTCCCGGCAGCTTCCAGGCGACTCTGGCTGCCAGCGCCAAGCTAAGATGATAAATAAGAGGAAGCAGATGGGGCGGGGTGGGGCGGGGCGTCCCCACTCCCCACCTTGCACATCCCACCCTCCCTGGCTTTGCTGCGGGGCCCCGGGCTGGTGATTATTCACGTTTCCTCCCCAGTACCAAGCCCCGGCGCGTCGGTACCAGGGTGGTGGCTCTCCCAGGAACCGGTCCGGCCAGTTGGGGGAGCGGGCAACGCCTTCGCGGGCTCAGCACAGGGGGGAGCAGGAGCCCGGGGAGGCCTCGGGGCGGATTGGACCTGGGGAGGCCCCCAGCAATGGCGAGGGGTAAGTGCCCCCAACCAGCTCCCCATGGCATGGCACCCGGTGCCCAGTCCCCTGCCCTGCTCCCCACAGCACAGTGGCCCCCACCTCCCTTCTGAACCTCCCACCCCAGGGCGACCCCTGTGAGCCCCCTGCCCTGCTCCCCACAGCACAGCGCCCCCACAGGGAGTCCTCCTGGCTGAGGCCCCTGCCTTCCTGCTGAGCCCCCCTGTCCTGCACCCCCACAGCACGGTGCCCCCGGCTGTGTCCCCTGTGCCCTGCTCCCTGTGGCCCGGTGCCCTCTGCTGAGCCCCGTGCCCTGTGGTCCAGCACCCCCTGGTGAGCCCCCTGGCGTCACACTGGGGCTTTGGGGCCAGAACTGGGTCAGCAGGACACACTGACTTATTGAGTCACCCCAGCCTGCCCTGGGGCCCCGTATTGCTGCCTGAGGGCACTGAGGTCAGCACTGACTCAGCATCTGGCCCCTGGCATGAGCTGGCACCAAGGGCCCAGCCTCAGCCCTGACCCGGAGGAGTCACGAACACGCAGCCAACATGGGTGCTCACATGTGTGGCAACCAGCCCCTTAGACACCAGGTTTGGTGGTTAGAGCAGGGGGCTGGGAGCCAGGACGCCTGGGTTCTCTCCCTGGCTCTCGGAGGGGAGTGGGGCCTGGTGGTTAGAGTGGGGGTTCTGGGAGCCAGGACGCCTGGGTTCTCTCCCGGGCAGGGTTGTGTTTTGCTGGGTAGATGGGTGGGGATATGAGCATGTGTGGAGGTGCTGTGTGTGTTGTTGGGTAGCTCTGCCCCCCCTGCCATACAGTGCCACCCCCGAGGACCCCGATCCCAGCCTGGGTGGATCCCGAGGCTGCTCAGGTCCAGCAGAGAGGTAGCTGGGGGAGGGGAGGAAGAGGCCCGACATCCAGGATATTGGGGTGCAGCTGGGAACAGACCCCCGAGTCCAGACACGCAGCTGCCCCTCCCTTGTCTCACCCGCCCCCCTGCAGCCCAGGGCGAATCTTTTGCTTCCCCAGAGCTGCTGCCAGGCAGCGCCTGAGTCACTGGGGCCGGGGTGTGGGGAGCATGGGGCCCCCTTGTCCCAAGCCTTAGAAACAGGGACACACCCAGGGGAAGACTCAGAGGGAGGGGGCAAGGGATGGGCCAGGAGGCCCTTCCCCTCCAGGGGGCGCAAGCCCCACCTGGCTCCAGGGCGGGGACGGGCAGGTAAAAGGGGACGGCACCGTGGATCTACAGCACGCCAAGGATCTGTCCTTGGGGGGCTGGGATCGAGTTGGTTGGGGGGGGGCTGGGAGCCAGGACTCCTGGGTTCTCTCCCTGACTCAGGGGGGCAGGAGGGGGGGAAGGGGAGTCTAGTGGTTAGCGCAGTGGGGGGTCAGGACTCCTGGGTTCTCTCCCTGGCTCTGAAAGGGGTGTGGGGTCTAGTGGTTTGTGCAGGCAGGCTGGGAGCCAGGACTCCTGGGTTCTATTCCACCGCCTCCCTCGAGGGCGGGTTTCTACCTGGGTGCCCAGCCGGGTTCCCCAGGGCCCAGACGTACCCCGATGGGTTGGCAGTGGCAGGGCCGGCCTTACGGGTGAGCACTGTTGGCAACCGCTGCTCGGGGAGTCCGGGCAGGAAACGGGCACCGGGGCTCACTTCGCCCGCCTGCCCTACCCGGAGAACGAGCTCTCCCTCATAAGACCATAAGAACGGCCAGACTGGGTCAGACCAAGGCTCCATCCAGCCCAGTGTCTTGTCTACTGACAGTGGCCAGTGCCCGGTGCCCCAGAGGGAATGAACAGAACCGGGAATCGTCAAGTGACACATCCCCTGTGGCCCATTCCCAGCTGCTGGCAAACAGAGGCCAGGGCCACCATCCCTGCCCATCCTGGCTCATAGCCATCGATGGACCTGTCCTCCATGAACGTATCTAGTTCTTGTTTGAACCCTGTTACAGTCTTGGTCTTCACCATATCCTCTGGCAAGGAGTTCCACAGTTTGACTGTGCGTTGTGTGAAGAAATACTTCCTTTTGTTTGTTTTGTTCTTGTGTTATGAGCAGGAGTAAACAACACTTCCTTATCTACTTCCTTCACACCCTTCAACCTTTTATAGACCTCAATCATATCCCCCCTTTGTCGTCTCTTTTCCAAGCTGAAAAGTCCCACTCTTATTCATCTCTCTTCACATGGCAGCCGTTCCAGACCCCTCATCATTTTGGTTGCCCTTTTCTGCCCTTTTTCTGAATTTTCCAATTCCAATAGATCTTTTTTGAGTTGGGGCGACCACATCCCCTCCACGTTCCCTTCCCGGAGCTCTCCCTGGGGGGTAGGGGCAGGCAGCGCTGCAGACCAGGCGAGGGGACTGGCGCCAGCTCACACAGTTGTGCATGGGCGATGCCGGGCGATCTCTAGCAAAGAAGGGGGCATTTCCCCTCAGCCGGCCCTGCCCAGATGGTGCTGGGCTCTCCTGCCAGCCTGGCTCCGAGGGTCCCAGGGCAGCTGCAGGGGATTCTTTGGGCGTCAGCTCCAGGGCAGCTGAGACTTAGGGGGGGGTCAGGGCCTCTTGGTGGCTGCTGAGGCCTTGCAAAATCAGTGCAGGCCATGTCATGTGGCGTGAGTGCCCTCTGGGGCAAAAGGTGGTCAGTACCCCAGTTCTACCCCATCTCTGGGACAGAAGTGGGGCTAGTGATTAGAGCAGAGGGGGCTGGGAGCCAGGATTCCTGGGTTTTCTCCCCAGCCCTGGCAGGGGAGTGGGGGCTGGTGGGTTAGAGCAGGGGGTGCTAGGAGCCAGGACTCCTGGGTTCTGTCCGGGTCTGCGTGAGGCTGCGACGAGATTTCTTGCAGAGGGGAGGCGGGCGGTGGGAGGGGATGGAGGCCTCCGGGGCTGTGCCTACTCCTGGGTTGTTTGTGCCAATGGAGGAGCTTTTTCTTGGGCAACATCCTGTAATGCAGCTTCCTTGGGAAGTGGCCGCCTGGCGAGGGCCGGTGGGAGCCCGGGATTTTGGAGCTGGGGTGCTGAACACAGAGGAGCCCTTGGCCCTTGGAAGGTTGAGGCAGCTCTTCTCTGTTTTACATTTTCTTAATCAGTATTTCTAAACTGATTTTATATTTTAAATGTACTCTTAAGCCTTCATCGTTCCAGATTACTACATATTTAACTCACTGAAAGAAAGACATTATTTTAAATTAATCAGTCCCAGAGGGTTAGTGCATTCATAGCAATGCTCATTGCTTTTCGAAAAAGGGAACACTAGTTTACTTTGTGTCCGGTGGCACCTTAAAGACTAACAGATTGATTTGGGCATAAGCTTTCATGGGCTAGAACCTACTTCATCGGATGCCTGGGGTGAAATTATAGATGCAGGCATTGTTATATGGACACATGAAGGGACGGGAGTTACCTCACAAGTGGAGAACCAGTGTTGACAGGGCCAATTCAATCCGGGTGGATGTGGTCCACTCCCAATAAGAGATGAGGAGTGTCAATTCCCGGAGAGGCAAAGCTGCTTCTGTAATGAGCCAGCCACTCCCAGACCCCACACTATGCCAACATTTTCAGGGCTGACTCAGAACAAGGCTTCCTCAGCTCTCGTCCCCTAGTGCCCTCCTCTACTTGCACTACATTGATGACATCTTCATCATACGGACCCACGGGAAGGAGGCCCTTGAGGAATTCCACCTGGATTTCAACAATTTCCATCCCACCATCAACCTCAGCCCGGACCAGTGCACACAAGAGATCCACTTCCTGGACACTACAGTGCAAATAAGTGATGGTCACATAAACACCACCCTATACCGGAAACCTACTGACCGCTATTCCTACCTATATGCCTCCAGCTTCCATCCAGGACACATCACACGATCTATTGTGTACAGCCAAGCCCTAAGATACAACCGCATTTGCTCCAACCCCTCAGACAGAGACAAACACAAGATCTTTATCAAGTGTTCTTACAGTACAATACCCACATGGGGAAGTGAGGAAACAGACTGACAGAGCGAGACGGGTACCCAGAAATCTCCTATTACAGGACCAGCCCAACAAGGAAAATAACAGAACACCACTGGCCATCACGTACAGCCCCCAGCTAAAACCTATCCAGCACATTATCAACGATCTACAACCTAGCCTGGAAAACGATCCCTCACCCTCCCAGACCGTGGGAGACAGGCCAGTCCTCGCTTACAGACAGCCCCCCAACCTGAAGCAAATACTCATCAGCAACCACACACCACACAAGAGAACCACTAACCCAGGAACCTATCCTTGCAACAAAGCCTGTTGCCAACTGTGTCCACATATCTATTCTAGCGACACCATCAGAGGACCCAACCACCTCAGCCGCACCATCAGGGGCTCATTCACCTGCACGTCTACTAATGTGATATATGCCATCAAGTGCCAGCAATGCCCCTCTGCCATGTACATTGGCCAGACCGGACAGTCTCTACGTAAAAGAATAAATGGACACAAATCAGACATCAGGAATGGTAACATACAAAAGCCAGTGGGAGAACACTTCAATCTCCCTGGACGTTGGATAACAGATTTGAAAGTAGCTATACTTGAACAAAAAAACTTCAGAAACAGACTTCAAAGAGAAACAGCAGAACTAAAATTCATTTGGGCCTGAATAGGGACTGGGAGTGGCTGGCTCATTACAGAAGCAGCTTTGCCTCTCCGGGAATTGACACTCCTCATCTCTTATTGGGAGTGGACCACATCCACCCGGATTGAATTGGCCCTGTCGACACTGGTTCTCCACTTGTGAGGTAACTCCCGTCCCTTCATGTGTCCGTATAACAATGCTGCATCTATAATTTCACCCCATGCATCCGATGAAGTAGGTTCTAGCCCACGAAAGCTTATGCCCAAATCAATCTGTTAGTCTTTAAGGTGCCACCGGACACAAAGTAAATTAGTGTTACGTGTCCCGTCATATTTAGGGTTGTGTTCAGCAGGACACTGACTTGTCCTTCCTACAGAGCTTTTGCAAATAAATGTCTGACAAACTTCAGGACATATCAAAAAACCTGTGGCTGACATTTTTTTATTCCCAAGTTTAGTGCTTTTTATTAGGTACCTTCTGCACGTCCATTGTGCGTGAGGGAGGGACCGGGGGTCTCTGCGGGGAACTGTGACTCCCTGCCATCTTGTTATCGTTTGCTGCCTCGTCCCCTCAGGCCTCCCCAGGCTGCGAGCTCAGGCTACTGTCAGGCCCAGGGGCACCCATTTAAGAACACTGTGTAGGGCCCCATAAATCCTCAGGACGCACACACCCCAACCCTCTGCCCTAGCCCTGAGCCCCTCCCACACCCCAAACCTCCCAGCCCCACCCCACAGCCCTCACCCCGCACCCCAACCCTCTGCCCCAGCCCTGAGCCCCTCCCACATCCCAAGTCCCCCAGCCCCACCCCACAGCCCTCACCCCGCACCCCAACCATGTGTCATAGCCCTGAGCCCCTCATCCCCAGCCTCACCCCACAGCCCTCACCTTTTCCTGATGGCCAATCAGGATCAGGTCCATCTGGGGGACTCCAGTTTCTGCCCGGCATCATTGGCAGAGGGTTGAGGTCTGGCATCTCTGATCTTTGGTGCTGTGACCTGGAGCTGGTTCCTTTTGGACCCCAATTTATATGGTGAAATTTGAGTCCTTTTTTAGGTATACCTTAACCAATTATTACACTAAAATGTTACTAACCAACCCTAATACAGTGCAACAAAATTCTGTAACTAATCCAACCCCACCACCTTCATTAATTCACACCTAGCAAAATTCATTATGTAACAGACAGAAACAATTAAAGAACCAGACAGAGACCAGAGAGATAAACAAGAGGGACGTGGGGACCGTAATGACAAAACAACACAGAAACGAGGATTTCACAACCACAGCTCTTGAGAAGTGATTTCTTGCCAGACAGACTGTATCAAACTACGTTTCCTTTAACCATCTTAAGATCTGTTTCTTTATGGGGTGATAGTGGGGGCCATTAGGACGGGGTCTGCTTCTTACCAGCCGGATCTGACATTGTTTTAATGGAATTTAGATGGAATGTAAGGATGGGACTTCTTGCTTCTCGGCTGATGGTTGCTGCTCGGCTGCTCTTTTAATCTGGCTTCAGACGAAGGCCTGAGGCTTTAGGCCGTACAATATGGCTGCAGACAAAGGTCTTATCCTTACAGTAGTTGCAGAGGAAGGTGCAAGTGGTAGAATAAGCTGCCCAAGGGAGTTGTTCCTTCCTGACCCTTGTGAGGGGGCGGTTCGCTCACAGCCTGGAGCATGGGGGTTATAGTTATTCTAATCCCCCTTGTAGGAACCCTGGATTCTCTCATTGGCTGTACAGCCCTCCCCTGCTCCCCATGAGCCGTCCCCAAGCACAGGGCCTCGGCAAGGTCCTGTATCAGTGAGTTCCATGGGGTAATTTTGCATAGGGTAAATATATATTGGTTAATATTTACTTATTATTATCCTGAGCTGCAGCAGTAGGACTGATATAGCACCGGCAAGCCCCAGGCTTAGATCAGGGCCCCCCCAGTGTACTAGGTGCTGCAGACTATGAGACGTTTTCAGTGGGGCAGCTGTTAGGTGAAAGGGGCTGGAATCCAGGACTCTGGGGCTGTATCCCTGACTCTGGGAGGAGAACGGGATCTAGTGGGTTAGAGCGGGGGACGTCTGGGAGCCAGGACTCCTGGGTCCTTGGCTCACCTCACAGAGAGGCCCGATCCAATGTTAACCCTTTCCCTGCAGAAAACTGGAGAGTGTCCAAGAAAATGCTCCTTAGTGATTCCAGGCAGGCCCTGAAGGGGGCGCTGCTCTGCTCCCTGCTCTCAGCTCTGCAGCTCCAAGGTGCTGACACATCTTCACAGAGTCCAGCTGGGTCCTGTGTTTACTGGTGGGGGCAAGGGCGGGGAGCCAGGACGCCTGGGTTCTCTCCTGGCTCTGGGAGGGGAGTGTGGTCTAGTGGTTAGAGCAGGTGAGGGCAGGGAGCCAGGACGCCTGGGTTCTCTCCTGGCTCTGAGAGGGGAGTGGGGGCTGGTGGGTCAGAGCAGGGGGGCGGGGAGCCAGGACGCCTGGGTTCTCTCCTGGCTCTGGGAGGGGAGTGGAGTCTAGTGCTTACAGTGGGGCTGGGGGGCTGGGAGCCAGGACTCCTGGGTTCTCTCCTGGCTCTGAGAGGGGAGTGGGGTCTAGTGGTTAGAGTGGGGCTGGGGGGCTGGAAGCCAGGACTCCTGGGTTCTGTCCCATCCTCTCCCATCTCCTCTCTCCTAGTGGCCATCGGGCTGGAGTGCTACAGCTACATGGGCACCTTTACGGGCAGTGTCTCTTTGGGCGAGGTGCCCAAGGTTACGTGCGGGCCAGCGCAGAACGTCTGTGCCGAGGGGCTGATCGCCTTGAGCATCGGTAATGCTGCCTGGAGATCTGGGTGCACCCCGGGACTGTGCCACTCCCCGAGGGACAGAGCTGAGATCATCGGGGGCTGATCCGGGAGGGGGCAGGATACTGGGCTAGATGGGCCCATGGGACTGATCCAGGGCAGGGGGATACCGGGCTAGATGGGTCCGTGGGGCTGATCCTGGGTGGGCGGGAGGGGGCAAGATATCAGGGTGGCTGGGCCCATGGGGCTGATCCTGGCAGGGGAGGAGGGGGCAGGATGTCAGCGTGGCTGGGCCTGTGGGTATGAGCCGGTGCAGGCCTGTGGAACTCCCTGCTGCTCCCTTCACTCTCCCGCGGCGGGGTCCTGTCTCCCCAGGGGGCCAGCGGATGCTGGTTGTGATGAAGAAGGGCTGCCATGCGGCGCAGTATCGGGACCTCTCCGTCGTTCGCGACGAGCCGTATCTCCCCATCTACTATCACATCCGTTTCTGCAACGCCAGCCTCTGTAACCACCGGTACCGGGACAATAGCCACATCCCGGCCTTTCCCACAGGTACCAGCTCCATCCTCCGGGGGGCGCTGGCTCCCATCCGGCCCCAGGGCAGGGAATGGCTGGCTGAGTGGGAGTGGGGCACGGGCTCTTTCCCCTCCAGGGGGTGCCAGCCCCGATCCCATCCACAGCTATTTGGGGTGCTCTGTGTGAACTGATTTTCTGGGTCTCAGCTCAGGTCCTAACGGGTCCCCCCCACCTTTGGCCACCCCTGCCAAGGGATGTCTGATGAGCTTGGGTTTCTGCATCTCCCCTCATCCCGCTGTCCCCCCTACTCCGTCTAGGTCAGGGGGGGCTAGTTCCTCACCCTTTTCCCCTCTTCCCTCCCCCGCAGCACCCCCAGACAACACCTCTACCAGCCTTCTGTGCTATACCTGCATTGGGACCACACCGGAGAGCTGCTCCCTGCACAACGCCCAGCAGAGCCTTTGCTACGATGACTCCCCATGGTGCTACGACGGGATGGGCACAGCCACCATCGGTAGGGAGGGGCCGGGCTCGGAGCTGCCAGGTGGGGGGGCAGCCAGGACTCTTGGGTTCCCAGTGCAGTAGGATCAGGGAATGGGACATGGGGCCTTTCCCTTCTAGGGGGCACTGGCTCTGATTCAGCTGCAGACTGGGGACTGGCTGGCTTGGTGGAGGGGGCTGGAGGGGTCAGGCCATTCCCATTGGGGGCAGCTCCAGAAGTGCAGCTCAAGGGGACCGTCCGTGGCACTGGGGAGAGGGCCAATGGGAGTGAGAGGCATCCTAATGGCTGGCTGGGTGTGTCTAGGCCTAGGGAGGGCTGGTGGGAGTGCATAGGGGGGTAGGGTGGGGGGGCTGGTTAGATGGCTGGCTGGGGGATGTCCAGGGGTGGGGGGGATGGCTGGATGGAGAGGTGCGTGTGGGGTTCAGGGATTGGATGGATGGATGGATGGATGGATGGATGGATGGTGTCCCTAGCCTCTGTTCGTCAGAGGGTGGAGATGGACGGCAGGAGAGCGATCACTGATCATTACCTGTTAGGGTCACTCCCTCTGGGGCACCTGGCATTGGCCATTGTCGGTGGACAGGATCCCGGGCTGGATGAACCTTTGGTCTAACCCAGTGTGGCCGCTCTTATGTTCTTATGGATGGACGGACGGATGGGTAGATGGACAGATGGATGGATGGGGGAGTGGATGGATGGATGGACGGATGGACAGACGACGGATAGATGGATATAGATGTGTACAGGGATGGCTGGCTGGACAGCTTTATACGTGGCTGGCAGGGCATCAGGGTGTGTCCGGTGAGGGACAGACAGACAGCCGTCTGACCCTCTCTCTGGGCTTCCCAGGGGGCTTTGCAGTCCCCATCTATCTCCGCTCCTGCCAGACAGTGGGCTGCGTGTCAATCACACCGGGGGACCCTTGGCTGAACATCCAGCTTGAGAGGACATCCTGCTGTGCCCAGCCCCTGTGCAACCACGCGCCGGAGCCGGCGCCCACGGCCAGCCCCCACCCCTCACACATAGCCTCCACCCGGGACCGCCCCGCCAGTGCCAGCCCCCGGCCTGGGCTGCCCCTGCCCACGCTGCTGCTGCTGCTGCTGGGGGGCTGGGCCTGTGGGGCTGAGAGGGCTACTCTGGGATCAGGGCAGGGATGGAGACACCCCCTTTAGAGGATCCCTCCCAGTCCTGGGTGCACCATAAGGTCCGTTGAGCCAGCCCCAGCCCAATATCCCAGTGCTCCAGTTCCCACTGTGCCCAGCTCCTCCCAGCCACCCCAGAGAATCCCACCCCCAATGCACCACAGCCCCCATGAAGTGATGGAGATGCTGCCCAGGGCTCTTTAATACCCGTCACTCTGGAACAGGGGAGACGCTAGGTGTCCCCACCCCACACCAAACTCCCCAGCCCGATTGCACTTCATGTGCGGATTGGGGATTTCTTTGCAAACGTTCAATGGCTGAGCCGGAGACCCCGGAGCCGCCCCATCTGGCCAACCTGAGGGTATTCAGTGGTAGCTGAGGGACGGCTGCTCTGGATCAGCCCCAAGGGCCCATCTACCCTGGTGTCCCGCCTCCTCCTTGCCCCCTGGATCAGCCCTGTGAAGGGTTGTACCCCACAGGGTGCAGTCTGGGAGCTGTTGGAACTGCTGTGCCCCCTTGATTATTCAGAGGGGCTGGCTCAGGCTGCCTCTCCAGGCCCTGTTATCACCCAACACGACAGCAAGTGGGGCCACACACCCAACTGAGTTACCTGAGTGCTTTACCATAAGCCACTCATAGACTAACAATGAAACACCAGCCAATTTCCCAGCTCCCCCCCCTTGCAACCCTGCTGGAGTATAAACCCAGAATTAGACCATCTGGCACTGCACAGGGATCTCTGCGGTGCAAGCTCATTAATTAATTTGCTCTTTAATTAACTCAATGTGGGGAAGTTGTGCAACAAGCCTGTGTTAGCCAAGCTGAGGTTTTTCCAAACACTCCCAAAACCCCCCTGGTTAAGATAAAACATGTTTATTAACTACAAAAGATGGATTTTAAGTGATTATAAGTGACCGCAAACAGATCAAAGCAGATTACCTAGCAAATAAACAAAGACACAAAGTGGGTGTAATCCTTGTGCTTTTTGTGTTTTTCCTCAATAAGCCATCAACACTGGTTGGCCTTTTTACTATTGTACTTGAAAGGCTGCTCGTGGGTGTTCCCAAGCTTCATACCTTCCCATACAATGCTAGCACACACAATTAACAGGAGGTTAATGTTCAACAGATTAAGACTTTTAGAATGATACCTCACAAAGCAGACTTTGTACAAGACATATCATAACTATATGACAGTGGTGACTATGGGGGTGCCAGGTGTCACAAGCCCATCTACCCTGGTATCCTCCCTGCCCCCCCAAGATCAACCCCCCAGACCCATCTACTCCGGTATCCCACTTCCTCCCTTCCCCCTGGCTCAGCCCCATGGCCTGACTACCCCAGTATCCTGCCCCCTCCCTGCCCCCTGGATCAGCCAACGGGCCCTTCTACCCCGGCATCCAGTCTCCCCATCACAGTCTGCGAGTGGCCAGTGCCAGCAGCAGGGAGGGGTCTGGCCTAGGTGCTGGAGACGATGTGGGGCACCCCCGGGGAAGCAGTGCCCCTTCTCTTCAATAGTGTTGAGGTTCTGGATGTAGGAGAACTTCGGCTGCACGCAGGTTTGCAGCACCATACAGACCTTGGCATCCCCTAGGAAGAGGTGAGGGGGCTGGTACTGGGGAGAGAACCAGGAGTCTTGGCTCCCAGCCCCCGAACCACTACCCCACTTCCCTCCCAGAATCGGGGATTGAACCCAGGAGTCCTGGCTCCCAGCAACCCTCCGGCCCTGCTCTAACCACTGGCCTCCACTCCCTGCAGTGTAGCACCCCCTGCTGAGCCCTGCCCCCTGCCATCAAGCCATAACCCAGCCCAGCCCTACTTAGCATGAGCTGCCAGGGGTGGTGCACTGGACAGCCCCTGTCCAGCCCGCTAAAGCCTCAGTCTCCATCCCAGCTTGCCAAGGGAGCCAGGGTGTCCACATCCTGTTGCTAAGAGGACATGGGGTGCCAGGCAACTGCTCCTCACCCTTCTTAAAGAGCCAGAGGCCTGGCCGTGGGTGGCACCCCCCAGGTGCCCCTTTCTTTGAGTCATTCTCCCCCCATGTAACCTCCGCTGGGCCCCAGCAGGGAAGGGAACGGCTACAGGAATAAAGCAGCTAGCTTCAGGGTTGGAAACATAACACTGGGATGTTTCACCTGGCGCTGAGATGCAGCCATCTCTGGAGTGGGGCAGGCAAGGGTCAGTGACACATAATGCCGCATGGCATTGGCTCGGCTGGCACTGAGATGCAGCCACCTCTGGGGCGGGGCAGCCGGGGACCAACCGCACAGTGACACAGAGTCAATGGCAGGAGGGCAAGGGGGCCCTTGATCCCATCGAGGTGGGGCCATGTCCATAGGGTGGATTTATGACAGCAGAGGAGAAGAAGGAAGCTGCTGGGGTTGTCTGGTTGTTGCAAAGTGCCCAGAAGGGGGCCGGGCGCAAGGTTATTGGAGTCCAAGGTCTGTTCTTCAGCCCCGGGCCGGGTGGGCCCATCCCTCCTCTCACCGCCGGATTGTGCAAGAAAAGCACAGAGTGGTTGGGGCCGCCACAGCTCACAGCTGAGAGCCCTGGGCACCGGCCCTGCTGGGATCATCCACTGTACAAGGAGAGCACGGGCAGGGGAGAGAACCCAGGAGTCCTGGCTCCCAGCCCCCTCTGCTCTAACCCCTAGACCCCACTCCTCTCCCAGAGCCAGGTAGAGAACTCAGGAGTCCTGACTTACAGCCCCCCCACTCTAACCACTACACACCACTCCCCGAGCCAGGATAGAACCCAGGAATTCTGGCTCCCAGCCCTCCCTGCTCTAACCACTGGACCACACTGTCCTCCCCAAGCCAGGGCAGACCCCGGGCATCCCTCACCGATGCTGATGGCCTGGGACGGGTGCCACTGAAGCAGTTCCTGTTCTGCCCAAGGCACTTGATCTTCTCAGCAGCAGGGCAGGCCTCCTGGATGGGAGCCAGAGACACCAGGCACCCAACGCTGTTGGGCAGGGGCTCTGGGTGGGGAGACGCACCTGAGAGGTTACTGCCCCTCCATAAGCCAGGCCCTGCCCTGGGGCAGGATGGGAGCTGGCACCCCCTAGAGGGGACAGGCCCTGTGCCCCATTCCCCACCCCCCGAGGCCGGTGCCCCCTAGATGCCCGGAGCTGCAGTTACCTGCCTGGCTCCCGGACTCTCCCAGCCAGTTGCGGAGCCTGGTGTTGCAGACGTGGTGGCAGGAGTAGCCAGGCAGGTTGGGGTTAGACGATGCCGAGGTGCCCGAGAAGGGGCTTTTGGGTGCACCATGGTCACCGTCCAGTTGCCTGGAAATCAAAGCTGGGGGTGGGGGGTGAAGAGAGCAGCGGAAAACAGCCCCCAGGCGAGCTCACGGTGAGGGCCAGATGCCACCCACCCTTGGTACAATCCCCTCTTCCAAGGCCAGCTGGCACCAGCCGGGCGGAGCTCCGGGGCCCATCCACGGTGCAGGCCTAGCCCTGCCCCCTTTCTGTCTACACACCGACCCAGGACCCCACCGTGGTGGTCGAGTCGGAGTCAAGCCCTATCGCTCTGCAGTGTAGACGCAGGGGCCCTAAACCGGGGGCCAGGGCTCAACCCTGCCTAACCCAGAGTTACCAACGAGTGTAGACGCTCTGTGTGCCGTAGACCTGTGTGAACTGGGGCAGAGCTATTAGACAAACATCCCAGCTTGACTGAAAACTTGGCCTGATGGAGAATCCACCGCCCCACTTGGGAACTCACCCTCACCATTAAAAATGTCCATCTTATTTCCAGTCTGAATCTGTCTTGCTTCAGCTCCCAGTCGTCAGGTCGGGTCAGACCTTCCTCTGCTGGACCGAAGAGCCTGTTTTCAATAGTTGTTCCCTTCGTAGGGACGCATGGACGGGGATCAAGTCTCTTTGTTTAGCTAAATAGCTGGAGCTCCTGGAGTCTCTCACTCAAAGGCAGGTTTTCCGCCTTTTACTCCGGGAACCTTGCCCTGGGTTTGCCAGCGCCGAAGGCAGAGCTGCAGGGGATGGTGAGGCTTAAAGGGAGTTAAAGGGGCAGGACTAGTCCTAAATCCTGAGATAATCTGGTGTAAATGGGGAGAAAATCTGGTTGGAATGGGGAGGGGCTATGGTGGAGATGGGGAGAGGCTCCAGTGTAAATCAGGAGTGGCTTTGTTGCAAATTGGAGGTAGCAGCATTGCACATGGAGTATAAATTATGAGTTACTGCCATTGAAATGGGAGTAAAATCAGTGTCAATCCAGAGTCAAATCAGTGTCAGTCTGGTAACTGAGATGTGGAAATCAGGAGTCACTCCAGTGTGAAAGAGGAGTAATGTCACTGTAAATCAGGAGCAAATCCGGTGTGACTAGAGTAAAACCAACCTGAAGCAAATACTCACCAGCAAGCACACACCATACAACAGAACCACAAACCCAGGAACCTATCCTTGCAACAAAGCCCGTTGCCAACTCTGTCCACGTATCTATTCAGGGGACACCATCATAGGGCCTTATCACATCAGCCACATTATCAGAGGCTCGTTCACCTGCGCATCTACCAATGTGGTCTATGCCATCATGTACCAGCAATGCCCCTGTGCCATGTACATTGGTCAAACTGGACAGTCTCTACGTAAAAGAATAAATGGACACAAATCAGACGTCAAGAATTATAACATTCAAAAACCAGTCGGAGAACACTTCAATCTCTCCGGTCACTCGATTACAGACCTAAAAGTTGCAATTCTTCAACAAAAAACCGACTCCAACGAGAGACTGCTGAATTGGAATTAATTTGCAAACTGGATACAATTAACTTAGGCTTGAATAGAGACTGGGAGTGGACGAGTCATTACATAAAGTAAAACTATTTCCCCATGTTATTTCTCCCTCCCACCCCACCCCGCACTGTTCCTCAGACGTTCTTGTCAACTGCTGGAAATGGCCCACCTTGATTATCACTACAAAAGGTTTTTCTCCTTCCCCCCTCCCCCCCCCGCTGGTAATAGCTTATCTTAAGTGATCACTCTCCTTACAGTGTGTATGATAAACCCATTGGTTCATGTTCTCTGTGTGTGTATATAAATCTCCCCTCTGTATGTTCCACCGAATGCATCCGATGAAGTGAGCTGTAGCTCACGAAAGCTTATGCTCAAATAAATTTGTTAGTCTCTAAGGTGCCACAAGTCCTCCTTTTCTTTTTGCAGATACAGACTAACGCGGCTGCTACTCTGAAACCAGTAAAACTAGAGTAACTGTTGTGAATTGGGAGTAACTCCAGGGTAAAATTGAGAGTAAACCCATTGAGCAATCGGGGATAACTGCAGTGTAATTCAGGAGTCACTGTGGTTTAAATTGGGTGTAACTATGGAGTAAATTAGGAATGAGACCAGTACACGTCAGGATTAGCTCCTTTGTAAATAGTGAGTAACCCTGGAGTAAATGTGGCGTAACTCCAGTGTAAAAGGAAAGGAGCCCTGGTATACAAGAGGATCAACTCTGATGTAGATTTAGAGTAACTCCAATGTAAACTGGGAGTGAGTCAATTGCAGATCAGAAGTAACCTGAGAGTATTATCACTGCCAATCAGGAGTAACTCTAGTGTAACTGGGAGTACTCCGGAGTCGACTGGGAGTAATGCCCATGGAGCATAATCCCAGTGGAAATTGGGAGTAATTCTGTAGCAGTTACAGGCCCCCCATCAAACTCGTCTCTGTCTCGTTGCAGCACCCGCCAGCCCCGCCCTGTGCTTCCCACGGATCCCGCCCCAGCAGGCTCTGCCGCATCTCTCCCCCGCCCCGTGGCTCAGCGGCTCCCCCTGCTGCCTGGTTCCCGGAAGTCCCGGGGAAGCCCCGGGGGCCCCGCCCGTGTTGATGCCCTCCACGCAGGTGCGGTGCTGTGGCTGGCAGGGTGCGGTGGGGTGAAGGCGCCGTCGTCAATTCTGCTGTAGTTGTAGCATCTCAGGGCGGTGCCTGCTGCATGAGAGAATCGGGGGCTTATGGGGGAGCCATCTGGGAATCCCCCTGGGTTTGGACACAAGGGCCCATCAGGAGACAGGAGTCAGTAGCAGGGCCCCCTGACCGGCCGGGGGGGGGTTGTGTCACAGAGGGATGAGTTCCCCCCCCATTTTGCCCCCACCTCACTGGCCTCGGGCAGAAGAAGCCCCAGCTTTGGCCTCGTGCCAAACACTAGATGAAATTCCATGTCCCACCTCTCCTGTCCCAGAGCGGGACAGAACCCAGGAGTCCTGGCTCCCCTCCCCATGCTCTAATCACTAGACACCCCTCCCCTCCCAGAGCTGGGGAAGAACCCAGGAGTCCTGACTCCCGTTCCCTGCCCCCCACCACGCTCTAACCATTAGCCCCCACTCCCCTCTCAAAGCTGGGATGGAACCAAGGAGTCCTGGCTCCCAGGCCTGCTTACTTTTGAGCTCCGTTAACCCACCCCAGTACCTTGTATCAGGAGAGCCGATGCCAGGAGATAGGGCGGTGCCGGTTCCCATGGGTCATGGTGGCTCAGCCTGTGCTGGGGTCCAGAAGAGGGTCTCGGCTGGGCTGGGGGGGTGGCTGTGACGGGGGATCCCGAAGCCCCGCTCTGTGGTCACAAACTGCATATGAGTGACAGGGTAGGACGGCCAGACTGACAAGGAGCGGCTGCTTCCTGTGAATGACCCCCCCCATCTGCTGGCCCCCCCAGTGGTCCTGCTCCCCCCTTGCTCCTCACCCCTCTAGCTGGCTTCTGGCTCCCAGCCAGGCTGGGGCTGGATAGAACCTGCTCTGTCGGCAGAATGTAGGAAATCATCCACCTGGGGGCCTGGTTACACAGGGACCCCTCGCCCGGCGCTGAGATGCAGCTGTCTCTGGGGTGGGGCACGGGCTGGTTACACAGGGACCCCTCTCCCAGCGCTGAGATGCAGCTGTCTCTGGGGTGGGGCACGGGCTGGTTACACAGGGACCCCTCGCCCGGCGCTGAGATACAGCTGTCTCTGGGGCAGGGCAGCTGTGTAACGACTCAAGGGAGCGAAGGGGGGCTGGTAAGAACCAGGGAGGGGGGGAGGTGTTCAGTATGGAATTGTCTAATTTGAAGTCCCACCCGGATGCCTGGGTCCATTTTTCAGTTTTCCTCTACATTTAAAGGGCCCCTGCCTTTTTTCTCACCATGCTAACGAACGGGGGCTGGAGGGGAGCAATTCTCTCCCTCCCCTCTATACTGCGATGGGTTGGGGTGGGGGTGAGTCCCATCTGTGCCAGAGGGGGGGCTGGCATGTCCCCTCCGATGGGGGACCTGAAGGGGGCTGTGGGCCAAGTGGTGGATCTAAGTGGCACAGGGCCAGGGGGCTGCAGAAGCAAGCGGAACCACAGAACATGACCCAGGCCAGCGGCCTCAATTCTCCGGTACCAGGATTCCTGTCACCCCCGCACCCCGCCACCGGAAAGAGACCAGCTGGGCGATGCAAGGGTTTGTGGGTAAGAGACTTTATTAAAGAGAGAGAATGGGGGGGAGGGAATTTAACCCCCCCCCCACCTCTGGGAGCCCTCCCTGTAAATGTGGGGAAACTGAGGCATGCAATGTGGGGGCGGGAGGAGGCGGAGTGACTGCCTCATAGCTACTAAGAGTTGGGGAGAGAACCCAGGAGTCCTGGCCCCCAGCCCCCCCCCCGCTCCAACCCATTATACCCCACTCCCCTCCCAGAGCTGGAGAGAGGACCCAGGTGTCCTGGCCCCCAGCCCCGCGAGGGCTATCCCTAGCACCACTAGTAGGGGGCAGAGGCGTAGGCTGGGCGCCTGGGAGCTGTGGGACTGAGGATTGGGGTGCTTGTGGCTGGGGCGGACGGTGGATGTGGGGTAGCTGTTTTTGTTGCCAGGCTCGGTGGGGCGCGTGCGGGGGCGGGTGCTGTGGGGCGTGTCCCCCTCGTAGTTGGGGTTGAGCAGATCCATGCTGTCGTTGTAGTCGGTGTGGTCTAGGTAGGGCAGCTCCGTGGCTGCCGTGCTGTGGCTGCGCCCGGGGTGTTTGTGGCCTTTCCTGGCCGTGGCGTGGGCGAGGAGGCTGTAGCCGGGTATCCCGGTGGGGACATGGCCCGAAGAGATCTTGTGGCCCAGGGAGACCGGTGCCAGGGCCCCCTGCCCGTTGCAGTAGCTGCCGGAGCAGCAGGCGCCAGCCTGGCTGAGCTGCAGGGGACCGAAGTGGCGGCTGGGTGGCATGGCGCAGGATGGGGCCTGGCAGCTCCACATGAAGATGGGCACCGTGAGCTTCCCTGGGGGCACAAGTGGGACGTGTGTGAGAGGGACGCCAACCTTCCCAGGGTGCAATGGGGCAGCCACTATGTGCCATGGGGCAACAGGCATTGTGCCAACCTTCCCAGGGTGCAATGGGGCAGCCACTATGTGCCATGGGGCAATGGGCATTGTGCCAACCTTCCCAGGGTGCAATGGGGCAGCCATTGAGAGGTCCACAGCAAAGGAGTGGTTGGTATGGCATCCTTCCCACAGTGCAATGGGGGCAGCCGTTATGTCCCATGGGGCAACGGGCATCGTGCTGACCTTCCCAGGGTGCAATGGGGCAGCTATTATGTGCCATGGGGCAACGGGCATGTGCTGACCTTCCCAGGGTGCAATGGGGAAGCCACTATGTGCCATGGGAGAGGGACATCGTGCCAACCTTCCCAGAGTGCAATGGGGCAGCCATTATGTGCCATGGGGCAACGGGCATCGTGTTGACCTTCCCAGAGTGCAATGGGGCAGCCATTATGTGCCATGGGGCAACAGGCATCGTGCCAACCTTCCCAGGGTGCAATGGGGCAGCCATTGAGAGGTCACGGCAAAGTGGTGGTTGTCACGCCAACCTTCCCAGAGTGCAACTGGGCAGCCGATGAGGCCTCCATGGCAAGGAGGCAGTGGTTGTACCATCCTCCCCAGAGTGCAATGGGGCAGGTACAGGGTGCATTGGGGGCCGGAGGCAGCACCCTGACCCAGGCAGTGCCCCGGCCAGTTGTGCCGTCCTGGTCACTGGCGTGTGGGGGTTGCAATGCACCCCAAGGGCAGCAGGGGAAGCCAGTGTTGCTGGGGTACAAAGCCCAGCGTCACCCCACTGCTCCCCACCCACCTGCTGTGAGGGTGCCGTTGCCGTGATAACAGCGGGTGTCGTCCCCGTCGCACGTCACCCGCTCCAGAGTGTGGGGCTGGGGGCCGAGGCTCAGGCCGGCGTAGCACTGGGTGGGGCCGCTGGGGGCCGGAGCTGCAACGAGACACAGATCAGAACCGGTGCCCCCCCAGAGGGGACAGGCCCCGTGCCCCATTCCCCGCCCCCCAGAGCCAGCCAATCCCTGCCCCGGGGCCGGATGGGAGCCGGCGCCCCGCAGAGGGGAGAGGTCCCGTGCCCTGTTCCCCATTCCTGTTACCTGTGCCCTGGCCAGGGCTCCCCAGGTCCAGCCCCTTGGCATTGCACTGGTCAGACTGGCAGTAGCGGACATCAGCCTGGATGTGGAGGAATCTGCTGGGCCTAGCGGGGGGTTCGGTCCCTCCCTTGGGGTTTCCATCTCTGCACCCCCTTTGGATCAGAGTCACAGACATGCCCCCTGGAGAGAAAGAACCACACGAAAGGCAGGTGAAGACAGTAGCAGGGAATTCCACAGACCCTGGGGAGGGGCCCATCTCTGGGGAACTCCTGGAATCAGCCCCACGAGCCCATCTACCCTGGAATCCCGCCCACTCCCTTCCCCTCTCGGCTCAGCTCCATGGGCCCATCGAGCCCTGTGTCCCGCCTCCTCCCTGCCCCTTGGATCAGCCCCACGGGCCCATCTACCCTGGTATCCCGCCCACTCCCTGCCCCTCTCGGCTCAGCCCCATGGGCCCATCGAGCCCGGTGTTCCACCTCCTTCCTGCCCCTTAGATCAGCCCCACGGGCCCATCTACCCTGGTATCCCTCCCCCTCCCTGCCCCCTGGGTTCAGCCCCCTGGGCCCATCAAGCCTGGTATCTGGCCTCCCTGCGCTGTGGGGTTGTTACCTGCTCTGAGGGTGACGGCAGCCTCCATGCAGGCGCTGTGGGTCGGGGTGCAGGACTCGGTGCCTTTGGGGGTGACGACGCTGTCGAGGCGTTTACCCCCCCGGTCGTGGAGCAGGACGGAGCTGTGGCTGTGACACTGCAGGGAACTGGTCTCTGCAGGGGACAGAGACGTGGAGCGGGTGGGCACCGGGGTGTGTGTGCGTGTATGTGTGCACGTTTGTCCCTGCTGCCCCCTGCTGGAGGGGACGAGCGCTGCTCTGTATGTGTGTGTGAGATTGTGTTTCTCTGCATGCCATGGTGGGTCTGTGTGGACGTGATGGTTTGTGGGTCCCTCTGTGTGTTAGTGGTTGCGGTGGGTGAGAGAGGCGAGCAGTGTTGTGTGTTTAGAATTCTGTGTGTGCACTCACAACAAAGTCGGTGCCTGAGCCAGCGAAACAACAATACCACAGGATGTGCCCACTAGGGGCTAAGCAGGGGGAGTCCTGGCTCCCAGCTGTGTCCACTAGGCCACCCCTTCCCCTCCCACAGCCAGAGGGAGAACCCAGGAGTCCTGGATCCCAGCCTCCTCTTGCCCCGGCTCTAACCACCAGACTCCACTCCCTTCCCAGAGAACCCAGGAGTCCTGGCTCCCAAACCCCCCCCCCACACACTCTATCCACTAGGCTCCCCCTCCCCTCTCCTCCCAGAGCAGGGGAGAGAACCCAGGAGTCCTGGCTCCCAGCCCCACTCTCACCCACTAGACCTCACTCCCCACCCAGGGAACCCAGGAATCCAGGCTCTTGGTACCTGGGATCAGCAGTCCGGGCTCCCAGCCATTCCCCCAACACCAGACCCCACTCCCCTCCCAGGGCTGGGGAGAAAACCCAGGAGTCCTGGATCCCAGCCTCCTCCCGCCCCAGCTCTAACCACCAGACCCCACTCCCTTCCCAGAGAACCCAGGAATCCTGGCTCCCGAACCCCCCCCCCCCGCACACTCTATCCACTAGGCTCCCCCTTCCCTCTCCTCCCAGAGCAGGGGAGAGAACCCAGGAATCCGGCTCCCAGCCCCCCTGCTCTGACCCACCAGCCCCCACTCCCCTCCCAGGGAACCCAGGAATCCAGGCTGTTGGTACCTGGGATCAGCAGAGCCGAAGCCAGGATTGCCAGCAGTGCTGCCGCTGGCACCCCATGTCCCGCCCCATGGCCCTCCATGGCCCCAGAGAGCCCAGTTGCCGGAGAGGTGCAACCCGCCCGGGATCTGTGCAGCTGTGTCCAAGGGGGTGAGTCTCAGCCACGTACGGATGTGTGTGGGGGGGAGCTTCTAATTTATAGTCCCCCTCTCCCGCGCGCTGCTCAGCGGGATTGCACCACGGCGCCACTTCTGCAGCTCTGGTGCAATGATCTCATTGGGCAACTGGTACCACAGCAGCCCCTGGCTGGAGACAGGCGGTACCCAGGCCCTGGATGTGGGGGCAGCCGGGGTGCCCCAGAGACACCCCCCCTGTGCCCAATTTCCTCCCCGTTCTCCTCGCCATCCCAGTCCCCGTCCCTCACGCCCGGGGGGAGGTGTGGCCCAGGGGGCCAGCTTACCTGTATCACATGCATTGCTTTGTTATCCTGCTTTATTCTATTTAGTAATAATGCAAGGAACCAGCTGGCTTTGATCCTGTAAGATTTGCCTTTCCTAGCTAGTGAGAAGCTTGAGACCTATAACCTTTGGCACAGGTAGACTTAGGTATTTCATAAGTTATAGGTTTCAGAGGGGTAGCCGTGTTAGTCTGTATCAGCAGAAAGAACGAGGAATCCTTGTGGCACCTTAGAGACTAACAAATTCATTTGAGCATCAGCTTTCATGGGCTAAAACCCACTTCATCAGATAAATGCAGTGGAAAATACAGTAGGAAGATGGATAGATAGATATACAGAGAACATGAAACAATGGGGTTTGCCATACACACTATAACGAGAGTGATCAGTTAAGGTGACCTATTATCAGCAGGAGAAAAAAATATTTTGTAGTGATAATCAGGACGGCCCATTTCCAACAGCTGACAAGAAGGTTGTGGGGGGCCAGACTGATGGGAAGATGAGGACGGTGACGGTGATGAGAAAGATAATGGTGAGCAGTCCAGCGTGTAAGGATGGCCGTCCAAATGTATTTTCTGTGTTATCTCTATCTGCCTCATTGAGTTTAAGTGTGTGTATAACTTTGCTAAACTATTAATAAATTATATCTTTATATATGTGGAGAGAGTTCCGATGGTGTAAGTGTTGCACCTGTGAACATCGGGGTTCCCAAATTATATGATAATTTTACAATAATCTTACTGGGCTTGATCTTGGGACAAGAACCCGTTAATCCTCAAGTTACAATTATATATACCCAGCTTTGGGTCAGACTACAGAGGTCAGGTGTTCGGCTCATGATCTGGTTGGGGGGCTGCCCCCTACTGGAGGGGCTGAGCCCTGCTCTGTGTGTCAGTGGGTGGGTTCGACGACCCCAGCGCCTGGGTGGGCAACGGGCCCGGAGCCGAAAAATCCAGCCCCACATGTGGGCGCTGGCCAGGGGGGAACCTGGGCTTGAGGGAAGAGGGACACTAGGGCTGAGACCTACACAGGAATCCCCCCCACACACACATGGACACACCCAAACACAGCCTGACACCCACATATACACCCAGCCTCACTGGTGTGCACACACAATCATGCCACAACGGCTTGCATGGGTGATGCGCTAAATCCGCGAGCGCAGCAGGGAGCAACGCAAACACCCAAGCTGGTGTCATGCTCGACACTCGGTTTCTCCAGAAAATGGCTCGTTCGGACCGAACCTTCTGCCCACGTGGCACCGGGCTGGCTTCACCCGCTGAGCGGCCGTTTGACTTCAGCATGGGCTGGTCTCAGGGAAAACCAGCGATGGGCGAGCTCAGGGGAAACTCTGAACAGGCCTAAAACGCTCTTGCAATTTCTCAGGTGAAATAACTAGTGTGTCTGCTGCTGGCTTTGAGAAAGGCCCCGAGCCACACGGGCTGGGGGCGCAGGAAACCCGCCGGGCCAGCAGGTAACTGGGCATTTTAATACCGCCACATATCACCGACTAGGGCGAGGGGCGTTGGCCAGACACACAGCAGGGGACTGGGGAGCAGCGACTCCAGAAGGGATTCGGGGCATTGGGGGAGAATCAGTGAAACAGGGCCGCCCTGCATGACACTGAAGCCAGACGGGCTAATGCTGTCCTGGGCTGGCTAAATGAGGATCTCAAGGTGGAGCAAGGAGGGGATTCTCCCTCTGGAGCTGACCCAGGGGTGACGCTGCCAGGCCCTGGGTCCAGTTCTGGGGCGCACAGTAAGTCAGGGAGAGGTCAGTCAGGATAAAATGTAGGGTTAGGGTTAATATTTGAGATCAGGGTTCAAATTTACATTTAGGGTTACAGTTCACTTGAGGGGTAGAGTTAAGATGATAGGTTTAAGGTACACGTTAAATGTTAAGGTTAAGAGAAGTGCTCAGGTTCGGGTTAGAGTTTCTCCTTAGGGTTAGGACTGGGTTTGGGAGTTAGGGAAGAGGATACAGAAGACGTGATTTTGACCTGCATAAATTCAGAGAGGACTCTCAAATGCGATCCTGTGAGGAGCCCTGCCGTGAGAAGGGTGATCTCAGTGTTTCTCTCCCAGCCTTACACAAAGAACCTGGGTTCATGCTAGGAAATACAGGGTGTCTCTTCTAAAGAGGGGGATATGCAAACGGCGGTCAGAGTGTCCGGTTTAAATCTGTCCCTCTCTCTGCCCAGGCTGCCCCCGGAGAGACAATCCGCAGCCCCCTGGCTCTGTGCAGTTACCAGTCAGCCCCCTGGAGAACTTTCCCTGCCAGCACCAGCGACAACGAGGCTTTGGTTACATTGCGCTCTCATTGCAGCAGCTCGGGAACAGATTTTCTTCCTTTCCATGGGTTGTGGAAGCAGGGGATTATTATGCCAGTGCCCGCGATACGAATGTTCCCCATAACGCATCTTTATTCCAAGGTGCCGGGTCCCAGGGGTTGCTGGAGTCTGGAGGGGATGTGAAAACACCCGGAGCCTCTCTCCGCCTCTCCTGTAAAGCCTCTGGGTTTGCGGTCACCATCTCCCGGATGGAGCGGGTCCGTCAGGCCCCTGAGAAGGGACTGGAGTGGGTCGCTGTGACGAAGCAGGACTGTTCTTAATGTTTCCTCTGAATATTGTGGGGGTGCCTCAGTTTCCCCTAGGCAGTTCTTAAGTATCTAGGGGGTGGGATAAGGGTGTACGATCATTGCAGAGCCCTAGAAGACAGGTGTGTGCAGGGATCTGGGCACAGAGAATGGCCTAAACCCTGTTTCCTGGCCACTGATGGCCTGACCCTTCCCTCCTGCAAGGTGAGAGCTAAAGGGTTGGAGAACAAAGGAATCAGGTGCCCTCCTGGCCCAGGAAAGGGACAAAGCCCAGAGGAGGAGGGGCTGGAGAGAGTTTCAGTTTGGGGCTGGCTGTGGACATGGAGTGAAGTGCAGACGTGGTTGTCTGGCTCACTGCCCCCCAAATGGACTTGGCTGAGGGGTCCTGTTCTCTGCACCTACAAGCTCTGTTTTAATCCATGTTCCTGTCATCTAATAAACCTCGGTTTTACTGGCTGGCTGAGAGTCCCGTCTGACTGCGGAGTTGGGGGGCAGGACCCTCTGGCTTCCCCAGGACTCCGCCTGGGCGGACTCACTGTGGGAAGCGCATGTAGGGGCAGAGGATGCTGGATGGTCCGAGGTCAGACCCAGGAAGGTGGAAGTTGTGTGAGCTGTGTGTCTGCTCAAGGAGAGGAGACTTCCCCAGAGTCCTGACTGGCTTCGTAGGGAGCAATTCCAGAGCATCACCCGCCTGGGGACTCCGTGAGTCGCCCGTATCAGCAGCGCCCGCGGGAGTAGCACACAGTATGGTGATGCAGTCAAAGGGCGATTCAAGAAGACAGACATTAGCAAACTCGGGGAGCTAGTAGGTCAGATCCCACGGGAAGCAAGTCTAAGGGGAAAAACCATTGAAGACAGTTGGCAGTTTTTCAGAGACATTATCACTATAAGAAAAGGAGGACTTGTGGCACCTTAGAGACTAACAAATTTATTAGAGCATAAGCTTTCGTGAGCTACAGCTCAAATGCATCCGATGAAGTGAGCTGTAGCTCACGAAAGCTTATGCTCTAATAAATTTGTTAGTCTCTAAGGTGCCACAAGTCCTCCTTTTCTTTTTGCGAATACAGACTAACAAGGCTGCTACTCTGAAACCTGTGATTATCACAATAGCAAACTATCCCACTGCATAGGAAAGATCGGAAGTCTGGCCAGAGACCACCCTGGCTTAACCAGGAGATCTTCAATGGTCTGAAACTCAAAAAAGAGTCCTACAAAAAGTGGAAACTCGGTCCAGTTACAAAGGATGAATATAAACAAATAACACAAGTATGTAGGGACAAAATTAGAAAGGCCAAGGCCCGAAACGAGATCAAACTTGCTAGGGACATAAAAGGAAGCAAGAAAACATTCTACAAATACGTTCGAAGCAAGAGGAAGACCAATGACAGAGCAGGGCCATTACTCAATGAGGGGGTAAAGACAAAAACAGAAAATGTGGAAATGGCAGAGGTGCTTCATGACATCATTGTTTCGGTTTTCACCAAGAAGGTTGGTGGCAATTGGACGTCTAACATAGCAAATGCCAGTGAAAATGAGGTAGGATCAGAGGCTAAAATAGGGGAAGAACAAGTTAAAAATGACTTAGACAAGTTCGATGTCTTGAAATCACCAGGACCTGATGAAACGCATCCTAGAACACTCAGGGAGCTGACTGAGGAGATATCTGAGCCGTGCATGATGATCTTGGGAAAGTCGTGGAAGACGGGAGACATTCCAGAGACTGGAAAAGGGCAAATATAGGGCTCGTCTACACAGGCACTTCACTGCTCTCCCTGAGGGGTGTGAAAAAACACTCCCCCCCAAGTGCAGCAAGTCTCAGTCATGCTGGAAGGGCGTAACGAGTGGGGTCCCGCAGGGATCAGTTCTGGGTCTGGTTCTGTTCAATGTCTTCATCAGTGGTTTCGATCATGGCAGAGAGAGTACACTTATAGAGTTTGTGGATGATACCAAGCTGGGAGGGGTTGCAAGTGCTTTGGAGGACAGGGTTAAAATTCAAAATGATCTGGACAAACTGGAGAAATGGTCTGAAGTAAATAGGATGAAATTCAAGAGGACAAATGCAAAGCCTTCCACTTAGGAAGGAACAGTCAGTTGCACACACACACACAATGGGAAATGACTGCCCAGGAAGGAGTCCTGAGGTAAGAGATCTGGGGGCCAGAGTGGATCACAAGCTAAATATGAGTCAACAGTGTAACACTGTGCAAAAAAAAGCAAACGTCATTTTGGGATGTATTAGCAGGTGCGTTGAAAGCAAGACACAAGAAGTAATTCTTCTGCTCTACTCCACACTGATTAGGCCTCAACTGGAGTATTGTGTCCAGTTCTGGGCACCACATTTAATTTAGCCAACTTTAATTTTTGTGAGAATAACGAGCAGTCCTTGTGGCACTTTAGAGATTAACACATTTATTTTTGTGATGATTTTAAAACCTGAGTTATATTTAATAAAATGGTCGTGAAACATTTTTCAGTTTTTATGATGGTGCCATACAGCCCCCCTTCGCCCTCATGGTCTCAACCTTTGTTGGCCCTCACCCCACCATATATTCAAACACCCCCCCCCAATTTCAATTCCCAGGGAAAACACTGGTCAGAGCAGAGTCCCGAGGACGATTTGAAGGTTTGAAGCCCTGCCGCAAAGCGAGCGACGCCAGGAGCTGAGCCCAGGGCAGGCTCCGGGGGCGTCGTGCTCCCCGTCTGTCCGTCCCTATGCAGGGAGCAGATTTGCTCAGGGCTGGTCAGTTGAGCAGAGGATGTGGGCACATGAGCCAGCAGCTGAGGGTTGAAGCTGGATAAATTCATCCTGGGAATAAGGCATCGGTTTTAACCAGGGCGGGGAATGAACCGTGGGGATGAGATTCTCCATCTTGGCAGTATTAACTCCCGTGGGGCTGTGTCTCACAGCTCTGCTCTGGCTCCTGCAGGGACCAGGTTGGGGCAGGTCAGAGGAGATTGGACGCGATGTAACAGGATGTGAGTTTCGTGAGTCAGGTGGACTGAAAGCTTGTGACAGGAGGTGGTTTTCGCAAGGCAGGCTGGGCCGCAGGACACCCGGGCTCTCACCCCAGCTCGCTGCTGGCTGCCTGCAGGCCTCGGAGCCCGTCACTGCCCTGCTGCAGGGCTCAGTTTTGCCATCTGTCAAATGGGCGGAATGATCCTTGTAGCACGTAAGGCCTTGGGTGGAGGTGGCTGTGTCTGAGGAGCATCTGGGGCCCTGATCTCAGCCAGGGGGTCCCTGGGGCATCTGGCACATAGTCACCCCTGATTTTTGTCTACTGCTACCAAAGCATGAAGAGCAAATACCACTACACCGAGCTACACAACACACATGACACAAACTCACAGCGACACACACAGACTGAGCATGAACCCATGCTGCCTCGCCCCCCAGTCCATATAAAGCCACGCGCCCCCCCCAGCGCCCTGGGTTGTTGTTTATTGCTGGGCTGATGGAGTCTGGTTGGCTTGCTTGTTGCTTAACGGCACCTTTCCCAACGAGGGCTGATGCAAGCAGGGAGCCGGAACCACCCCATCCCCGGGGGTGTTTCAACAGCCCCTGTGTCTTGGCAAAGCCCCAGGGTCTCATGTGGCCGCTTTCTAGCCCTGTGTGTGTAACTGTCAGGTTCAAAAACACTGACACAAACAAAGAGCCACCAAACAGCCCGGAGATCAACCCCACATATGCAGGGATGCAGCCACCTCTGGGATGGGGCAGCACGGGGGCTGTTTATACAAAGCAGTCAAGGCAAGACAGTGATGGGTTGGGGCGTCGGGGGGAAGGTCGGGGCAGGATGAATGTGTCGGGGGACTGGGGGCAGTGTAGGGTGAGGGTCACAGGGACTTGGCGGGGGCAGGAAATGGGCCTGGTGTTGAAGGAGGGCTGGGGGGAGGGAAGAGAAAGCAAATCAGGGGGGTGATTGGTTTCAGAGGACAGGGACTCAGAGGAGGGGGATGGGGTCCAGGCTGGCTCTGGGAGGGGAGGGGAGTCTAGTGGTTAGAGCAGGTGGGGGCTGGGAGTCAGGACTCCTGGGTTCTGGCCCCAGCTCTGGCTGGGCAGGACTGGGACACAGAGCAGGGCTCACCCCGAGCAGGGCTCACCCCCAGCAGGTTGGTGGCAGGGGGACAGACACAGACTCTTGGCAGAGAAACAGACACCGTCCAAACTCCCCCCACTCCCAGCCTGCATGGCCAGCGGACCTACAGCACTACCCAGATGTCTGAATGCACAACCACACACCCCACACCGCAGCCTCTGCAGCCACACACACAACACTTCCCACGGAAGAGCATCACACACATAATCATACCTGCCCTGGCAAAAATATACACCAAAAAACAACCAGAGAAGCAAACACAACTTGCAAATGCACCCCCCGCCACAGTTACACCCAAACCCACCACAGTCTCCACTACACAGTGCTCCATGCACTATCCATCCACACTCACAACCTCTGACAAATACACCCACAATACAACACTTCTAACACACCAACAAAGCCACAATCAGACATGCTCACAATAGAACCTGAACACACACACAATGCAACATAGTCAAACAAAGCTACAATCACACAAACAAGCTGCCAACACAATGCACTCAAATACCTAGTGCCACAAACATGCAAAACAAGGCAGCCACAACAGGTCCCATGGTGTGTGTGTGTGTGTGGGGGGGGGAGGGTATGCAGGTGTGATTGTGAGGTGGTGGTGGGATGTCACACAAAACACACACATGCCTCCATGTTCTCACTTTCCAGTAGCCCAGGGAAATCCAGGTGCCCCCCAAATCACTCCATGGGGCCTCCCCCCCTCTGCTCCTGGAGCCAATACTGCCCTTTCCCCCAGCACAGACCCGGACCCACACAGGAACTGCAGGCAGCGCCAGGGCGGGAATTACAATAAAATAAAGTTTATTAATGAAATAACAAAACCACCATAAATTATAATAAAATAACTATCATCATAATGATAAAACACTGGGTCGCAGCCTGTCAGCTGCCAGCAGAGGAGTGAGGGGCTGGGGAGGGACCCCAGCGGATGGATTGAGTTGGACAGGTCTTAGCCTAATGGGAAAATAAATTATAGACCTTCAAACCCATGGAGATATTCCAGGGGAACAGGGGTGGCTCACACAGTGTGTGCGTGGGGAGAACAGATTCATTGGACAGCCAGCCCCCCCTGCTCGAACCACGAGACCCCCCTCCCCTCCCCGAGCTGGGGAGAGAACCCAGGAATCCTGGCTCCCAGCCGCCCCACTCTCCACGGGGCATCAGGAGCTGTGGGGCAGCAGGATGAGCACGGCCAAGAGGGCAGCGCCGTAGAGCAGGCCTGGCTGGGCCCCGAGCCCGTGGCCGGCCTGGCTCCTCCTAGCCGGGGGGAGGGCGCCCGCCTGGATCCGGCTGTTGCAGAAGTTGCCCCGGCAGCAGCGGGCCTGGACCCCGGCCAGGCGCTTGTAGATGGAGGTGTAGGGGGTGTCGCACCAGGTCGGGGTGGCGCAGCCCTTCAGCATGGCGCCCGGCCCCCTCAGCGCTGGGGAGGGAGGGCAGGAGAGTGAGATGGAGCCTGGAGCCAGCCCCCAAGTTGCCACCCAGCCCCCTGGAGTGAGATGCCCCCACCCTGTGCCCCAGCTGAGCCCCCCAGCCCTCCCATGGCCTGGTGTCCCCAGCTGAGCCCCTTTCCCAGCCTGGTGCCCACTGCTGAGTCCCCAGCCCTGCACCCCCACCGCATGGCACCCACTGCTGAGTCCCTCACCCTGGTGGCCCCTGTCCTTCATCCCTCTCCCCCCACAGAACCATGGCCCCTGCCCCACCCCCCACAGCATGGCACCCCCTGCTGGTTCTGCAACCCTGCGGCTACTCACCATGGCTCCCCACAGCCTCCATGCAGTGGGTCATGGGCCCCCGGCACTGCAACCGGGTAATGTTTTCTGGGGTGCAGCCATGGCTGGAGTTCCCTTCGCAGGCAAAGCAGGTGACTCCGTTCAGGGGCAGGGGGGATTCCTGGTAATCTGAGGGGAAACTGGGTCAGAATGGATCACTGGGCAGCCCAAAAACCAGCTGGTGCCCCTCACTCCCGACCCGCAGCCCCTGCCAGCCCAGCCCTGCCCCCTCCCCCAGTTCTACCTGTGCCCCTCACTCCCGACCCACAGCCCCTGCCAGCCCAGCCCTGCCCCCTCCCCCAGTTCTACCAGTGCCCCTCACTCCCGACCCACAGCCCCCAGGTTACCATGAGCATCATTATTGCACAGGCTGGAGTTGCAGCATTGCAGCAAGTAGAAGTTGTCCTGGTTGTGGAAGCCCAGGGGCTCCTGGCACTGAGAGATCTGCCCGCAGCCTTTGATACGCTGCTCGTCCTGGGGAAACTCTGGGGACAGAGAGAGCAGGGGTGAGGTGGGATCTGTCCCCTCTAGGGAGTGCTGGCTCCCATCTGGCCCCAGGCTGGGGACTGGCTGGCTCAGGGTGGCTGGGAATGGGACACAGGGCCTGTCCCCTCTAGGGGGCGCTGGCCCCCATATGGCCCAGGCTGGGGGGCTAGCTGGCTCAGGGGGTCTCCAGCAAAGAGGCAGAGGCCTGTCAGGCTCTGGGGCCTGGGCCCCCTATGTGGGGCGGGGAGGGGGTCTCGGGACGGGTCCCTACTCACCTTCAGGCATGGAGATGGCTGTGATGTCCACGCACTGCTCCCGGGGGTCCAGGCACCGGATCCGCATCAAGGAGGGGCCGGAGCAGGAGTGGTCGGAGGATGAGCAGGAGAGGCAATCCAGGCTGGTGTTGGAGGGGAAGGAGCTCAGAGCTGTGGGGGGAGAGAGGCGGGGTGAGCAGGGGAAAATGGGACCCCACGGGGGAGGGGGAACAGACTGGAGGGGAAGGACCCCGCCGGCTCCATGGACTGACCGTTTGGCACCCCCTGGTTGCAGAGGTCGGTCGCGCAGTGCTCCTCCGCCAGCATCACAATCTGCCCGTGGGAGAAGAAGGAGATGGAATTGTTGGGTTTCCCCTGCTCGTCGCAGCCCTTCTGGATCCGATCGGAGACCCCGGAGCCTGGGGGAGAGGAGGAGAGAGTCAGAGCCATTGGCAGGGCTGGGTCGGGGGAGCCTGCGGCTGGGCTAGCAGGGGGCTGCGGGTCGGGAGTGAGGGGCACCGGCAGGGCTGGGCCAGGGGAGCTCAGGGCTGGGCTGGGCGGGCAGTGGGCTGTGGGTCGGGAGTGAGGGGCACCAGCAGGGCTGGGCCAGGGGAGCTCAGGGCTGGGCTGGCAGGGGGCTGGCTGGTCACTGGGGGGCACTCACGGGAGATCATGGTGAGGGCAGTTGTGCGACATCGTCCCTGCTGCTCCCCACAGTCCTCCATCTCCTGGCAGCTCTGGTCCCCATCACAAGAGTAACATCTCAGGGCAGCCGCTGTGGGGAGAGACGTGGAGGAATCGGAACAGAACCCAGAAGTCCCACCCCCCCCAGATCTAACCACTAGACCCCACACCCCTCCCAGAGCCAAGGAGAGAACCCAGGAGTCCTGGCTCCCAGTCCCCCTCCCCGCTCTAACCAGATCCAGTCCCCAGCTGATGGTGAATCAGAGCTAAGGGGAAATGAGTGGATGAGTTCACGTCTTCATCCCTCTTAGAGGGGCCCCCGAACTCTGGTGAGGATCTGCTCCTCCAGGGACTCCCGGCCCTTCCATGGGGGAGGGGACCCCCCAGCTCACAGTTCTCCCCTGGGGCAGGGCTCAGCCTCCCTGCCGAGCCCTACTTGACCAGGGAAGTGGCCAGCCCCTCCCCCGCTGGGTTCTCCTCCCGCCCCCCCTTCAGGATCTGACTCAGGGCTAAGAGCCGTGACAAAACCGCCAAGCGGCTCCCCGCGTTCGCGGCCCACCTGGCCACCGACTCACATCCTGCCCTGCCACCCCCTGCTGAGCGGGGCAAATCCTGCAGCCACAGCTGCACCTCGGAGCTGGGGAGAGAACCCAGGCGTCCGAGCACCCAACCCCCCCCGCTCTAACCACTAGACCCCACGTCCCTCCCAGAGGGGGAGAGAGAACCCAGGCGTCCGAGCACCCAACCACTAGACCCCACGTCCCTCCCAGAGCCGGAGAGAGAACCCAGGCGTCTGAGCACCCAACCACTAGACCCCACGTCCCTCCCAGAGCCGGGGAGAGAACCCAGGCGTCCGAGCACCCAACCACTAGATCCCACGTCCCTCCCAGAGCCGGGGAGAGAACCCAGGCGTCCGGGCTCCAGTACCTTGGCTCAGCAGCGCCCCCAGCAGGATGCAGCCCCACGCAGACTCCATGGCCTCGGGGCTCGAACCTGCGATCCCGGCGCGATGGCTCCGTCCTGCCTCTGGCTGATGTGTGCTGCCGTCCCGCGCCGGGGCCGCCTTAAGAACCTCCCCCTGCCTCCCCCTCCGCGCCTGGGACACACCCCTCCCCCCCCCACGGCTGCGGGGCTGGGCCGGGGAGCCCAAGAGTGGGGCGGGGGCTCTTCGGGGAGGTGGGCTAGAGCCGGGGGGGGCGTAATCTGGGGGATAAACAGCAGGGGGTGCTGGGGGGCTCCACTGGAAGGGGCTGGGGGGTTACCTCGTGGGGGCTTTTAGGGGAGGTGGGTAGGGGGGGTATCTGGGTGAGAAACAGCAGGGGGTCCTGTGGGGGGGGTCCCCCGGGGCAGGGGGTCTGGTTGGGTTGTTCCCTTGGGGGGCTCCCAGAGGGAGGTGGGGTGGTTAGAGCATTGGCAGGAAATTGGGGGGGGAACAGCTGGGGGGTCTGCCTGGGGACAGGCAGCTGGGGGTTACCCTGTGGGGGCTGCCACAGCATTTGGGGGAGGGGGTGGATGGTCCTGTGTGGGGTGGTGACCCTGCTTCATGTCACCCCCTTGTGGCCAATGCCAGTGGAGGGTAAAAGCTCTACTACTGCTGCTTTCTGATGGCCGGTGGGCTGAGGAGCCAAAGGACCGGGGCTTTCCAGTCCCCCCTCCCCAGAACATGGCTCTGGCCCAGCTGGGGTGCCCCATGGACTTTTATGGGGTGCAGAATCCTGGGGTGATGCCCTGTTACAGCACCAGAATAGGAGTGGTTAGAATGAGGGGACTGGGAGCCAGGACACCTGGGTTCTCTCCCCAGCTCTGGGAGCAGCGAGGGGACTTTTTCTGGCCTGTTGTATCAGGTCAGGCTGGAAGGTCACAAGGTACCTTCTGGCCTTGGAATGCGTGTGTGTGTGTGTCAGTGTGTGTGTGTGTCAGTGTGTGTGACACATGCCCGTTTACAGAAATCCCCAGCTAGCTTGCGAAATGGAGCTGATTTGAGCAGAACATGGATGGAAGAAATTCAGCACCAGGCCCAGACGCCCTCCTGCCCACTGGGGTGTAGCGAGAGATTGTTCAAGATCACAAACACACACACACACACACCCTGGTTCTTGCATGTGCACACACACACACACACAGTGGTTTGTACATACAAACACACACACACACACAGACACACCAGCTCTCTCTCTCTCTCTTTCTCTCTCTCTCTCTCTCACACACACACAAACCCCAACTGACACACATCCTGGTTGTCGCACACACAAATGCCCCCATGCCACCCCCCCCATAAAACCGTCTTGTTTTATCAAGCAAAAAAAACTATTTGTGTTCAGCAGAACCCAGAAAAAGGAATTAGACAAAAAACCCACAAACCACTTCCCGCTCCTGAGCTGCTCAAAACTAGCCCCGGTCCTGCCCCCCTCGATTCCACCCCTTCCCATCCCCCCACTCCCATCCCCCCACAACTTCCAAGCCCCCAGCCTCACTTCCCCTCCCCCACAGCCCCCTGCCCACCCCCACTAGCCCCACTGCCCAACCCCCAGCACCCCTTCCCATCCCCCCACAGCTTCCCACCCCAACTCCACTTGCCCCCTGCCCCCCAGACACAGCCCTGCTTCCCACCCCTCTGCCTCCCCACCAGGACACTGTCCAGGGGTGGTTGGTTGCTTGCCCAATGTGGCTGGGGGTTTAATGAGCAGTCAAGGATGGGACTTTAGCCTCTGGCCTGGCTGCCCCATTGCCCTGCCCCACAGTCCTGGCTCACTGGGGACCAGTCCTCTGGCCAGGGAAACATGCCAGGGGAGCTGCTCCCCGGCCTCCCGGCAGAGCTGAGGGCTGATGAGTCTTTAACCCCGAGGGCTTTTCTCCACCATGTTGCTTGGGCCTTTGAGTTCAATGGGGGGTCAACGCTTCGGAGCCACCCACGGGCTAGACAGGTCAGTGGGAGGCCAGATGCCAGGGTGAGGGCTGGTGCAGAGAAAGCTGGGAGGGATGTGGCTGGGATGGATAAACCCCTGCACAGATCCCCGCCTGAGATTGGACCCTGTTGTGCCGCGTGCTGCACAGACCCCCTGACAGAGATTGGGGGCCTCCCATTGTTCCAGGTGCTGCACAGACCCTCCCCCCACTGAGATTGGGGCCCCATCCTTCCAGGTGCTGCCGGGACACATGGTGAAAGCAGACCCCATCCCCAGGAGCTCCCAGCCTAAACAGACACAACAAGGCTCATTCTCCCACATTGTACAGCTGGGGAAACTGAGGCGGGGGCATACTGCCCTTTGCTCCTGGTCACAGGGGGAGTTTGTGGCAGAGCTGGGACAAGGACTCAGGTGTCCTGCAGCCCAGTCTGGGGCCCTACCCACAAGCCAATCCCATCAGCCCCCCAGTTGCCACACAGGCCCCCGGGGAGCCAGGACGTGATTTGGGAAGCAAAGGGGAGGGGAGAACTGCCCCCCACCGCCCTGCCTCATTTCCGCTCCTAGGGCACCAGGCCCATGTGCCTCACCATGACGTGGATCTAATAGGGAAGGAGAAGGAAGTGCCCAGCATGGGTTGAGGTAAGCGATGGGTCAGCCAGTGACTTCATAACACATCTAGTCTGGGAGGGAAGTGGCGTCTAGTGGCTAGAGCAGGGGCAGGCTGGGAACCAGGATGCCTGAGTTCTATCCCTGGCCAGGGGGGGGAGGGGAGTGGGGTCTAGTGGTTAGAGCAGGGGGCTGGGAGCCAGGACTTCTGGGGTCAATCCCAGCTCTGGGAGCGGAGGGGGGTCTAATGGGTAAAGCAGGGGTGGGGCTGGGAGTCAGGACTCCTGGGTTCTCCTCCCACAGGGCTGACGTCTCACCTACAAGAGGCCCCTCCCCTCCCCGAAACCCAGGTCAGACTGAGTCACTGGGAATTCCTGACGTGCCATCTGCCCCCCTGCTCACCCCCCCGGCATTGCACACGTGCTGCCCCACCCTGGGAACCCAGCCCCCCCATCCAGGTGGTGTCCCAGGGACGCGGGGGCGGGGGGCAAGGTCCTTTTTTGGCCCCCACTGCGGCTCCTTCCACTGTCCCCCAGCATCTTCCCTCCTGTTTGCCCTAATATCCCTGCCCCACTGAGTCTCTGCCTAGCAGTGCCAGCTCCCTGCCCCCCATGCTGCCTGGCAGCCCCCCAGGAGCCCTCTCCGCACAGGCTCTGTGCCTGCTGCCCCCCACAGTCTCAGACAGTTGCTATAGCCCTTTGCCATCCCCTGAGCAGCCCCTCGTAGCGTGCCCCCGGCTCCCCCCCAGCAGCATGCCCCCCAGCTCCCCACCCCGGCAGCCTACCCCCAGCTCCCCTGCCCCGCAGCGTGCCAGCCGGCCAGGTCAGGCCCCACCTGGCGGGGTGCACGGAGGGGCACAGGTGACGAGCCAGGGCCGTGCCCCATGACAGGCTGGGGTGGGGCTGGGGGCGGTTTCTCCCGGCCTCTCCCATGAATCCTCCTTGCCCCGGCGACTCACATCCCGGCTTCACGTGCCCAGGTATAGGGATCCAGTGAGTGTGTGTGGGCTGGGGGGCAGGATTCCTGGGTTCTCTCCCCAGCTCTGGGAGGGGAGTGGGGTCTAGTGGGTCAAAGCAGGGGTTGGCTGGGGGCCAGGATGCCTGGGTTTGCTCAACAGCCCCCACTTCTGCCTTTCCAGGAACTCTTCAGCCATCCTTCCCACAAGGCCGCTTGCAGGGCCGGCTCTTGCCAAACGAGATGAGGAGAGGGCTGAAGCAATCAGGGGGTGTGTGTCCGTCCATCCAGGGCCTCATGGGAACCCCCAAACCACCGAACCCCTGAAACTCAACCAGGGCCACTAATCTAGCAGCTGAGCTGCCACAGCCCCTACTAGGGACAGAGTCCGAAAGCGCAGGGGGCAGGGCCGGGGACCCCTCGCTGGCAGCATCAGTGGAGCTGGGGGAGATACAAGGGGGACCGCAGGGCGGAGGAAAGGGAGGATGGGGGGGAATGTCTCTGAGCAGGGGGGCGGTGGGGACGGACCCTCCCTCGCCCCATCCTCTGTCAGTTGACAGCAACGGACGTGTAGGAAGGAAAGGTCTTTATTGGGCGCCCTGCAGGCAGGGGGTGCCACGGAGGCAGAACAGAGGGGAGCTGAGCCAGACCGTGCAGGGCTCCGGTCCTGTCCCCATGCCAAAGGACACAGCAATAAGTTAAGCATCAACTCGGAGGGGGGATCATTGAACTGGCTGGGGCGATGCTGGGGGAGAGGGCGTGGTGGGTAATCCACCCCCCACAGGGCAGTAACCGGCCCTATCGGCAGCCAACTAGCTGAGTGGTGAGACCACGCCACCCCCTTTCCCCTGCGACATGGGGCACTAAGGGGAAGGGGGCAAACAGGAGAGACCCTCTCTCTCCATCCCCAGGGGCTGTTGTCTGATAGGGTAAAGTTTCTCTTGAATAAATATTTAAGCCCTAGGAGACTTCATAGATAGCAAAATAAACTTGTCTGTGTGTCTGGACGCGCTGCCTGCCTTGTGTGTACTTGTGTTTGTGTGTCTGCCAGGTACGTGTGTTTGGATAGTGTGTGTGTGTGTGTGTGTGTGTTTGTGTATTGGAGCAGCAGTGTGGAGGTGTGTGTGTTTGTATGTTGTCTGCCCGTGTGGCCCTATGGATGTGTGGTCTGGCAGTGCTGTGTTGTGTTATGTAGCACCCCCTCTTCCAATCCAGGCCTTTAACAGGCAAAAAACAACAACAACCCCTCCAGCATCTCAAGGGTTAATGGAGCTATCACAGGGCAGTCTACAGCTGGAGACAATCTGTACATATCTACCTACAGAGTGGGTAGGGCCCCTTGGAGCAGCAGCCACTACAGCGCTCCCAGCCCCCTGTTCTAGGAGGGAAATCTCCCTCTGCCACTAGCACTATGGGGCCTATGACACACAGGGGGAGCAGTTTCAATTCCAGCCAGCAGGGGGTGATGGTGTCACCTTCACAGATGCACCCTCAGGCAAATGCAAAAGAACTCGGGCGGCCTGCTCCGGTACGGGCCAGGCTTTCTTTCCGCTCAGCTGCAGGCTCTAGATGCTATGGTGGCGCAAGGGTGGAACTAATGCCAGGACGCCTGGGTTCTCTCCCTGCTTCTGGGCAGGGAGTGGCAGGGTCTAGGGGGTTAGAGCAGGGGGGGCTGGGAGCCCGGACTCCTGGGTTCCGCGCAGGGCTCAGTGTAGCAGTACCACGAGCAGGAGCGTGGGGGTGACGAGGCCAAGGTTGCTGCCGAGGCCAGAGGCTCCACTGGGGTAGGGTGGGCGCGGCTTCCCCGGGGTGTTGGTGTACAGCCAGCCGCTGGTGTTCTTCACAAGCCCCTCCACCGGATCCAGTCCCGGGGCGCTGGCGTTGCCCAGGGGACCTCGCAGGGAGTTGTTGGGCGTTTCCAAGGTGATGGGGAAGGAGATGGTTGGCCTGTCCCGGTCACCCTCGGTGCGCTCCAATGAGCCCTCCGGCTTGCTGACTGTCTCTGGGGAGCTGGGAGGGGCGGCATGCCCGGCCTGCGCCGGCATGTCTTGGGACAACAGGCCGTGGTCGACTAGAGCCACTCCCGGGTGCTTGGTGCAGAGGGTCTTGTTCTTCCCCCGGTGGGACCCGGCCCTGGCTCCTCCGGTGGCCAGGACGGGGCCGGTGGGGCTGGCTGCAGTGGCGCTGGGCTGGCTGGAACCTCCCTCCTTGTCCTCAGAGAAGAAGCTCTCATTCTGCCTGCTGGCGAGATAGGGGATGTGGACTACGGCGTCGATCCGGTTGCTGGGGGAGCCGGGAGTCGGGCTGTCGGTGCTGCGGGCCTCACCAGAGGCTGCGGCTGAGCTGTCAGGGGCCGAGGTGGCGCTGCCCTCAGCCACGAAGCTCTCTCTGGCTGACCCGGTGCGACTTCCGGTGCCGGAGCTGCCCGCGGCAAAGAGAGATGGGGAACTGGTGGCGCCGTGGCCAGCTCCTTCGGCAACGACCCCGTCACTGGGGCTTACGGTGGTGCTGCCGGCACCGGACGGTGAATTGGCAGAGCTGTGGCCATCTCTTTCGGCAATGAAGATCCTGGCACTGAGACCTGTGGTGGCTCTGATGTGGGATGATGCCTCAGTAGAGTCGTCATTGTGGTCCAGCCGCGGGGACTCGGTGCTGCCGGCGGAGACAAAGGCCTCACCGGTAACGTGGTCCCAGGCAGAGTAATTGGTTTCTTCCTCGCACTCCTCTTCCTCCTCCTCTGTGTGGGCCAGGCCGGCGCCCGCTGGAATCTCCCGGGCGTTCTCCGGTGTCTCGTTGGTGCCGGGCTCTGAGCGGCTGCTCCCCTCCAGCACGACGGCAGCGGGGCCGCCTCTAGCCACGGGATCGGGGTGAGGGACGCCCGTCGGCCGCGCGGCGTTGCTCTCGGAAAAGGCCCCTCCCGCACCGAAGGCGTTGTCCCTGGAGCTGGCGTTGTCGCGGTCTTCGGCAGATGCAGTCCCGTGGCCGCCTGTCGCCACGTGGCTGGGGTGCGGGGTGACACCCGGTCCGCCTGTAGGCACCACGGCGGCAAAGGCCCCTCCCTCCTCCAAGCCCCGCCCTTCGGAACTCTTGGTGGTCTCCGCCTCCTGGTCGCCATGGCTCCTTGCCAACGGAGGGTGGCCCCCAGCAACGGGGACCACGTCCTCCTCCTCGCCTTCCTCCAGGATGCAGTCTGGCTCAGGGGTGGAGGAGAGAGTGGGGGAGGGGGGGAGGTACGTCACGGGGCCGGTGGGGGTGGGGGGGCTGGGCCGCCCCTCAGCCACCCGCCCGTCCATGATGCGGGTGTTGCAGAGGCTCCTGGTGCAGCAATAGACCTCGGCGTCGTCCAGCTCCTGCACCAGGGCCAGCAGCGAGCTCTGGCACATGGCCGGGGTGGCGCAGCCCTTAAAGGTCACCAGGCCTGAATCGGCACCACCTGTAGGCAGGAGGGCAAAGGGTCAGGATTCCCCAGAGCCAGCCAGCCCCCCGCCCTGGGGCCGGATGGGAGCCGGCCCCCCCCGGAGGGGGCAGGCCCCGTGTCCCTCTCACCAGTGCGGCTGTGGCCGATCCCCTCCAGACACATGTTGTGGTGCCCCATGCAGGGCACCGTGGAGCTCGAGTTGCTGGTGCAGCTGACACCATCCTCGTCCACGCAGCTGTAGCACTGCAGCCCGTTGTGCGACTCGCCCTCTACATGGAAATCTGGGGTGGGGGGGGAATTCATGAGCTTCTGGGCCTGAAACCCCCAACCCCTCCCCCCCATCAGCCCCATGGGCCCATCTACCCTGGTATCGTGCTCCCTCTCTGTCCCGGGATCAGCCCCATGAGCCCGTCTACCCTGATAACCCACACCCCTCCCTGCCCCCCCAATCAGCCCCCTGGGCCCATCTACCCTGATATCCCGCCTCCTCCCCGCCCCAGGCTCAGCCCCCTGGGGCCCATCTCCCCCGGCGGGTACCTGTGTCCAGGTGGTTGCAGAGGGGCGTGTCGCAGCAGCGGGCATGGATGGCGCGGGTGCCTGAGTAGAAGCCCAGCCCGTCCTGGCAGCGCGGGAGGCTGGTGCAGCCCTTCAGCTTCATATTGGTGAACTCACCTGGGTGGGGGGGGGGCATCAGGGATGTTCAACCCCCACCCCCAGCACTCCGGTTCTCCCCTCCCCCACTGCCTTCCTTTCCTCCACCCCTGCCAGGGCCTCTGCTTCTCCCCTCCCCATCTCCCCCTGCCCCCACTGCCTTCCTCCCCCTCACCCCCAGGGCCTCTGCTTCTCCCCTCCCCTAGCTCCCCCTCCCCCCACTGCCTTCCTCCCCCTCACCCACAGGGCCTCCACTTCTCCCCTCCCCCCCTTCGCCCCTGCCTTCCCCCCAGCACCTCCAGTTCTGTTCTCCCCTCCCCCAGCTACACCCCCACTGCCTCCCTTTCTCCCTTCCCCATCATTCCCCATCTCTCATCCCCCCAGCCAGCCGTCCCTCCCTCCCTCCCCCGCCCTTTGCCTTCCTTACCCAGGGTGCCAGTGATGTCCAGGTCCAGGCACTGGTCCTGTGCCCCGGTGCACCCCAGCTGGGTGCGGGCAGAGGGCGGGCACCAGGCGCCCTGGGAGGTGCAGGCATGGCAGCTCAGTTGGTTGGGGGTGGCCGGCTCTGGGGCTGTAGGGAGAGACGGGAGGGGTCAGTGGAGGCAGGGGCAACCGTCACCTATGGGGGGCAGGGTGGGAGATGAGGGGCACTGGGGATTCGGAGGGGCAGTAGGACTGCCAGGGGGATGTGCTGGGTGGGGGAGGGCAGAGTGGGGGACTGGGGATGCAGGTGAGGGGTACTTGGGGGCAGGGCTGCAGGCGGGGTGAGGGCAGGGGACGGGGGAATGGTGGGGGGCATTGGGGAGGCAGGCTGCAGGTGGATTGAAAGTAGGGCAGTTGGGGACACTGGAAGGTTCAGAGGGGTGAGGGGTGCAGGGGGTAGGGCTGCAAGCAGGAAGGGCACGGGGGCTGCAGAGAATGGGGTCGCAAGTCGGGGGACATGGGGGTGTAGGGTGGGGGTGCTTGGGGTGCAGGGTAGCAGGTGCTGGGGGGGCTGCAGGCAAGAAGGGCGAGAAGGATGCAGGATGGGGGCACAGGTGGGGGCACTGGGAGGCAGGGGAGCATGGAGGGCAGGGCTAGGTGGTGGCACTGGGGGTGCTGGGTGGGGAACACGGCAGATTTAGGGGCCGGGGTGGGAGCACTGGGGGGTTCACTGGCAAAGCTTGGGGCATTGCAGCTGACCCTGACAGTGCCAGGTGCTGGGGGGGGCAGGTGGTGGGGCCCCAGGGGTGGGGACAGGGATGGGGTGGAAGGATAGGGTGCAAGGGGAGCATGGGTGGTGTGGGGGGGGGCTCAGGGGTGTGGGGGGATGGGTGGGGGTGCAGGAGGTGGGGGAGACTTGGGGTGGAACCACGGGGGGCACGTAGGGCACTGGGAAGGTGCGGGGGGGCACCAAGGGAGCGGGGTCGCTCACTGAGATTTGGGCATTGCAGTTGTCCCCCTGGCAGTGCTGGGCACCAGGGTCCAGTGGGGCACTGGGGGTGTAGGGGGGTGCAAGGGGGCTCACCAAGGCTTAGGGCATTGCAGCCATCCCCCTGCAGTGCTGGCATGTAGGGTGCATGGGGTCCCACGGGTCAGGGTGCTGGGGGGCCCTGGGGGGGCCCAAGGGGGCCTCACCCAGGCTCGCGGCGTTGCAGCGGTCCCCCTGGCAGTGCCGCGGGCAGGGGGTGCAAGGGGCAGGGGGGCCCAGGGGGCAGGGAGCTGGGGGGGCCCAAGGGGGCTCACCCAGGCTCGTGGCGTTGCAGCGGTCCCCATGGCAGTGCCGCGGGCAGGGGATACATGGGGCAGGGGGGCCCGCAGGGCAGGGAGCTGGGGGGGCAGTGCCCGGAGGGGCCCAAGGGGGCTCACCCAGGCTCGCGGCATTGCAGCGGTCCCCCTGGCAGTGCCGGGCGCAGGGGGTGCATGGGGCAGGGGGGCCCGCGGGGCAGGGAGCTGGGAGGCAGGGCCCGGGGGGCCCAAGGCGGGCTCACCCAGGCTCGCGGTGTTGCAGCGGTCCCCCTGGCAGTGCCGGGCGCAGGGGGTGTATGGGGCAGGGGGGCCCGCGGGGCAGGGAGCTGGGGGGCAGGGCCCGGGGGGGCCCAAGGGGGGCTCACCCAGGCTCGCGGCGTTGCAGCGGTGGCCCTGGCAGTGCCGGGCGCAGGGGGTGCATGGGGCAGGGGGGCCCGTGGGGCAGGGAGCTGGGGGGCAGGGCCCGGGGGGCCCAAGGGGGGCTCACCCAGGCTCGCGGCGTTGCAGCGGTCGCCCTGGCAGTGCCGGGCGCAGGGGGTGCATGGGGCAGGGGGACCCGCGGGGCAGGGAGCTGGGGGGCAGGGCCTGGGGGGGCCCAAGGGGGGCTCACCCAGGCTCGCGGCGTTGCAGCAGTCACCCTGGCAGTGCCGGGCGCAGGGAGTGCATGGGGCAGGGGGGCCCGCGGGGCAGGGAGTTGGGGGGCAGGGCCCGGGGGGGCTCAAAGGGGGCTCACCCAGGCTCGCGGCGTTGCAGCGGTCGCCCTGGCAGTGTCGGGCGCAGGGGGTGCATGGGGCAGGGGGGGCCTGCGGGGCAGGGAGCTGGGGGGCAGGGCCCGGGGGGGCCCAAGGGGGGCTCACCCAGGCTCGCGGCGTTGCAGCGGTCCCCCTGGCAGTGCCGCGGGCACGGGGTGCATGGGACAGGGGGGCCCGCGGGGCAGGGAGCTGGGGGGAGGGCCCTGGGGGGCCCAAGGGGGGCTCACCCAGGCTCGCGGCGTTATATCGGTCGCCCTGGCAGTGCCGGGCGCAGGGGGTGCATGGGGCAGGGGGGCCCGCGGTGCAGGGAGCTGGGGGGCAGGGCCCGGGGGGGCCCAAGGGGGGCTCACCCAGGCTCGCGGCGTTGCAGCGGTCGCCCTGGCAGTGCCGGGCGCAGGGGGTGCATGGGGCAGGGGGGCCCGCGGGGCAGGGACCTGGGGTGCAGGGCCCGGGGGGGCCCAAGGGGGGCTCACCCAGGCTCGCGGCGTTGCAGCGGTCGCCCTGGCAGTGCATGGGGCAGGGGGGCCCGCGGGGCAGGGACCTGGGGGGCAGGGCCCGGGGGGGCCCAAGGGGGGCTCATCCAGGCTCGCGGCGTTGCAGCAGTCGCCCTGGCAGTGCCGGGCGCAGGGGGTGCATGGGGCAGGGGGGCCCGCGGGGCAGGGACCTGGGGGGCAGGGCCCGGGGGGGCCAAGGGGGGCTCACCCAGGCTCGCGGCGTTGCAGCGGTCGCCCTGGCAGTGCCGGGCGCAGGGGGTGCATGGGGCAGGGGGGCCTGCGGGGCAGGGAGCTGGGGGGCAGGGCCCGGGGGGGCCCAAGGGGGGCTCACCCAGGCTCCCGGCGTTGCAGCGGTCCCCCTGGCAGTGCCGCGGGCAGGGGGTGCATGGGACAGGTGGGCCCGCGGGGCAGGGAGCTGGGGGGCAGGGCCCGGGGGGGCCAAGGGGGGCTCACCCAGGCTCGCGGCGTTGCAGCGGTCGCCCTGGCAGTGCCGGGCGCAGGGGGTGCATGGGGGAGGGGGGCCTGCGGGGCAGGGAGCTGGGGGGCAGGGCCCGGGGGGGCCCAAGGGGGGCTCACCCAGGCTCCCGGCGTTGCAGCGGTCCCCCTGGCAGTGCCGCGGGCAGGGGGTGCATGGGACAGGGGGGCCCGCGGGGCAGGGAGCTGGGGGGCAGGGCCCGGGGGGGCCCAAGGGGGGCTCACGCAGGCTCGTGGCGTTGCAGCGGTGGCCCTGGCTGTGCTGGGCGCAGGGGGTGCATGGGGCAGGGGGGCCTGCGGGGCAGGGCCCGGGGGGGCCCAAGGGGGGCTCACCCAGGCTCCCGGCGTTGCAGCGGTCCCCCTGGCAGTGCCGCGGGCAGGGGGTGCATGGGACAGGGGGGCCCGCGGGGCAGGGCCCGGGGGGGCCCAAGGGGGGCTCACCCAGGCTCGCGGCGTTGCAGCGGTCGCCCTGGCAGTGCCGGGCGCAGGGGGTGCATGGGGCAGGGGGGCCCGCGGGGCAGGGCCCGGGGGGGCCCAAGGGGGGCTCACCCAGGCTCGCGGCGTTGCAGCGGTCCCCCTGGCAGTGCCGCGGGCACGGGGTGCATGGGACAGGGGGGCCCGCGGGGCAGGGAGCTGGGGGGCAGGGCCCGGGGGGGCCCAAGGGGGGCTCACCCAGGCTCGCGGCGTTGCAGCGGTCGCCCTGGCAGTGCCGCGGGCAGGGGGTGCATGGGACAGGGGGGCCCGCGGGGCAGGGCCCGGGGGGGCCCAAGGGGGGCTCACCCAGGCTCGCGGCGTTGCAGCGGTCGCCCTGGCAGTGCCGCGGGCAGGGGGTGCATGGGACAGGGGGGCCCGCGGGGCAGGGCCCGGGGGGGCCCACGGGGGGCTCACCCAGGCTCGCGGCGTTGCAGCGGTCGCCCTGGCAGTGCCGGGCGCAGGGGGTGCATGGGGCAGGGGGGCCCGCGGGGCAGGGCCCGGGGGGGCCCAAGGGGGGCTCACCCAGGCTCGCGGCGTTGCAGCGGTCCCCCTGGCAGTGCCGCGGGCACGGGGTGCATGGGACAGGGGGGCCCGCGGGGCAGGGAGCTGGGGGGCAGGGCCCGGGGGGGCCCAAGGGGGGCTCACCCAGGCTCGCGGCGTTGCAGCGGTCGCCCTGGCAGTGCCGCGGGCAGGGGGTGCATGGGACAGGGGGGCCCGCGGGGCAGGGCCCGGGGGGGCCCAAGGGGGGCTCACCCAGGCTCGCGGCGTTGCAGCGGTCGCCCTGGCAGTGCCGCGGGCAGGGGGTGCATGGGACAGGGGGGCCCGCGGGGCAGGGCCCGGGGGGGCCCAAGGGGGGCTCACCCAGGCTCGCGGCGTTGCAGCGGTCGCCCTGGCAGTGCCAGGCGCGGTAGGCCAGCGCCAGCAGGTGCGAGCTCAGCGCCAGCGCCTCGTCCGGCCGCGAGCGGCGAGCGCAGCCCTTGGACAGGGCCTGGAAGCGCAGGAAGGCTGCGCGGGGGGTGGGGGGTGGTACTGGTGAGAGCTTGCTGGGCCCCTTCACAGCAGCCCCCGACTCCAGGGCAGCCCCCCTCCCCCGTGCCAGGATACCGCAAAAACCCGTCTGGCTCCCCCCCATAGGGCACCCCGGACCCGAACCCCCCCCAGGAGACACCGTTCCTATAGGGCAAGGGGGGCAGTTGCCCCCCTCCTCGAGATCATGGACCCCCCCGATTTTAGCTGAGTCTATATGCCCCCCACATCCCTTTGCATGTCCCTGCCCCCACCCTGTATTCCCCCAGTGCCCCTCCACCTGCACGCTTCCTGCCCCCCAGTGCCCCCCACTGCCCTCAGACTTTACAGCCTGTGATACAATGCTGTAACTTTACCCCTCTCCCCCAGCGCCCACGAGCCGTCCGCGCCCCCAGTCCCAGCCGGGGGTAGCCGCCCAGCCCCCCCGGACTCACACACGGCGGCGCTGCGCACAGCTGTCCGGCAGCTGGATTCCCCCTCGCTGCACGTCACTTCTGTCTCCACCGAGCAGCCAAACTCCCCGTGGCAGGATTTGCACTTCAGGCAGGCGGCTGGGGAGAGATAGACAGGACCTCAGAGCCAGGAACCCAGGAGTCCGGGCTCCCAGTCCCCCTGCTCTAAGCACTAGACCCCACTCCCCTCCCAGAGCTGGGGCGAGAATCCAGGAGTCCGGGATAGGGGCTAGGAATGGGGTAGGTCTGTTTTTGCTAGTTCTGCTCCTCCGTTCTGGGAAAGTTGTACCAGTTTCACCCCCCCCCCGAGAGGGTGAGAGGCGACGCTGGGGTGTTTATCAGGGATCCGGGACAGCCTGTTCCTGGGGTGCAGCCACCCCGAAGCCTCCGAGCTGGGCTGCTCAGGGAATGGAGCACGGGGCCTTTCCCCACTAGGGGGCGCTGACCCTGATCCGGTCCCAGGGCGTGGGACCGGCTGGCGGGGGCGGGGATGGGATAAGTTCTATCCCCAGCTATGGGAGGGGAGTGGGGTCTAGTGGTTGCGGGGCAGGAGCCAGGACTCCTGGGTTCTATCAATGGCTCCCAGTCATGGTTGGTGCCTCCCCTGGCCTTTCAGGGATGCGGCCCTGTGCCTCAGTTTCCCCACCTGCATAATGGGTGAGCCGATCCGCACAGCCCCAGTTCTGAGAGGATTTTTGCCATGAGTGTTTCCCAAGTGTTTTGGAATCCCCTGGAGCTGGGCTTTCTTGTCCCCCCCACCACCTCAGCTCCCGTTGATGCCCCTAAAGCCCCTGCTCCAAGAGCTTGGAAACCCGGCTGAGGTGAGGGAGCCACTAACCACACAGCTGCGTGGGGGAGGCTAACAAGCAGCCAGTCCTCAGCCTGGCTGGGGTCCTTCCCCTGCAGCCCCCCCCTCCCCAGTCCGGGTCAGGATTGTCCCTTACAGGCCCACAGACCTGTCAATGCTAGGGGAGGATTTCTCGTCCCTCCTCCTCACCTCCCCCAACCATATCAAAAGTTTGGGGACCCCCCACTGTGCTGCACTGACCCTGCCTGTGACCCGGGTGCTGAAAGGACACCTGAGTGCCATTGAGGTCCCGTCAGGCGCCGCACAGAGACCGGGGCCCCCATTGCTGCACGGATCCTGGACAGAGATCAGGGCCCATTGAGCTGGATGCTGTATGGACCCCAGACAGAGATAGGGACTACGCTGGGCGCTGCAGGGACCCCAGACAGAGATGGCGACCGCGCTGGGCGCTGCACGGACACACAGCGAGAGACAGTCCCTCCCCAGGAGATCTTCCAACCAATGGCAGGATCCTTTGCCCCATTTCACAGACGGGGACTCGAAGGCTCAGTCACTCTTCCGAGAGCAGCTGGGAACTGAACCCAGGCATCCTGATTTCCCCCCACCCCAGCCAGCCTGGCTCTCCTGGTCAGTTCAGCCCCCGCCCTCTGGGGCTCCTTTACCTGGAGCTACCAGCGCCAGCAGTGGAATTAGTGCCAGCACTCTGGCCATGGTGTCGGGTGCTCCTGTCGCCCGTCCTGTGTCCGTCTGTCCTTCACCGCCAAGCCCAAGAGCTGCCACTAATCACCCCTAAATACCCACGCTGGGGCCCTGCCCCTCCGCGGGTGCCACCCACATGGCAGATCCACCGAGGGCACCCAGCCAGCTGTTTGCCAGTGACGCCGAATGGCTCCTTGGAAGGGCCAGGGGGTAATTAGCGCGTGTGAGCGCAGACGGGGCCCAGAGCGGGTGGGGTGCATGGCTGGGATGGGATGGATGCCAGGCGCATCCCGCTGGAAAAAGGGGAGCTGCGTGGGTGGCTCAGGCTTGGGGAATCCAGCCAGGCCGGCTGGGCAGGTGGGGGGCAGCTGGGATGGAAAACGTGAGCAAGGGATGGAAGGAGAGAGGGGTGGAGACATTCTCTGTGCTATTCCTTGCTCCCTGCTCTTTCTAGGGGGCTGAGTTGTGACCCTCCCCGCCCCAACTCCCGATGTGAAACAGGGGTAGGGACCGGCCCCAGAGACCTCCTGAGGGGTAGGAAAGGAAAGAAAGAGAGACACAAAGATGGGGCAAGAGGCGAAGAACATAAGACAGGAGTCCTGGCTCCCAGCACCCTGCCCGAACTAACCACCAGCCCCCACTCCCCTCTCAGACCTGGGAATAGAACCCAGGAGTCCTGGCTCCCAACCCACCCTGCTCTAACCATGAGCCCCCACTCCCCTCCCAGAGCTGGGGAGAGAACCCAGGAGTTCTGGCTCCCAACTCTAACTACCAGCCCCCACTCCCTCCCAGAGCTGCAGATAGAGCTCCCAGCCCCCCCTGCCCGATCTAACCACTAGACTCCACTCCTCTCCCAGACCTGGGAATAGAACCCAGGAGTCCTGGCTCCCAACCCACCCTGCTCTAATCACCAGCCCCCACTCCCCTCCCAGAGCTGGGCAGAGAACCCAGGAGTCCTGGCTCGCAACCCACCCTGCTCTAACCACCAGCCCCCACTCCCCTCCCAGACCTGGGAAAAGAACCCAGGAGTCCTGGCTCTCAACCCACTCCCCTCCCAGACCTGGGAATAGAACCCAGGAGTCCTGGCTCTCAACCCACCCTGCTCTCACCATGAGCCCCCACTCCCCTTCCAGAGATGGGGAGAGAACCCAGGAGTCCTGGTGCCCACCCTAGAGGAGGAGGTTGGTGAACCAGTGCAGGTATCACAGGGTTTCCTCTGTCTCAAAGACTCCTCTGTTACTCTCTCTATAATCCCACCAGACCGTGGCTAGAAGTGTGTGTGTGGCGGGGGTGTGTGTGTGTGAGATTCAGGACTCCTGGGTTCTCTCCCCATCCCTGGGAGGGGAGTGGGGTCTAGTGGTTAGAACAGGGTGGGGCTGGGCCCCAGGATGCCCGGGTTCTCTCGACCCTCCCAGAGCAGCGGGCCCTTTTATCCCCAGCATGAGTCTGTGCCCACGTTGAGCAAGTGGGAGCTGTCACCCTAGACGGAGCCAGACAATAACAGCCTCACCCCTGCCCGGGGCACCCTCACCAGGTCACTGAAACTGGGGCAGGATGTGGGACTCCACCAGCAGGCCTGAGTCACTGGAGTCCTCCCCCTGCATGGGAGAGCCTGGGGGCATTCCAGCCACCCTCTGGCTGGAGGTCAGGACGCCCGGGTTCTCTCCCCGGCTCTGGGAGGGGAGTGGGGGCTAGTGGGTTAGAGTGAGAGGGGCTGGGAGCTAGGACTCCTGGGTTCTATCTCCCAGCTCTGGGAAGGAATTGGGGTCTAGTGGGTCACTGTGGGGGAGGGGGGGTCTCTCTGCAGACTCTTGAAAAATGGAGCTCCTAATAAATCCACGCGGTCATTCTTTCTCCCTCTCGGGGTTCTGGCCCCAGCTCCCCGCAGCACGTCCGTTGTTATGATTTATCACCCAGTTGATTTCACCCTCCGGGGAGACACGCTACCGTTCTATTACCAGCTCCCCGCGGAGCACGGTTCATCTTCCCCTTTGCCACCTTCCACGGCTCCTCCCCAGAGCTGGCTGCCTTGCAGTGGCACTAAACAGAGCACTGGAGCTGCATGACTTCCCCCAGCCATCTCTGGGCCCCAATCTCCGCTCCCAGCTCTTCCCCTGTGAGCTCAGGCCCCCGGGCTACCAGCCCTGGGCGTTGGCACCTGGCTCCTGCCACATCCAAACACACCCCAGCCCTGCCGTCCCTGCTGTTTACACTCGGCTCCTGCCTCAAGCCCCTGGCTCCGGCCTGCGTTTCTTGCACGTGCAGCCAGCTGGGACTTTCCCCAGCCCTCCCCAGGAATGCAGAAGCCCGGCTGGGGCCAGGCCCTACTGATGTGACTCTGGCCTGGCCCTGCTGATTTACCACCATCTTCTCCCCCCCCCCCCCCGAGGCTCCGGTACCTGCTTTTCCTCCCCTCCCTGTTCAGTTCCTGTCCATTGTGATGAGGGGTCCCCTTTCCAACTGCTGGGTCTGCACCCCCCAGCTCCTATCGCCCTGCGCCCCAAACAGCCACCCAGCTCAAGCCAGAGGTGTGACCAGCCTGGCTGGGGAGGAGCGTGGCCAGAGGACATTGGATCCCCCTAGCTTTTCAGAGCCATGGTGGGTTCTGTCACTCTCGGCCCCCGTCGGTACTGGGGGAGAGCAGTTGCCCACTCTTTAGCCCCTGCTGGTCCCATCTCACTCCAGCGGGTGGGGATGCTCAGCTGCTCTGCTGGGAGGGGTGGGGGAACCTCCTTCTGTCTGGGCAGCGGGGCTTTTCCCTCATCTCTTTGGGATGCTGCATTGATGGGGGGTTCCTTAAGGACCCCATTCACAGCAGCCCAGCCAGACTGCTCTCCCCACACCTGAGTCTTGCTGTGTGCCCCATAGGAGCCATAACGCTCCTGCTTCCCCCGCATAACCATGCAGAGTACACAGGGAAACTGAGGCACAGGTGGGCCTCATGAATATTGCAGAAACTCCCCCCTATGCGCCAGAGGGTGAGAGCCTGATCAGGAAGCCCTGTGATGGCTACGTGTGCAGATGTTTGGGAAAGGAAGACAGGCCAGAAAATGTGCTGGGAGCAGCTGCCCTCATCCCTGGCCACTGGCTGAGTCAGGGCATCTGGCCATAAACCGGTGAGCAGCCGGGAACGTGGGCTGGCCCTTCCCAGGCCCTGCAGATGCTGGCATCTCCTCTGGGGGGGCAGGAAAGAGCCAGCTAGAAACCCCAGCGGTGGGGGGCAGGCAGAACTCTCCCTAAAAGCAGCATGGTCAGGTGGAAATGAGAGTCCAGACGCCTGGGTTCTCTCCCCAGCTCTGGGAGGGGAGTGGGGTCTAGTGGTTAGAGCAGGGAGGGGCTGGGAGCCAGGACTCCTGGGCTCTCTCCCCAGCTCTGGGAAGGGAGTGAGGTCCAGGGGCTAGACTGGGGGAGAGGTCAGGTGTATCAGTCTGAGTTGGCGGGAGAACTCCTTCCCAGTCCCACAACTGGTGCACAGTTGGATCCAGAACACAAGCGGGCCGGCCGCCAGAAGAGGATGTCCCTGGAGGAGCTCAGGGCAGGAGCCCTGCGGGGGTGGAGCATGGATGCTCCCAGGGCAAAGAAAAAGAAAAGGCCCTGACTCCAGCCGGCCAACAAAAACCCCTTCTTAAGCCCTGCAGAATGCAACCCGCCCCCCTGTGATCGGCTTAGAGCTGGGGGCCAGGTTGGAGCTCATGGAAAGTGAGCTCTGCATCCGCCCGCTGTGGTGGGCCCACAGCGGGTAACAGCTTTACTACTGCTGCCAGCGCCCACGTCCACTCTCTTCTCCACTCTACAGAGCTAACTGCTGGACTACTGCTGCCCCGTGAAGGGGAGCACCCCAATCGTGTCGTCTGCCCCCTGCCTAACACAAACCCAAGCCAGGGCCTGAATTAATGCCTGGGGGAACAAGAGCGGAGGGTTCGAAAAACCACCCGAACCCGGTTTAAAAGTTGCCAGCGCTGGTGTGACGAAGTGGAGGATTTTCTTGTTTTTCCAATGGGTTGCATGCAGAGGGGGTGGGACTCAGTTTCCCTGGGGGTTACAGTTTAACCAGGGGATGGGAGAGGGAGTTTGTGGAGACACAGGGCCACCAAGGGAACTTGGAACCCCAGCCAATGGCCTGGGGAATGGAGACCCCAGTGACTGGGGACCCAGTGACCCAGCTTGGGAGTCGCAGCCAGTTCCGGACCGTGCAAAGACAATAGGCTACGGGGAGAGGACCCTGGTGACATAATGAGCCGGGTCCAGCCACAGGGGCCAGGGGAGGGGGCCCAGGCGACCCCGTTTACCGGGAGAGGAGACAATGGACAGAGGCGGGGCTTGGGGCTGGTGATCTCAGATGCCCAGCGGTGAAGTAGGGGGGCTCAGGGCTGGAGGGAGGGAGCAGGCAGAGCCCCCCTGGATGCAGGGGAGACTGAGATGTGCTGGGCTGGGGGAGGCCAGGCCTGAGGTTGGAGAGTTTCCTATGCTGGGTTCAGATGCTCAATAAACCCTCCTGTGTTACGCCGGCTGAGTCGTTTCGGGCCAGAGACATGACATTATTCCCCCTGGGAGTGGAGGCCCTGGGGGTTGAGAACGAGGGGACTCCCTAAAGTGGCCCACGGCCGAGACAGGTGTGCTAAGGCCCAGAGAGGTGAGGGTCCAGGAGGTGGAGGGGCTTAACCCCTGCCAGAGAGTAGCCCCCCACAAGGGGCTGTCACACTGAAGGGGGTTCCCCCCAGGGACTGCACGGGGCCAAGAGCGGGGATGATCTGTGAGCCTGTGACAGCTGGCGAATCCAGAGCAATTACTCTCATGGCAACCCATTGACATCCATGCTGAATGGGGCTGGCTTCCTCTTCCAGCTGTTGGATCCTGTCAGATTTTCCCCTGCTCGCCTGAAGAGCCCGTGATCCGATACGTGTGCCCCACGGCGGTACCAAGACATAGGGATCAAGTCACCCCGAGCTGTCCTTGGCTTGCATTGGATAGCTCGAGCTCCTGGCCTCGCAGAGAGCTGGCACTGTCCCCAGGACTCCAGCCCCAGCTCTGCCCCATCCCCTAGGTCCAGCCAGGTCCCTGTCTCACCCTAGAGTGGTATTTCAGCTCCCCGCAGCCCCCAAACCTCCCACTAACGAGGCGACACCAGCCTGGCATGTTACAGTGGCACAATAATTTATTCTGAGCCGACAGAGCTGGATCCGCAATGCGGCGGCAGGGGGTGGGGGCCGATCCCCACTAAACACAGCAAGTCATAGTTGGGGGGAGTGGGGTCTCCGCTAGAGCGGAGGCTCATGGGAAAGCCATGGGGTAAGCCAGCCAATGACCCGCCCCCTTCCCCAGGGATGGGTGATGTGTGTGTCGGCTCAGCTGGGGAAGGGGAAGGACGAGGTCCGTGGCCGGGTCTCTCAATCCACCTCCTCGATGGTGGGTCCGGAGGAGGCTCCCCCAGCCCCGCCAGCCCCAGGGAAGCCCCCGGGCATCCCCCCGGGCATCCCGCCACTGGCGCCCTGGTACAGCTTGGTGATGATGGGGTTGCAGAGGTTCTGGAGCTCTTTCTGCTGGTGCTCGTATTCCTCTTTCTCTGCCATCTGTTGGGGGGTGGGCACGGGGGCAGTGTTAACCCCTTGCACGCCAGCCCCAATGCACCCCCCCCAGCTGGTATCCACCCAGGTTTCATGGGGGTGTGCTCTGCAGCTGTTCCCACCTGTACAGGACAGGACAGCACAGCGGGTCCACCCCATCCCACCCGTTGCTCCCTGAGGCCCCTCAGATCAAGGGAGCCTCCCCCCACAGAAGGTGTGTGTGTGGGGTGGGGCGGGGGGAAGACAGCAGGGCCCTGGCTAATCTCATGGTCTCTCCCCCCAGAGAAGAGGCTGCTAGGAGCCAGGGGAGACTGTGGGTCTTCCCTAGCTCTGGGACTTTCTAGCAGGGGGTGGGGGAAGACCTGGGTTCTATCCCATTCCCCTCCCAGAGCTGGGGGTGTAGTGGTTAGAGCAGGGGGGGCTGGGTGCCAGGACTCCTGGGTTCTCTCCCAAGCTCTGGGAGGAGAGCTCGGGGCTCCCTGAAGCTCTGGTCCCCACCTCTCCCTCACCATGGGCCTCCAACCATGCCTGGTTCTCCAACTCTTCCCCGCCTCCCGGTTCTGGCCCAGCCCAGAGGCCCTGCCCCGCCCCCCCCACCTCACCTGGTTCCGGTCCAGCCAGTTGATGACCTCGTTGCACTTGTCCAGGATCTTCTGCTTGTCCTCGGGTGCCAGCTTGTCCTTCAGCTTCTCGTCCTCGGCCGTGCTCTTCATGTTGAAGGCCAGCGACTCCAGCGAGTTCTTGGCCGCGATCTTCTCCCGCTGGACCTCGTCCTCCACCTTGTACCGCTCTGCCTCCTGCACCATGCGCTCAATCTCCTCCTTGCTCAGCCGGCCTGGTGGGGGCAGGAGACTTGCTCAGCATGGGGGGCCCCCCCGGACGCCTGGGTTCTCCTGCCAGCTCGGGGAGGGAGTGAAGTCTAGTGGTGAGTGCAAGGGGGCTGGGAGCCAGGATGCCTGGGTTCTCTCCCTGGCTCTGGGGTCCTGTGGGTTAGAGCCGGGTTGGGGGCCGGACGCCTGGGTTCTCTCCCTGGCTCTGAGGTCCTGTGGGTTAGAGCCAAGTTGGGGGCCGGACGCCTGGGTTCTCACCCTTGTCGTTGGTGATGGTGATTTTGTTCTCCTTGCCCGTGCTCTTGTCCACGGCCGAGACATTGAGGATGCCATTGGCATCGATGTCGAAGGTCACCTCGATCTGGGGCACCCCACGGGGAGCAGGCGGGATGCCCGTCAGCTCAAACTTGCCCAGCAGGTTGTTGTCTTTGGTCATGGCCCGCTCGCCCTCGAAGACCTGTGGCGGGCACCAGGCAGGGGGTTAGGAGGGAACCAGCCATACCAGCCTGTGGACGGGCATGGGGCACCACACCCCCTGGGCATTAGATTTCCCCTTCTCCTGGTCATGCCCAACCTGTCACCCAGGCTTCCCTCCTTGTCATTTTTGGGGGCTCATCTCTAGGCAACCGCTGCTCTCTGCACCCCTGTCCCAGCTGCCCTCCTGGTGATGCCCCACAGCTTGGCAAGGCCCCCCCCCCCCGCAGCTGCGGTGCCCCATGCCCATCCTCCTCCCCCTCAGGTCTCTGAATGCAGCCAGGCACCCCCTCAGCTGTGTCCCCCCGGTCTGTCCCCTTCCCCATGACTCCTAGGCTCCCCCGAACCACACAGCCGTCTTGCTGCACCCCCATGTGCTTTATTCCCTTTCCACACACTGGGCTAAGCCCTTCATTGGGTCAGCCCCCCAGCCCTCTGCTGCCCCCCCAGCCAAACTGCATGAGTCACTCACTCCCTGCAACCCCCTCCCCACACACCTGGGTGAGCCCCCCCTGCTCTCTGCACCCCCCTAAAGAGACCCCAAAAACTGCACCCCCGCATAGCCTGCATATTCCAGCTCTGTGCAGGTAGAGCTTGGCACTACCCGCCATGAGCTCTCCATCCCCCTCCCGCCATCCCCAACAGCCTGACCCCCGCCCCCTTTAGCCCCCCACAGCCTGTCCCCCCCCCCCACCTGGATGAGCACGCCTGGCTGGTTGTCGGAGTAGGTGGTGAAGGTCTGGGTCTGCTTGGTGGGGATGGTCGTGTTGCGTTTGATCAGGGCCGTCATGACGCCGCCGGCCGTCTCGATGCCCAGGGACAGGGGCGTCACGTCCAGCAGCAGCAGGTCTTGCACGTTCTCCGACTTGTCACCCGACAGGATGGCTGCCTGAACCGCTGGAGGGGGGCAATGGGACAGGAGTGGTCAGTGAGGCATCGGGGCCCCCCCAGCCTGGGTCCAGGATCGGCTCTGCCACCAGAGGGGTGCCAGAGGGCATAATTTATGTCCCCACAAATGGCTCAGTTGTATCATTCATGTCGGGGGGGGGGGGGGGGAGGCTCAGAGAAGTGCCCTGGCCCCCCATTCGCACGGCAAATCCCTGGCACTGAAACCACCTGCCCCGTTGGCACCTCCCTGGGGCTGGGAGGGGGTGCCCAACATTGGATGTCACCCCAATTGCTGCATCGGGGGGGAGGACGACTCCTCCTCCAGAGCTGGTAGCCAGCCCCCCTGCCATGTCACGGCCCTGGACAGCATCACCCCATCACCTCCAGCCCCCCATGCCACCCATGGCCCCGCTATGCCCCCCCACTATCCACCTCCCCATCTACCCCTCCCCCATTCCCAGCCTGCCCCATCTCCCCCACCCTCCAGTGCCCCTCCCCTCAGCTGCCCTATCTACCCCCATCACTGCCCCTCCAAGCCCCCTCCCCCCACATCTCACCTACCCCCTTCAACCTGACCCTCCCCCCACCCTTCTGAGCCCCCCTGCACACCAAGTCTATTCATCATTGCCCCTCCAAGTCTCCTCCATGCCCTGCAAATACCACCCCATGTGACCCTCCCCCACTTCCCCCCATCTGACCCGCCCCCACTGCCTCCCCATCTGATCCTTCCCCCACCGCCCCTGAACCCCCCATCCACTCCTCTGCCCCTCCCCCCATTACTACCCCTCCAAGCCTTCCCCCACACCCCTCATTTACCCCCGTCTGATCCTCCCCCATCCAGCCCCTCCCAGTTCCCCACTCCACCCCTCACCGGCGCCATAAGCCACGGCCTCATCGGGGTTGATGCTCTTGTTGAGCTCGCGCCCGTTGAAGAAATCCTGCAGCAGCTTCTGGATCTTGGGGATGCGGGTGGAGCCCCCCACCAGCACCACGTCGTGCACCTGAGCCTTGTCCAGCTTGGCGTCCCGCAGGGCCTTCTCCACGGGCTCCAGCGTGCCCCGGAACAGGTCAGCGTTGAGCTCCTCGAAGCGGGCCCGGGTGATGGCCGTGTAGAAGTCCACCCCCTCGTAGAGCGAGTCGATCTCGATGGAGGCCTGCGTGGAGGAGCTGAGGGTGCGCTTGGCCCGCTCGCAGGCCGTCCGCAGGCGCCGCACCGCCCGCTTGCTGCTCGTCACGTCCCGCTTGTGTTTCCGCTTGAACTCCGCCACCAGGTGGTTAACCATGCGGTTGTCGAAGTCCTCGCCCCCCAGGTGGGTGTCGCCCGCCGTGGACTTCACCTCGAAGATCCCATCCTCAATGGTCAGGATGGAGACGTCGAAGGTGCCCCCGCCCAGGTCGAAGATCAGCACGTTGCGCTCCCCACCCACCTGTGTGTGGGTGTGCGTGGGGGGGGGGGAGAGAAGATGGAGCATTTCAGGGGGCAGGGACCCCCAGGTGTCTCCCCCCCACTCAGATACCATTCCCTCCCCCCACCCCCGAGCTAGCCAGCTAGTCCCCACACCCTGTTCCCCAGCCAGCTCCCCCCCCCACCCCCAACAGGGACACGGCCCCCTGGATCCCATCCCCATCTGGGCCAGCCAGCCCACCCACCACCCCCAGAGGGGCAGCCCCCCAGACCCCTTCCCTGCCCGCCCCCCCCCCCCACTTAAAGAGGGTGGGCCCCCATCCCATCCAATCCCCCCACACCCTGGGGCCAGCCAGTCCCAGATCAGTGCCCCCTAGAGACCAGGGCAGGGCCCATAACCCTTCCCCCCCCAAACCATGGGGCCAGCCAGTCCGAGATCGGCGCCCCCTAGAGGCCGGGGCAGGGCCCCCCATTTCCTGCTCACCTTCTTGTCCAGCCCGTAGGCGATGGCGGCGGCCGTGGGCTCATTGATGATTCGCAGCACGTTCAGCCCGGCGATGGTGCCGGCGTCCTTGGTGGCCTGGCGCTGGGAGTCGTTGAAATAGGCTGGCACCGTGATGACGGCGTTGGTGACCGTCTGCGGGGGGGAAGGGCCGGTCAGTGGAGGCTGGGGCTGCCCCCCGGCCAAAAGGACATATGTGTGTGCGTGTGTGTGCGTGCACGCACATGTGCGGGGGGACAGGTCCTGGGGGAAGCTCCCTTTGCATCCCTTCTGCCCCAGAGGGTAACGATCTACTACTGCTGCCGGTTACCAGACAGCCTCCTCCAGCCCACGGCGGACGCTCTGGTGCCGAAGGTCCAAACCCTGCCAGAGGCTCCGTGAGTGGGGGTGTCCGGCACCTCGGGACAGGCTGGGGCGGTGGTGTTTCCAGGGGCACAGGAGCCCCGGCTGTGGGGCCAGGCCCAGCCATTGAGTTAACCGGTTAGCAGCGTATGGGCACTGGGTGCTTCAGATGCTGCCCCCTGCAGGAGGGGGAAGAAAGCTGCTCTAACTCACTAGATGCCCCCCAGAGCCGGGGACAGAACCCAGGAGTACTGGCTCCCAGCCCCCATTTCCCCCCCCTCACTCTGACCCACTCAACCCCACTCCAGCTTCCAAAGTAGGGTCCAGCATGGCCCATGCCCCCAGGACTTATCTGGCCCTATCCCCAGCCCTCTTGGCCCCACACCCAGGCATGCCCTGCCCCCAAGGCCTCACCTTGCCCAGGTAGGCCTCGGCAATCTCCTTCATCTTGGTGAGCACCATGGAGGAGATCTCCTCGGCGTAGAAGGTCTTGGTCTCACCCTTGTACTCCACCTGCACCTTGGGCCGGCCCCCGTCATTGATCACCTGGAAGGGCCAGTGCTTCATGTCCGACTGCACCACCGGGTCGTCGAAGCGCCGGCCAATCAGACGCTTGGCATCTGGGCGGGGAATGACATGTGGGGGGTCAGTGGGAGACAGAGATGGGGGATCCCTAGGGGCTCCAGCCTCCACACCACCTCCCCAGATCAGAGACCCCCACAGTCCCCTCAGGGGTCAAGCTACCCCTCTGCCCCCTTGGCATCTGAGGTCCCCTGGTGGTCCCACCCAGGGGCTCCATGCTCCTTCCTAAAGATTGCAGAAACCCCTTGGCGGGGGCGGTGATGCTAAGGGACCCCTGTCCTGCCTGAGAACCCACCAACTTGTTTCACACAGGAATCAAACTGTCCTTGGACACCACCCCAGAGGGGAAAAGTTCCAGATCCCCTTCCCCATCACCCAAGCCAGCCAGTCCCCCTACCCTGGGGCCGGATCAGAGCAGGCGCCCTCTAGAGGGGACGGGCCCCGTGTCCCAGCACTCACCGAAGACGGTATTGGTGGGGTTCATGGCCACCTGGTTCTTGGCAGCGTCCCCAATGAGGCGCTCGGTGTCCGTGAAGGCCACGTAGCTGGGCGTGGTGCGGTTGCCCTGGTCGTTGGCGATGATCTCCACTTTGCCATGCTGGAACACCCCCACGCAGGAGTAGGTGGTGCCCAGGTCAATGCCTACAGCTTGGCCCTTCGACATCCTGACTGCAAAGGGGGATGGGAGGGGGTCAAAAGGGACACAAGCATCCTGGCTCCCAGCCCCCCTGCTCTAACCACTAGACCCCACTCCCCTCCCTAGGTACACTAAGGTTAACAGAACTTAGTTCAGTAGGATCCACTGTTGAGACTGAATTCTAGGATCCCATCTGAGGAGCGGGGAAGGGAGATATCGGGCCAGATGGGCCCTGAGTGTCCTGTGGTTTCTAGAGGCTCGGAAGGATGTGATTTTGAAACCTGTTGAGGTTGGTGCCCCGGCCCACACACAAACCCCCCAGACGCGTTTCTCTCGCTGCTGGACCCATCGGCCCGAGAAGTGCTTGGAATCCCAGCTCCGGTGATTCCCACAGGAGGCTGGTGATCTCAGAGGCGGTCATTAAATAGTTAATGTCTGACCTACGCAGGGGGACCAGAGATCAAGGGTGAAAAAAATCAGGATAGGCAATAGGGTCCTAGACAAAGGCCCGAATATTGGGACATCTGGTCACCCGAGACCCACCCCCCCAATTTCCTGGGATGGTGAACATTTAAATAGATTTTTGGCAACACCGATATTAACCGTCAAAATAATAAAAAAACACCAGTACTGCAAAATTCTGTGGATAGATCGATAGGCTAATCGCATGTGTGTGCGCAAGTCCCCACCTGTCCCCTGCTGGGGGGGTGACCCCATGTGTCCGTCTGTCCCTCTCCTTCGGAGGGAGTCGAGCGAAGTTGCTGGAACAGCCCCGGTTGGGGGCTGCAGAACCTTCCCTGGCCCTGCGCCCCCACCGGCCCTTCTAGAAACATGGCCCTCGCTGGCCCCTGGCCCAAGGGGGCGGCCCGCCCGGCTGCCGAGCCAATCCGATCGCAGGCCCTAGCCCCCACCACCAGCTGATCCATGGGGCAGTGCTGCCAGCTGGCAGGGGGACAGGGAGTTTACACAAGAGGAAGGGGGGCCCTCCAAACTCAGGCCTGGGGTAACACGCCTGTCTCCCTGGGGGACCCTGCTGGTTCCAGGATACAGCCGATGCCCCCACACCCCCAAGACTGCTAGCTTAACCCTTTGGCACCCCAGAGGATAAACTGCTCATTCCTACTCCCTGTGAAGTAGGGATCCCTGCTCTAACCACCAGACACCACTCCCCTCCCAGATCCAGGGAGAGAACCCAGGAGTCCTGGCTCTAGCCAGTTGACCTCACTCGCCCATCACTCAATTGTGTACAATTCTATAAAGTCCGGCCTAGCCAGCACTCAGAACAGAGCCCGATCCCGGCTGGGGTCCATAGGCCTTCGCTCTCCTGCAGTGGGGTTTTCTTTACGCCAGCCGGGCACCCGGCCCGAACGCCAGTCCTGGCAGGGCGCTAGAGGAGACCGGTCGGTTTTCAGGGCCACACACAGCTCATGCTCCACTGGAGTTAGGACCCAAGTTATTTACCGCCCCCAGCCCGGCTATCAGACATCCTGTGCCGGTGTCAGAGCGATAAGAGCTGGGGTCTCCCGGCTCAGAGCCCCGCCCGGTTGTGCCCTTGTCTGAGAGACTTGGTGAAAGGCTCCGCTAGTTGCCAGTGACGGGGCTTGTAGTTGGGGCAGGGCGCTGGCTCTGGGGAGTGCCAGGAACGGACAACACAAAACGCAGCTCCCAACATCACAGCCAGCACGAGAGCCGGGTGTCCAAACAGATACAGAGAGAACCCAGGAGTCCTGGCTCCCAGCCCTCCCTGCTCTAAACCACTAGATGCCCCAGCCCCTATCACCCATGGAGTCCTAATTTGCACCCCAGCTCAGGGAGGGGAGTGAGGTCGGGTGGTTAGAGCAGGGCAGGCTGGGAGCCAGGACTCCTGGGTTCTATCGCAGGCTTTGGGAAGGGGGTGCTTCCAATGCAGCAAGTTGCACAGGGCTGGGGGGCAGGAGCCTATTTCACAGCCGCTCCGCCCCTCCCCCCGGCCAGGGCTGTCCATGTCTGGCGTGCAGATAAATGGGGGGGGGGGGGGAAGAAGGGGTGTTGTGTTTGTGGCTCTGTGTTTTGCTCTGATCCACCGTTACAGCCAGAAGGGCGTCGCCCGGGCACGGTTTGTTCCCGGCCCCCTGCCAGTGGGGCAGTGACAGGGGCACCGAGCCGTGCCCCAAACCCAGCCCCGCCCAGCCGTGCTGACAGCCCCTTGCCCGGCGTAGTCTGGATTCGCTGCTGCGCCACTTGGGCCAGCTTTGGAGGCCAGTGGTGGGTCCCGGCTAAAATCCCCAGGGAGAAGCCGATGGGGTCCAAAATCGATCGGGCGGTTCGGGGAGTGGGGGAGGCTCGAGGGGGAAAGTTTGAAGCGGTTTGGACCCAGGGCTCTGGAGATACGTGGGCCCCAATGGAGGGTCGCCCCGGGTCTTGTTCTGCAGCCTCAAACTTCCGAGCTGGCTGGATTCCTCTAATTAACCCCTAAGCCCCTGCTGCCGCGGTCTTAGCAAATGAGGGGCAGCTTCCCTGGAGGACGATTGGGGTGACCTGCCATACAGAGCCCCTGCAGCTGGAGATACCCACCCTGCCCCTTCAAACCAGAGACCTGCTCCGACGGGGGCAGTCCACCGCCAGAGCTCCCCGTGCCCCCAAATTATGCCCAGACCTTTGGCAGCAAGGGTGGGAAGCTGTTTTAGCTGCAAAGTTTGGGGGTGCATGGGGGTTACCCCTAGGTACAGAGCAGGCTGCAGCACCCGAAGGGTTAAAATTCCTGAGGCTAGCATGTCCTGGTTACGTCCCAAGAGGAGCAGGGAGAGGTGAGAGCCAGGGGCTAGATGGGGGTTGGCTGGCCCTAAGAGGAAGGAAACACCCCATGCCACCCCGGCCCAGTCAGAAAGGGGCCCTGGGCATGGTGCCAGGGGCTGCCAGCCAGAGACTATTTATGGGGGTGACACTGTTGTACCGTATATGGCCCGGGTCCCGGTGGGGAGACTTTCAACCGGCCCCCGGGAAGGCAAGTTATTAGCTCTGCTGGGAGGGGGAAACTGAGGCATAAGGGGATTTTCCCCCCGCCCCAGCACTTAGCAAGCCTAGCTAGTGAGAGAATCCAGGAGTCCTGACTCCCGGCCTCCACTCCCCTGAAAAGCTGGGGAGAGAAACCTGTCTCCCCAAAGAAAGAACCCAGGGAGTCCGAGCACCCCGCTTGTCAGTCCAGCCCCAACCAGAGAGAAAACCACACTCCAGTACAGGAATAAATACTAGTAACAACAGCTCTGAAGTGAACAAGCCCGGATCCCTTCTCCGGGGAACTGCCAAGGACCTACCCGCCGCCCCCCGCAGCCGCCAGCCTCTGCCCCACTCAGCTGCGCGTCTGCCCCTTCTCCCCAAGCCCCGGCTCCCAGGATCTGCCCCAATCAGTTTAACTTACCCCCCCCCCCCCCGCGCAAGGAATCGCCCCCCAGGCAGCTGGGATCCCACCCCCACTACCTTTGCTCAGCAGGCTCCGTGCGCCCTAGGTAGCTCCCTGCACCCCCGCTGTGGCTACGTTCCGGCCCGGTGCCGCCCCCCCTCCTATATACGGGTCCGGCCCCCCACCCGGCCGCCCCTTTGCAGAAGCTTCTGGACTTGGCCGCCTGCCTGGGCCAATCGGGGCCGGCCTGGGCCGCTCCGTCACCGGGCCGGGGGGAGCGAATGGGGGAGCGCAGCTGCCGGAATTGGCATCGGGCTGGACCCTTTGGGAGCGGGGAGGGTCCTGGGCTGAGCCGGTCCCGCCCCCATCGGGGCCCCCCTGCCGGGCGGGGAGGGTCTAATTGTAGCCCGGCCAGGGGGTTATTTTGGGATTGGGCAGGTGGCATAAAGGGGGAGGGGGAGACCCCCCCTTTTGGCTTGGCATAGAGATAACTCCAGGTTAACTGCTGGTGGTGCCCCCGCGGAAAAAGGAGCCCCCTCCCTGGCCAGTGTGGCCCCCAGAGCACCCCAATCTCCCCCCAGCAACCCCTGGCCAAATTTCCCCTCCCCTGCCAATCCCCTCCCAGCTTCCAGGTCCATATGCCCCCTCAGAGGCCCCAGAGGCCCCCGGCCAAATGCTCCCGCCCCCACAGCCCATGTGCCCCCCCCAACCTCCAATAGGGCGACCAGATGTCCTGATTTTCTACTACCCCCACCGCTGTCCCAATATTTCACACTAGTTACCTGGTCTCCCGAACCCCCCAGCTCCCCTCCCCTGCCCCCCAGCCCATGGCACCAGCTATTCCAGCCGGAGGACAATGCTGGGACTCGAACAAATGGGGATAAACGGGCTGGGGCCCATCAAGGCCAGGGATTGGAAGGAGGTTCTGAGCTCCCCAGGGAGGCAGGTTCTGGGACAAGCTGAGAACTTCCCAGCTCATTTCACATGTGTATTCCCCAGAACTCCCCCCCCCGAGACTGCTGATTTGTGGCTGGGTCGGGGCCAGCGCCCCCTAGAGGGGAAAGGCCCCTTGTCCCATTCCCCGCCCCCCTGAGCCAGCCAGCCCTCCCCCCCCCCCCGCTCTGTGACCGGATTGGGGCTGGTGCCCTCTAGAGGGGAAAGGCCCTATGCAGTGCTGGGTTCAAATTCTGTCAGAGCCCACACGTGAAATGAATTTCCCAATCTCAAGAAAACCCACTAAGGGACCTGCAGAACCAGAGCAGAGTTCAACCTGACTGGCCCTCTTAGCCCAGGGCTGGGCTAGCAGGGGGCTGTGGGTCAGGAGCGAGGGGCACAGGCAGAGCTGGAGAGAGCCCAGGGCTGGGCTAGCAGGGGGCGGTGGGTCAGGAGCGAGGGGCACAGGCAGAGCTGGAGAGAGCCCAGGGCTGGGCTAGCAGGGGGCTGTGGGTCAGGAACGAGGGGCATCAGCAGAGCTGGCGGGGGAGGGGTTGGAACTGGCACAATCAGCTGTTTACCAGTCTGGATCCGTGTTCCCTTTATGGCCCGGTATCGACTCTGTCAGTGCAAAGCTCCTGGCGGGATCATGGCCCATGAACAGCAGCAGCTGCCCTGGGGCTCGGTGGGCGGAGATCTCTCTGGCCTAACCTCCTGATCCCCCAATAACCCACCCAGGACTCCCAAACTGCACCTGATCACTCCCAATAATCCTCCAGATCCCCAATAACCCACCCAGGACCCCCAAACCTCACCTGATCACCCCCAATAATCCTCCAGATCCCCAATAACCCACCCAGGACCCTCAAACCCCACCTGATCACCCCAATAATCCCCCAGATCCCCACTAACCCACCCAGGACCCTCAAACTCCACCTGATTCCCCCAATAATCCTCCAGATCCCCAATAACCCACCCAGGACTCCCAAGCCCCACCTGATCCCCCCAAGATCCCCCAAATCCCCAATAACCCCCAGATCCCCCAAACCCAACCCAATCTCCCCAATTACTCCCCAGATCCCCCCAAACCCGATTGGATCCCCTCAATTCCCAATAACTTTCTTCTGCTCAATTTCCTCCTCCCATCTCTGCCCTGTTCAGCCCCCCACCATGTGCTCACCCCCCCTTTACCCACCCTCCTGTCTGGGCTTAGGAACCCCAATGGGGGCAGGGACCTGCTGCAGCCGCCGGTACTCAGTGGACTCCCAAGCCAGCAGGGCGGGGCTGTAGGGGGGGAGCTCTGGGGTCCTGGCATCAGCTCCCCCTCGGACAGACACGCTGTGTCCAACTGCTACGGAACCCCCCACCCAGGGAACCCCCCCCACATATGGAATCACAGAGCCACAGACCCCAGAGGTTGGAAGGGCCCGCAAGGGTCAGCTAGTCCAGCCCCTGTCAAGAGGCAGGATTGCTTGGGTCTAAACCAGGGGTTCTCAACCTTCATTGCACTGCGACCTCCTTCTGACAATAAACATTGCTACATGACCCCAGGAGGGGGGGCCGAATGCTGAGCCTGCCTGAGCCCCACTGCCCTGCGGGGGAGGCAAAGCCAAAGCCCGAGCCCCACGCAGGGCGCCCGTAACCTCAGTCCTGGAGCCCAGGGCTGAAGCCCTCGGGTTTTGGCTTGAATCCTGGGTGGTGAGGATCGGGTTTTGGCCCTGGGCCCCAGCAAGTCTAAGCCAGCTCTGGCGACCCCATTAAAATGGGGTCCCGACCTACAGTTTGAGAACCGCTGACAGATGCTGTCCGCCTCCTCTCGAAACCCTCCAGGGAAGGAGCTTCCAGGACCCCCCGAGGCGTCTGGTCCACTGGCTGACGGGTCTTACAGCTGGGGAGTTTGTCCTGAGGTTTAATTTAAATTGCTCTGCTACAGTTTGAACCTGTTGCCCCTTGGCCTGCCCCCTGCGGCGAGAGAGAACAACTTGTCTCCATCTTTTTCATGGCAGCCTTGCGAGTATCTGAAGACCCTGGTCAAGTCCCCCCCTTAATCTCTTTTCCAAACAAACCATACCCAGTTCCTTCAGCCTTTGCTCATATGACTTGTGTTCTATTTTTGGGGTCACTCGCCTCAGGCCTTTCAGTTTCTCTCCATCCTGCCTACACAGTGGTGACCAAACCTGGACACTATCCTCCAGCTAAGGCCTAGCCAGCGCCGAGCAGAGCAGGACTGGCACCTCCCGGGACTTGCATGCTCTGCCTCTGGTAATGCAACCGAAAGTTGCATTTCCTTGTTTTTGCACCAGCATCGCATTGCTGGCTGCTGTGGAGCTTGTGATCCGCCCCAACTCCCAGCTCCTTCTCAGCAGGGCTGCTGCCTGGCCAGTTCTCCCCAGTCTGTATTGGGGCACGTGGCTTTTCTTCCCTCGGTGGAGCACCTGCCATTTGTCTGTGTTGAATTTCATTGTGTCGTCTACAGCCCAGTTCTCCAATTTATCGGGGTCCCTCTGAATTTCAGCTCCATCCTCCAAAATGTTGGCAACTCCCCCCAACCCCATTCCCCGGCTTTGTGTCGTCTGCGGACTTGATCAGCCTCCTCCCTAGTCCTGCACGCAGGGGATTGATGCAGATGTTAAACACCACGGGGCCCAGAACAGAGCCCCGTGGAGCCCCACTTGGGACCTCCCTCCAATCCCACGTCCTTCCATTCACAGTTACTCCTTCTTTGCGGTTGTTTAACCAGTTCTGTACCCACTTCATGGCCGCAGTTCCCCAGCTGACCCGTCAGAACGTCCTGTCACGGAGGTCACAGGGGCTGGGTCTCTGACGGACCGTGACTTCTTCGGCGTCAGTCCCTCGCAGCGGCTGGGCTGGAGCAGCTGTCAACCCTCACCCAGGAGTTGCGCAGGACCGGAGCAGTGGCTAGTGGTCAGCCCCTGTGGCTGGAGCAGTGGCCGGTTGTCGAGGCCCCGGTAAGGCTCCCACGGTTAGTTGCCCCCGCCCGCCCCTGCTGGGTATTTTTAGTAACAGGGTCACGTCACGGCCTTCTGTGAATTTTAGTTTCTTGCCCGTGACCCATCCGTGACTTTTACTGAAAATACCTTGGACAAAATCTCAACCTTAGTCATGAGGGCCGGGGCCGGGAGCTCGGCTGCACTCCAGGTCTGTTACGTCCCCCACATCCCCCGTCCTCCAAACCCGCTCCCCTGGCAAAGCAGGAACTGGGCTGGTTCGGCCCCAGGAACTCGCAGATTCAGTGTTCGATACTTGCTCGAGTAGCTTCCCCAGGGATCGAGGTCAGTCTGGTCTAGAGCTCCCCAGCTCCATAGGGGCACTACGATAGCCCCTCCCCAGGCAGGGACCCCCCTCTGTAGCCAGGGACCCCTCGAGGCAACCCTCCCTCCCCAGCTAGGGACCCCCCTCTCTAGCCAGGCACCCCCCAGGGAACCCCCCCTCCCAAGCCAGGGACGCTCCCCTCTAGCCAGGGACCCCTCCAGTCAACCCCCCCCAGCCAGGGACCCCCCTCCCCAGCCAGGGACCCCTCCAGGCAACCCCCCTCCCCAGCCAGGGACCCACCCCCTAGCCAGGGACCCCTCCAGGCAACCCCCCCTTCCCAGCCAGGGACCCTCCTCTCTAGCCAGGCACCCCTCAGGGAACCCTCCTCCCAAGCCAGGGACCCCCCCTCTAGCCAGGGACCCCTCCAGGCAACCCCCCCTCCCCAGCCAGGGACCCCTCCAGTCAACCCCCCCTCCCCAGCCAGGGACCCCCCCCCAGGTTCTGTGACCAGTGCCTGGCTCAGCCCGCCTTCCCCCCCGCCGCTGCACCGGGGGCTCGGCTCAGGGTTCCTCCCCCACAGCCAATCAGGGACGCCGGTGGAAGAGATCAGCCAATGGGGTGGGAGCTGCCCCCCATGTCCCGCCCTGCTGTGTCTGTCACATCCTCCGCAAAAAAGAACAGGAGGACTTGTGGCACCGTAGAGACGAACAAATGTATTTGAGCATCAGCTTTCCTGAGCACCCGATGCAGGGAGCTGTAGCTCGGGAAAGCTGATGCCCAAATACATTTGTTCATCTCTAAGGTGCCACAAGTCCTCCTGTTCTTTTTTGTGAATACTGACTAACACGGCTGCTACTCTGGAACATCACATCCTCCGGGCACCCTGCTCCTCATCGCCCCCCCCTGGTAACCATGGCAACCAGGGAGGCCTGGGATGGGGACAGAGCAGCCCCCCCAGCCCTGCCGGTGCCCCCCCCTCCCGACCCGCAGCCCCCTGCCAGCCCAGCCCTCGGCTCTGTCCCCCTTGCGCCCCGCAGGGCTGGGGGGGCTGGCAGGGAGCTGCGGGTCGGGAGGGGGGGCACCGGCAGGGCTGGGGGGCTGCGGGTCGGGAGGGGGGGCACCGGCAGGGCTGCGGCGGAGAAGCCCTGGTGCGGTGCCAGGCTGGCTGCTGGCCCGGCGCTGGGCTCCTCCCCCGGCCGCCTGCCCGGTGCTTTCGGTTTCCGTTTCCCCCGGCCCCGGGACCGCAGCGAAACCAGCCCAGCAGCTCCCTGGGAGCCTCCGGGTAAATGCTGTGAGTGGGGAGCCCGGACTCCTGGGTTCTCTCCCGGGCTCTGGGAGGGGAGCGGGGTTTAGTGGTTAGAGCAAGGGGGGGCGGGGCTGGGAGCCCGGACTCCTGGGTTCTCTCCCCGGCTGCGGGAGGGGAGCGGGATCTTCTGGGCTGTAGGCCAAAGAAACCTCGATCCTGCCTCTTTTCCAAGTCAGCTCCCCCGCCATGCAGAGCCTGGAGCTGCAGGAGCAGGACCTGACCGAGATGGGCTCCCTGATCCAGTCCCGTGTGGTTCTGGAGGTTTCCACCCAGGTCCAAACCCTGCTGGATTCGCTGGACTCTGCTACCCTGGACATCGCCGTGACGGGCGAATCCGGCGCCGGCAAATCCACCTTGGTCAATGCCCTCCGTGGCCTGAGTGACTCGGACCCTCGCGCCGCCCCCACCGGCGTCGTGGAGACCACCGCTGAGCCCACACCCTACCCCCACCCCGGCTTCCCCAGCGTCCGGCTCTGGGACCTCCCCGGCACCGGCACCCCCAGCTTCCGGGCCGAGCGGTACCTGGAGCAGGTGGGCTGGATGCGCTACGATTTCTTCCTCCTCGTGGCTTCGGAGCGGTTCCGAGAGAGCCACGCCCGGCTGGCCCGGGCCCTGGCCGCCGCGGGAAGGCGCTTCTACTTCATCCGCACCAAGGTGGATCAGGACCTGCGGGCATCCCGCCGGCGCCGGCCGACCCGCTTCCAGGAGGGCCAGGTGCTGGGCGAGATCCGCACGGACTGCGCCCGCCAGCTGGAGAAGGAAGGCGAGGCCGCCCCGCGGGTTTTCCTGCTCTCCGCCTTCCAGTTGCATCGCTTCGACTTCCCGCGGCTGCAGGCCACGCTGGCGGACGAGCTGGCCGGGCACAAGCGCCATGCGCTGCTCCTGGCCCTGCCGGCCCTGACGGCCGAGGCCGTGGGGCGCCGGAAGGAGACTCTGCGGCGCCACGTCTGGAAGAAGGCCCTGCTGGCGTCCCTGGTCTCGGCGCTGCCGGGGCTCCCGCTGCAGATCAACGTGCCCATGCTGGTGGAGACGCTGGGCTCCTACCGCCGCAGCTTCGGCCTGGATGAGGAGTCCCTGGGGGCGCTGGCCCGGGCAGGCGCTGGCTCCCCGCAGCGGCTGCGGGCCCAGGTGCGCTCGGCGCTGGGCCGGGCGCTCTCCCCGGCGGCTGTGCGGGACGCGCTGAGCCAGGCCGCGCTCTGTGGGCAGGCAGCCGCCCGCCTGGCCCGCACCCGCCTGCCGCTGCTGGAGAACCTGGTGGCCGGCGGCATCTCCTTTGTGGCCGCCTACTACCTGCTGCACAGCGCCCTGGAGGGCTTCGCCGGTGACGCCCAGCGGGTGCTGGAGGCTGCCTACGGGACAGGGGAGGAGGGGGAGCCTTGTGACCCCCCTGATCCCGGGTTCCTCTATGACTGAGGGACGGGATCTGCTGGGCGAGGGGGGCTGCTGGAGGCTTTGTGCCCCCCCGCCAGCCTCTGTGCCTGCCCCCCTCCCCAGCCCTCTCCCACTTCTATCCCTCTCCCCCTCCTCTGGCTGCTAGCCCCCCCCCCCACACTTCCACTTCTCTCCCTTCACCTGGTCCCCTGGGGCTCCCTTAACAAAACAATAACTCCCCCATCCACACACCAGCTCTATGGGGGGGGCCGGGGCTGGGAGGACTTCCAGTGGGGCCAGATAGTGCCAGGAGCGCGAGGAGCATTGTGGGTAGCCTGGGAGGGACGTGTGACCATGGTTGGACCTCAGCAGAGCGTTGAGGGAGGAGGTGCCCAGTAGGGGGGTGGGGTGGCCTGTGGGGCAGGATGATGGCTGGTGTGGGGGCGGTCTCCTGTGCTGACGGGACAGGCACCGTCTGCTCCCCGTGGAGACGTGAGGGCCGTGCCTCCTTCCAGCCACGTCGTGGGATTGTGCAAGCCAAGGCCCGGTCTATGCATCAAATTTAAGTCAACGTAGCCACCTTGCTGGGGGGCGGGAAGAACCACTTCCCCGAGCACTGTGGCTAGGCCGACATACCCGTGGTGTAGACACCGCTAGGCTGATGGAAGGAACCTTCCGTTGACGCAGCTACCATCACTTGGAGAGGTGGCGTTCCTATGGCGATGGCCAACCTCTTCCATTGCTGTCGGGTGTGAGTATGGTACAGGGTTAGGCCGGCCTAGCCACGGCGTCCTAGCTACGGTGCTAACGCCCCATAGGGTAGCCATGGCCCAGGGCATAGGAGATCACAGGAGGCTGAGGTTGGGGGTGGAGCTGGTCAGGACTTTCCCAGCAGAGCAGCCTTCTGTCAGAAAACGGGCTCTTGTCGGAATCGAAACGGTGCGTGGGAAACTGACACAGTTGTTTTTTGGGGAAAAAAAATCAAGGAAAAAACTCCATTTTGATACAAGCATTTGGATGTCTGGGTTCAACATTCTGGTTGGTTGTTTTCAATTTTTAACAATTTGTAGATGGTCAAAATTGGAAGGAAACGTTTTAGTTTTATCAGATTTATTCTATTGGATTTTTTTCTGATTTGTTGGTTGTTTCTGATTTTTAAAAAAATCAGCGTTGGAAAGAAACATTTTGATTTTAGTGGGTTTTATTTCATTGGATTTGTTTAACTTTTAAAAAGTCAATATTGGAAGGAAACATTTCAGTTGTGTTGGATATTTTTAATTTTTTTAATTTTAAAAAAATCAATATCAGAGGGGAAACATTTTATTGGATTTTATTTGATTGCATTTTTTATTATATTAACTTTTACATTTTGTAAAAGTCAAAACCAGAAGGAAACATTTTGAGTTATTTTATTGGATTTTATCAGATTTTATTTTATTCAAATTGATTATATTGGATATTATTTGATCAGGTTTTTAAAATGTTATTGAACGTGAATGTTCCAATTAGCCCCAGACCAAAATAGTTTTCCCCAACAATTTAGTTTCATGGGGAAATTGTCAAATTTATTTCTGGTTTTCATCCTGATTCAGAAGAAAACCAAATTTCAAAATATCCAAATTTCTCATGGAGCAGAAATTCTGACTTTGGACCAGTTCCGTCGAGGAGCCAATCTTGGCCACAGGGTTTGGCTGAGAGACTGTGGAGGGAGACGATATGCAAAGGCTGCGTCCCTCTCACTGGACTGAGAATTAGGCTCCTCTTTTAGTATCCAGGGCATGGCTTGAACTGGGACATCAAATCCAGATGTCAGAGCCCAAATTCAGAGCCATAATACAGGTAACCTCTGGATCTCTCACTTGTTACATTAACTGGACAGTGGTAACAAAATAGCCCCTTATTTTTGTAAAGCAAAGGATGTTTATTAAATAAAACCTCTATTTTTCTCAGATGTTTATTGAAGCATCTGGTTTTCTTGGACACTGGCCACTGTGCCACCAAGGATCCAGAATGGCTGGAGCGCAAAACGGCCTGAAAAATTTCAAAACTGGCCTATTTTCCAACAGGTAAGGCAGAAAATTCAAAATGGTTCCAAGGGAATACTTTTCAGTGCGTGATTGGCCTGTGGAACTCACCACCACATGATTTGAAAGGTTCTGGAGCAGCCTTCCCGTGGGAGGGGTGTGTGACAAACAACCTAGCTGGTTTTAAGATAGAGCTCGGTACATTTATGAGCGGGGTTGTGTGGCCCAGGGGTCCCTTCTAGTGCTATGTCTTGTGTTTCTAATCTCATGCTTCAGGGCATCTGCCTTTTGGGGTCAGGAGGGAAATCCGTTCCCCCCCATGTATTCCAGGGTTCCCCTCCTTCCTCTGCAGGATCAGAGATCAGCCACAGCGGGAGGTGGGACCCAGGCTGGGGTGGTGCTCTGAGCTGAACTGATCCAGCGAATCCTGACCAGTGAGTCTTGCTCACGTGCTCAGCGGCTAGCGGATCTCCAGATCTGGGCCCAGGAGGGAGTTCCTTCAGTCTGGCAGAGACCCTGGGGTGGGGGGCGAGTTTCCCATCCTCTGTAGCCTGGGCTGTGGACCATCTGCCTCACGCATTGGTGACGCCTCGGCCCCTCCTATTCTCTGCCTGTGGCGCACAAGAGGTTAGTCTCCGGCTGCAATAGGGTTGCCAACGCCTGGTCGAAAAGGGACCCTGGCAGCTCCTGTCAGCGCTGCTGACCGGGCTGGTATGTCCCTGGGGCCCTTAGGTGCAGGGGCGGCCACGGGGGCTCCATGCGCTGCCCCTGTCCTGAGTGTCAGCTCTGCAGCTCCCATTGGCTGGGAACCGCTGCCAATGGGAGCTGCCAGGGCAGCGCTTCTAGGCGAGGGCAGCGCACAGAGCTGCCTGGCCGCGCCTCTGCCTAGGTGCCAGAGGACATGTTGCTGCTTCTGGGAGTCACCTGAGGTAAGCGCCACCTGGAGTCTGCACTCTGAACCCCCTCCCACACCCCAACCCCCTGCCCCAGCCTGGAGCCCCTTCCTGCACCCCAAATCCCTCATCCAGAGCCCGCACCCCCAGTCAGAGCCTTCACTCCCTTCTGCACCCCAACCCCCTGCCCCAGCCTGGAGCCCCCTCCCACTCTTCGAACAGCTCGGCTCCAGCACCGTTCCTGCACCCCAAATCCCTCATCCCTAGCCCCACACCAGAGCTCACACCTGCAGTCGGAGCCCTCACTCTCTCCTGCACCCCAACCCCTGCCCCAACCCTGAGCCTCCTCCCACACCATGAATACCTCATTTCTGGCCTCACCCTGGAAGCTGCACCCCCAGCCCAGAGACAGTATCTCCCCCCACACACCCCACCCCCCTGCCTCAGCCCAGAGCCCACTCCCACACTCCGAACCCCTCGGCCCTGGCCCCACCCCAGCCAGAGCCCTCAGCCCCCTGCATCCCCACCCCCTGCCCCAGCCCCCATGAAAATGAGCTAGTGAGCAAGGGAGGGAGGGAGGGAGGAATGGAGTGCGCCGGGGGCGGGGCCTCGGAGAAGGGGCGGGGCCAGGGTGTTCGGGTTTTCTGCTCTTAGAAAGAAAAGGAGTACTTGTGGCACCTTAGAGACTAACAAATTTATTAGAGCATAAGCTTTCGTGAGCTACAGCTCACTTCATTGGATGCATTTGGTTGCATCCGATGAAGTGAGCTGTAGCTCACGAAAGCTTATGCTCTAATAAATGTGTTAGTCTCTAAGGTGCCACAAGTCCTCCTTTTCTTTTTGCGAATACAGACTAACACGGCTGCTACTCTGAAACCTGCTCTTAGAAATCGGTCGGTGTGATGGCGTCGGAGAGGCAGCAGGGGGCGCTCTCTGCACTCCGGGTTGTGGTCCAGGCCCGTGTGCCAGCCTGTCACCAGAGGGCGTCGTGGCACCGCTGAGCAGCTGGGGACGGTCACCGACCCCCGGGCGTGTTTCACAAGTCGGCGTGAGAGGCGACAGTTCCGCCCTGGGCACCTGTATTTCCCCCCCGCGCCCCCCCCCGCATTGCCACTGGCCCCTTGCGGAGCTTTGGCTGCCTGGCTTGGAAGCAGGGGATGCCCGGTGAGCACCACGTCCCGGCACGACAGTGCCTCGGCTGGAGAGCGTCCTCAGTCACCTTCCCGGGGGGGTGTGTGTGTGAGAAACGGCTTCTCCCAAGCTAGGGAGGCTGAGCTGGATTTATAGGCCTGAATCCACAGGTCCTCTAGGCCGGGTCAGAGTCGCCTGTGGGGGCGGGTGGGCTGCAGGACTCCTGGGTTCTCTGCCACAGGCCGGCTGGATCCAGCTCGGGCAGGTCACATCCCCTTTCTGGGCCGCAGTCTCCCCACCTGGAATATGGGGGGTATAACGTGCTCCGAGTCAAAACACAACATAAGAGTCGGATGATATAACAGGTTATTGCACACCAGATACACGGACCTCCACTTCGAGGCCTCTGAATCCGGCAAAAGTGATGTACCCGCCGGTCCTTAAAGCAATCGAGGATCAGACTCAAAGATTCGCAGGGTGGAAGGGACTGCTCTGACCATCCGGTCTGACCTGCTGTGTAACCCAGGCCACAGAAATTCAGCCAGGGATTCCTTCCTCGAGCCCCAGGGACTTGGGGGCTGAACACATATGCTATAGACTGGGCCTCTTCTTTAGCTGAGGGTGTTTTTCTTTGTGCTGATTGAAAGATTTCGGTGCCATCTTCGACTCCCATGCCTCTGCATTTCCACTAGACCCCACTTCCCTCCCCAAACTGGACATAGCACCCAGGAGTCCTGGCTTCCTGCACACCCCCTGGACCACCAGACTCCATTCCCTTCTGCGGACTGGGCATAGAACCCAGGAGTCCTAGCTCCTAGGGCACTCCCCCGCTTTGGACTTATTTGGAAACCTGCACAAATATTGATCCTCGGCAGAACGGGAACCTCCCTGGAGACAATGGAATTTAAAACAATGGGAACTAGACACGAGAAGCCATAAAAGTTAAACAGTAAAAACTGAAGCCACAGTACTAGAGCCAGGGCCTCCTGCACCCAGGAAAGACACCCCACAAGGCCAGGGGATCTGTGCTATATCCTATGTCTTGGCAATCGCAGCAGCGGGAGCTTTGGTTTCCCCTGGAGGACACCCTTGGAGGTCTCGGAGATATAGCTTGTCACCGAGCAGAGAGAGTCAATGGGGCCAGACCCCCAGCTGGGGTCGATTGGCCATTGATCTGTTGGAGGGAATGGACTTTCTGGTACAATAAAGCACACTCTTTTTTTGGTTTTCCTGTTTGACTGGAAATATTCCCGGCCACGGAATTCTTCTCCACTTTGCGTATTGGGCCATGGTCCGGTGAGGAAGTCTTTGACAAGTGGACGTAGATCTAACGTCCTATGGAAATCCCCCGGTGGATTCCAGACGATGGGCGCTGACAAGGAAGGAGTGGCCAGAACAGGGTCCAAGAAGAGTGACGAGAATGAATGAGGGCTGGAAATCCCGTCGTAGGATGAGAGGTTCAGGACCTGCCAGCTTTTTAGCTTAACAATGCAGCATCGACGGGCTAGAAGGGACCCAGAGAGGTCGTCACGTCCAGCCCCTGGCGCTGAGGCAGGACTGAGCCAACCTAGACCAGCCCTGACGGGGATTTGTCCAACCTGATCTTCAAACCCTCCAATGATGGGGAGCCCAAGACCCCCCTTGGAAGCCGATTTCAGAGCTGAACTCCCCTGAGAGTTATCCGTAAAAATTGAACCCAAATCTCCCTGGCAGAAAACGAAACAATTCTTTTATCTCCCCCTCGGGGGACACGGAGAACAATGGATCCCTGTCCTCATTATAACAGCCCCGAACATAGATCTGACAACCTACCAGCTCGCTCCTCAGTTGTCTTCTCTCCACACTAACCAGACCCAGGGTTTTAACCTTTCCTCACAGGTCGGGTTTTCTAAACCTTTCATCCCTTTTGTTTCTCTTCTTGGGATTCATCCCAATTTGCCCACATCTTTCCCAAAGTGCGGGTCCCATGCTGGACACGGGACTCCAGCTGGGGCCCCCCGGGATGGGACAATTCCCTCCCGTGTCTCACATCCGACATTCTGGGTAATCCGCCCCAGAAGGACAACGACCTTGTTTGCAGCTGCATCACGCTGCTTGTGCCGGATCCGTTCAGGAGCCGCCGTCATCCCTAGAGCCTTTTCGGCAGCACTGCGGCCCAGCCGGTTATGCCCCGCGATGGCCTGTCCCTGGCCTTTGGCTTGCTGCCGGCTCTGCTTGGAATAATCAGACTTTCCCGTTGATTTCTAGGGGTGAATTCACGTCGGGGAAGGGGTTCCTGCATGGTGCGTGAACGGCCAGAGGCCATGGTGATGGGCATTTCAGAGAGGACCAAATTCTCCATTCCCTCCCACCCATCCCACTACCAGCCTCCTGGCATGGCTGTTGTGACAGGGGAAGGGAGTGGAAGCAGGTGGGGAAACCGAGCCCAGATTCCCAGGCCCCTTCTCACGCCAACAACCCAACCTTGCCATGAGCGGAGTTCCCATCAGCCCTTGCTGCAGGGGACGCCGGGAGTGAGGGCAGCTCCCGCCCCTCGGTGGATTTCAGCGTATGCTGCTCCCTCCCCGATGCATTCTTCCTACTGCCGGAGCCAGTGCTTGCCGTGCACGGGACCCCTCGAAACACAGGAGCCAGCAACCATTAACCCGCCTGCAGAGCCGACGGTGCCACGGGCACACGATGTGCTGTGGGCAGAGCCTGGTCACCGAGAGCTGCTGGAAAATATGACAGCCCCTGCTTGGGAAGGGCTGGGAGATGATTTCCTGCCTGCACTCTGTGCCAGTCATCCGTCTGTCTGTCCCCCCTAGACCTCCCATCTGTCTGTGTCTGTCTGTCCATTCATCTCCGTAACGTCCATCCATCCACCCATCCCTCTATCCATCCATCCCCCGACACCCCATCCATCCGTCCGTCCCTCCCCATACCCTCCCATGCATCCATCCATCCCCCGACACCCCCATCCATCCATCCATCCTTCCTCCATCCCTCAACGCCCCCATCCATCCGTCCCCCCAGACCTCCCATCTATCTGTGTCTATCCATTCATCTCCATAACATCCATTTATCCATCCCTCCCCACACATACCCATCCATCCATCCCTGCTTCCCTCCTTCCCCAGACACCCCATCCATCCATCCCTCCCTCCATCTGAGAGACAAGCTAGGTGCGGTAATATCTTTTAATGGCCCACCTTCTGTTGGTGGAAGGGCCAAGCTCTCGAGCGTCACAGAACTCTTCCTTGGGTCCATGTGAGCTCGAAAGCTTGTCCTGCCCATCCGCACAAGCTGGTCCCACAAAAGCTATTTCCTCCTCGCCTCTCTCATATCCTGGGACCGGCATTGCTACACCTCTGCAAACAACATTGGAAGACTGACTATCCCTATCCACCCCCTCTATATCCATCCCCGTGGTATCTGAACAACCCTTCCCATGCATGTGATCTCTGTTCAGCTGTTCTGTATCTTGGGCCTGGCCTGGGGGAGCCTCCACCCCTCTGAGGGTCGGCAGGACAGAGGCAAACGGGCCCAGTTGTGGGCCTCCTCCTGGAGCAGGTGTTGCCGAGATGCCAGGGCATCTCATGCAAAGGGCAATGCAAATCCGGAGCAGCATACAAAGGAGCGGGCGTGGGAGGGACACCACAGGGCACCACGCAGGGGATAATTTCCCTGGTTAGAAGGAACAAGATACTCAAAGAAACAAGCCACAGGTTCTAACCAGCCATCACATCCCCCCACCCTCTCTGACCCACTGCATTCTGGGAAGGCTCTTGCGGCACTAACCCCCTACCCTGTCTGCCTCGTTGCATTCTGGGAAGAGTCCTGAGGTGCTATCCCCCAACCCTGTCTGCACCATTGCATTCTGGGAAGGTTCCTGGAGTGCTAACCCCTGTATTATCTGCCCTATTTCCTTCTGGGAAGGGTCTTGGGGCACTAATCCCCTAGCTGTCTGCCCCGTTGCATTCTGGGAAGGCTCCTAGGCCACTGACCCCCTACCCATCTGCCCCATTGCATTCTGGGAAGGCTCCCAGGGTGCTAACCCCCAAACCCTGTCTGCCCCATTGCATACTGGGACAGCTCCCTGGAATTCTTGGGTCTAACAGGCTTGGTGGTGGGGGAGCATGGGGAGGGGGTTACAGGTGCTTGGCCCAGGAGAGGAGCTAATGGGCCCCTTTGGCCAGAGAGGCTCAGAAACAAGTCCACAGCCCAGGGCCCTGAGTAGAAGCAACTGCAGTTTGTGGCTGGGAACCAGCTCCCGAGGGCTCCTTGGGGGCCAGGCAGATGATCCCCACGGTCCCTTTGTTTTTCGGGCCACGCCTGGGCTGGAGGTTGCTGGGCCCTGGATTCCCCCTGCCACCCGCTCAGCTGTCGGCAGCAGTTCACTTTGCACAGCTGCTGCCTCCACAAATAGACTTTTCCCCTTCGGTCACCCGGGGTTGCTATTCTGAGCGTCTCCTTTCTGGTTTTCAGCCCTTTTTATTGCCCCTGCCGCAGCGCCTGGGAGCCGCCCACTGCTGGTTTCCTGAGGCCGGGACCTGCAAACCAGAAATGAAATGCTTCAAAACCAGTAAGGATTCGGGAGATCGCCATGAGAATCAGGGGCTGTTATTATGTTAGCAGGGTGCTGCACAGAGCTGGGGAGAGAACCCAGGAGTCCTGGCTCCCAGCTCCAGCCATTAGACCCCGCTCCTCTCCCAGAATTGGGGAGAGAACCAGGAGTCCTGGCTCCCAGCCCCCCAGCTCTAACCACTAGAAAGCACTCTCCTCCCCTCCCAGAGCCAGGGAGACAACCCAGGAGTCCTGGCTCTCAGTCCCAACCCACTAGACCCTCCATCCCTTCCTAGATCTGGGAATAGGACCCAGGAGTCTGGACTCCCAGCCCAATGGAAAGGCACCTAGAAGCCTATCTCAGTTAAGTGTCTCTGCTTTCGGTTTGTTTCTTTGTGATTTCTTAACCCCTTTTACTGCTCAGGAGAGAAGGCAGCCACCTCCGGTTGGTCATGCACCACAGAACCACAATAAACAGAGACAACGACAGGGCTTCACGGGGCCACCCAAATGCTATCTCTGCGGCACTGCCGAGCGGTGGCCAGCTCTGGGGCGGAGCGGAGCGGTCAGCCCCGCTGCACGATCAGGGCGAAATTTCAACAAAGTGAAGCGAACAAGCCCCGAAAAGCAACAGTGGTCAAGCTGTTGGGGAACTTTTCGACGCCGTTTGATCAACGGGGAGAAAATGCAGGTTTGTTGGTGTAGGAAGAAGACAGCCTGAGACCTAAGGCCTTGTTTCCGGCCTGGTATAAGGCCTGAGCTAAAGTAGTCAAAACTTAACTACGACGATGACTAGTTGTGAGCAAGAGACGGGACCTGCTCACGAAATCTGGCAAGCACGGGGCGGATATTGCAGAAATACACATGACTTCGAAGCACTAGGCACAGAGCACTCATGCAAACACAGCCCGATATCATGTGGTATCAGGACATCCCGATATCAAGGATGGTACAAAACCATTCCCCGCAGATAACTGGAATGCACTGACCCCTCCTAAAAGAGAAGGTCAGGATGACAGAACATAATAGAGAGGTTTTGATTGAACCAACATGTACAAGGTGATCAGTGAGAATGAGCCCCATCAGGGAGCAGTAACTATGTCAGAGGGGCAGCATGTAACTTGTTTGTATCGGGGTATAAAGAGGTCTCTCAGAGGGAGTGTCTTTGTCTGGCCTAGGGAGGAACGGAAAGTCCCGCCGGTCACTGAGCTGGTCCATTGTTACAGGCATACCTGTATTGGTGGTCCAGTAGAGTCTGCGGGATACTAGTACCATACTTTGTCAACAATAAACCTGGCCGGGTGTCTTCATCCCTTAACGGATCTTGTGGTCATTGGGTGGTTTGCTCGAGGTCTGCTTTGCTGGCTGTCTGCGCAGAGCTGGGGCAGCACACAGGAAAAAACACACACATAGCCAAACATCTAATTACAGTTGGAATTAAAATGTTTGCCCGAACTGTCTCAGGGTCAACAAAACTTTTGTCTGGAAGATTTCTCAGGGCCAAGACGGAAAGTCTGGTTAACACTAGACAGAAAGTCCTTCCCTCAACCCCCGTCCCCACCAGACTAGCCAAAAGTCGAGTGGCAAGTGCTTTCACCTAGGCTGGAAGAGACCCAAATATAAGATTAGGGCCTCGTCGCACTGGGTGCCGCACAGACCCTGACTGAGATCAGGGCCCCATCACACTGGGCGCTGCACAGACCTTGTCTGAATCAGGAAGAACAGGGACTTAAATATGGGTTTCCCGCATCCCAGCATATGGAATTAGCTCTCCAGCATATGGAGCGCCTCCTCCTGGCCAGTGTCTTGCCTGCTGCTGGCCCCTGTATCTCTTCCAGACCCCGGTGCCCCTTTACCTTGGGGTGCTGCCCCCTGGAAGTGCCCCGCACTCTGGGTCTCCCCTCCCAGGGGAGCCCCCAACCATCTATCCCCCCTCCTCAAAACCCTCCTCCTCAAAACCCCCGCCCCTGGGGTAAGGGGGACTCTTGGCCTGGGCTCCCCAAAGCTGGCCCTCCAGGACTGCCCCTCCAGGCCCGGACGCTTCCTCCCACGTGTGGGCCTCTGCCTTCCGCGGCCTCGAGCTGCGCCCTCAGGTCCGTATCTCCTGGACCCTCCACCCTCAGGGTCTGGGTCCCTTTGGTGACCTGTCCCATGACCACCTGGGTCCCGGCCTCTTGCAGGCCCCACTCTGTCTGGGTTTCTTCATTGGCGCCTGGCTCGGCGACAGTCTGGGTCCCAACCTCCTGCCGGGTCCCCTCCATCTCTGTTTCTGCCTCTGCCACCTCCCGTGGGTGGCCCAGTGGCCAGTCAGCCATTATCTCTGCCGCCTCCACCCTGCCCTGGAGGGGACAGTGTCTCTTAACATGGCCCGGTTTCTGGCAGCCCCAGCAGGCTCCCCACCTCCCCGGGCCTTTTCCCTTTCTTTCTTGGCCTAGCCCTGCCTGGGCTGCCCTGGGTTGTGTTCCCTGGGCTGGGCAACCCCTCCAGAGATGCCCTCGCTGCCCAACATGTCCATAGGCGCCGGGGTTCCCTCACCCAGCGGACTGTCTTAGGGACTTGTCCCTGTCCCTGCTCAGGGCGAGGTGCCCTTCCCCCAGCCCAACAGGGACAATCTCTTTTTAAATGTCGCTGCCTTGTGCAGGCATAAGACGCCCTACGTTCCCTGCCCGGCCTCCGGGTCCTGGCGCTGGGCTTTCCATCCCTCTCTCGGCGGCTCCTCCGAAACTCCCTCCAGAGGAGCTTTACCAGGGCTCGCTGCTCCTCCGCCAGCTGGTCCAACTGTTCATGGAGGGCCCACTGCACCTCCCATAGTCTCTGTGGGTCATCAGCCCCCTTTCGCCAGGGCACTGATGCCTGTCCCCGGGGTAGCACCTGGGGCCTCTGCAAAGAAAGCCCCAGTATACCCGGGTTCCATCATCCCCTTTCTCCAGGCAATAGTCCCACAGTCCTTGCCCTGCCCCTTGTATCGGGGCGGACAGCATGTGCCCGCATTCTCCACCACCTTGTAGCGAGGCGATGACTTACTGGTGTGGTGCCTCTTGCTGGTCGTCTTGGGAATTAGCTCTCCAGCATTCGGAGCACCTCCTCCTGGCCAGTGTCTTGCCTGCCGCTGGCCCCTGTATCCCTTCCAGATCCCGGTGCTCCTTTACCTTGCGTGCTGCCCCCTGGTAGTGCCCCCACACTCTGGCTCTCCCCTCCCAGGGGAACCCCCGACCCTTTATCCCCACCTTGCCTCAGTGGCTTCTGCCAGTCCTCATCTAGCCCCCTTTCCCTGGGACAGGCTGCCATCTGCAATGGCCACTCATCACGGGCAAGGGGGGTTTGGACCTGCTGCCTTTCTCTGCAGCCCAGGCCTTGCACAAGGCCTCAGCCTGGGGAGTTGCCAGGCTGGAGCTCCCCAGCCCCTCTTGCCTTTCCCCAGCCCTGCTCCACTTCAGGGACCCTTTTCTTCCAGGCAGCCAGGTCCTTCTCTCTCCACCACTAGAGAGAGACTGACTTAGCTCCTGGCCCATAGCCCTTTTATAGGGCTGGCTGTGGCCTGACTGGGGCATGGCCCCAGCTGTGGCTGCTTCCCCCATCCGCCCCGCCTTTTCCCTCAGGAGTGGGGTGGCTGCCCCGCCATGGCATGCGTGTCTGTGTGATTCTTTCCAGAGCAGACAGAAACCCGTGTCTAAACCTCGGCACTTCTTGCAGAGCAGAATCTTGTTTTCCAACCAGCAATAACCCCAGGCTCTTCAGGGCTACTCACCAAAACGTCCTCCAAAACCCTGCCCACATGCTGCAGCTCCTCAGTTCTCCTGTCAGCTTTGCCTGTGCAAACCCCTCCAGGCTAGAGGCTGAGGCTCGAGGCCTCCACAGGCGCGTTGACGTCGTCTGGAGAGGGGGTCAAAATAACCATGCGGCCCTACGGGGTGGCCGGGCCCTGAGTTTTACTCAGCACTGGCAATGGAAGGCCGACCTGCGGGGACTCTGCCATCAGTGCTTTGCGGGGAAAGCCTGGGACTCAGGTCGCAGGCTGAGCTCTGGGTTCAAGGTGTGGGATCGGGGTTCAGAACAGCCCCAGGTTCTGCTCTGGATCCCCCTGGGTGAGCCTTTTGCTCCATAGGCCTGGTTCCCCACGCAGAGAGGAGTCAAAATCATAGAATCATAGGACTGGAAGGGACCTCGAGGGGTCTAGTCCCGTCCTCTGCACTCATGACAGGACAAAGTATTATCTAGCCCATCCCTGACAGGGGTTTGTCCAACCTGCTCTTAACAATCCCGAGTGATGGAGATTCCACAACCTCCCTGGGCAATTTATTCCAGTACTTAACCCCCCTGATAGGAAGTTTTTTCTAATGTCCAACCTAAACCTCCCTTGCTGCAATTTAAGCCCATTGCTTCTTGTCCTGTCCTCAGAGGTTAATGAGAACAATTTTTTCTCCCTCCTCCTTGTAACAACCTTTTACGTACTTGAAAACTCTTCTCATGTCCCCCCTCAGGCTTCTTTTCCCCAGACTAAACAAACCCAGTTTTTTCAGTCTTCCCTCATACGTCATGTTTTCTAGAACTTTAATCTTTTTGTTGCTCTTCTCTGGACTTTCTCCAATTTGTCCACATCCTTCCTGAAATGTGGCACCTAGATCTGGACACAATACTCCAGCTGGGGCCTAATCAGCACGGAGTAGAGCAGAAGAATTACTTCTCGTGTCTTGCTTACAACACTCCTGCTGATACATCCCAGAATGATGTTCGCTTTTTTTGCAACAGTGTTATACTGTTGGCTCATATTTAGCTTGTGATCCACTTTGACCCCCAGATCCCTTTCCTCAGAACTCCTTCCTAAGTCGTCATTTCCCATGTTGTATGTGTGCAACTGATTGTTCCTTCCTACGTGGCGTACTTTGCATTTGTCCTCATTGAATTTCATCCTATTTACATCAGACCATTTCTCCAGTTTGTCCAGATCGTTTTGAATTTTAATCCTGTCCTCCAAAGCACTTGCAACCCCTCCCAGCTTGGTATCGTCCGCAAATGTTATCAGTGTACTCTCGATGCCATGATCAAAATCATTGACGAAGACATTGAACAGAACCAGACCCAGAACCAATCCCTTGGGACCCCACTCATTAGGCCCTTCCCACATGACTGTGAACCGCTGATAACTACTCTCTGGGAATGGTTTCCCAACCAGTTTTGCACCCACCTTATAGTAGCTCCCTCTAGGGTGCAGTTGACCCCCTGCGTGAGTTTCCTGGCCGAGGGCTGAACCTCAGCTCCACAGCAGACGGTCCTGTGGACTCGACAAGTGTTCAGGATGGTGGGGGAAACTGAGGCACAGAGAGGAGACATGACCTGCCCAAGTCCCCCCGCACTCAGTGGAAGAGCAGGGAACAGACCCCTTATCTCCCCAGTTCCAATTTAAGCTGCGACCATCCTAACCCTTCCACCCCCTTTCGTTTTCCATTTTCCGGCAGGCTGCACCCAGTCGGGGATTAATTAAGAACCTTTGGATCCGAACTGAGCTGAGGGTGGGGGCAGCCGACAAACAAACTCTCCCATGAATGCCACACGCTGACGGTGAGGTGGGTGAATTCCTGCCCAGCATCCTGCGCGCCGAGGGGCCTGGGCCTCAGCCGGTGCCAGTCAGCTTCACTGGCTCCAACGGAGCGACAGCTGATCGAGCCCCCGGGGGATCCGGCCCCACTGACTCGATTCTAGGGCCAGCTGAGATCTCCGTGCTCAGTTGCTCCGACCTGTGGGGCCCAGCCCAGGGGATTTCCCGGCATTAACCCCTGTTCAACTAGCACAGAGCTTTATTTCTCCTCCACTTCTCCAGCAGTGTCCCTCGGGGTGGGTGGGAAACGCGACCCCCCCAGGCTCAGGTCCACCCCTGCTGCCCCCTGCCATGTGGGCTGGGCATGACTCCGGCTGCAGGACCACGCCTGGACTCAGCCTGAAGTGGGAATCGCAGCGTGGTTGGCGCAGCTGTCGGCCTTTCCCAGCTGGCAGAGGCCAGTCCCCTCACTGGGACACCCACAGGGGCTGCATGGATACGGGGTGCTCCTGGGGCTGTATTTGTGGGCCTGGGCACTGCATAGGTCCCTTCATCTGTATGGCTATGTAATGGGAATTTGGAGCTTAGTGGAACCCAGAGCTGGGGACAGAACCCAGGAGTCCTGGCTCCCAGCCCCACCTGCTCTAACCCACTAGACCCCACTCCCCTCCCAGAGCCAGGAAGAGAACCCAGGAGTCCTGGCTCCCAGCCCCACCTGCTCTAACCCACTAGACCCCACTCCCCTCCCAGATCCAGGAAGAGAACCCAGGAGTCCTGGCTCCCAGCCCCACCTGCTCTAACCCACCAGATCCCACTCCCCGCCCAGAGCCAGGGAGAGAACCCAGGACTGGCCTGGCAGTGACCAGAGGTTTGAGTCTCAGTCCAGCCGGCTGGGCCGTGGGGCAGGGTCCATGTGAGGGATGGTGAAGAAATGGGCTCAGAATCAGAGACATGTGGGGCTGGAGGGACCTCGCGAGGTCCCTGTGTCCAGCCCCCGGCACTGAAGCAGGGCCACGTGACCCAGACCAGCCCTGATGGGGGTTTGTCCAAGCTGGTGCTAAAACCCTCCAGTGCCAGGATCCCACCACAGCCCCGGGGAGCTGATCCTGCAGCTGAGCTGCCCTGGGAGTTAGAGAGTTTCCTGCCTCCAATCTCCAGCTCCCTGCAGCACCTGAGCCGGCTCCTGCTTCTCCTTCCGCCGTGGCCTGGAGAACAATCGCTCCCCGGCCGCGGTATAAAAACCTCTGAGGGCTGTTGTCAGGTGTCGTCCCCCGCCCCTACCCCCCGTCTCTGACTGAACACGGCCAGTTCCTTCAGCCTTTCCTCCTGGGGCAGGTTTCCTAAACCGCGAAGCACTTCCGCTGCCTGTCTGGGCTCCCTCCAGTTTGTCCACATCTCTCCTAGAGCGCGGTGCCCCGAACCGGGCACAGGGCTCCAGCTGGGTCCCAGCAGCGCCGAGCGGAGCGGGCCAACGACCTCCCGGGTCAGATTGACGACACGCCGGTAATACATCCCACAATGGCATTGGCCCGGTTCGCAACAGCCTCCATTGTTGACAGGTAAAGGTAGCTAGCCAATCAGGCAGCGGCACAGGAGCTAGCAAACAGAGCTCTAAACAGGAGTTTGAGTGGGAGTTTGTATTGTGGTGCTTGTTTGGGGTTTGCTTTTGCTGGGCGGGGTGGTCTTTTTGGTGTGGCTTGTGTTTCCCAGATTAACAGGATTTAGGTGGGAAGGCGATGACAGATATGGAGGCAGCTGTGGGAGTGACTCCTGTAGTGAAAGACACATTGAGGATGACTGGATGTGGAAGCTGTGGTATGTACATGATCCTGGAGGGGGGAACCGGTAAGAGTTTTGTCTGCATGAAATGCCGTCTGATAGAGCTGATGGAGGAAAAGATCCGAGGTTTGGAGATGCAGGTGGAAAGTCTGGTTGAGTTTAGGAAGGGGTTTGAGCAGATGATGGAGCAAAGACATGAGGTATCTGAAGGGAAAAGCTCAGACTCATGGATGGAAGCAGGGCTGGGGAATTTTGAGGGGAGACTGGGTGAGGAAAGTGGTCAGTGGAAGCATGTGACTAAAAGAACCAGGCAGAGGAAAAGACGGGCTAGTGAAGGAGAAATAGAGCTTAGGAACAGGTTTGCAGAGTTGGAAAATGAAGAAGGGGCTCAGCACATAGTCGCTGAAGGTGGAAGGGTAAGGAAGAAGAGAAGAGAGGCTAGTCCTATAGGAAAAGCGGAAGAGTCAAGGGAGACTACACCAAATATGAGCCCCAGGAGGATACAGGATGGGTTGAAGAGGATTATAAGGGAAAATAGGAATGGAAAGAACTTGCAGCCAGAGGGAACAGGGGAGAGACTGGAGAATAGCACCGTCACCAGGAAAAGGCAGGTCTATGTGATCGGGGACTCTTTATTGAGAAGAATAGACAGGCCTGTAACTAGAGCTGATCCTGAGAATAGAAGGGTGTGCTGTCTTCCGGGTGCTAAGATACGGGATGTAGACCTGAGGTTGAAAAGGATCCTAAAGGGAGCGGGAAAGAATCCCCTAATTATCCTTCATGTGGGAACAAATGATACGGCTAGATTCTCGCTGGAAAGTATTAAGGGAGACTATGCTAGGCTGGGGAAGACGCTTAAGGAAATTGAGGCTCAGGTGATCTTTAGCGGGATCCTTCCTGTTCCTAGAGAAGGGCAACAAAGGTCTGACAAGATTATGACTGTCAACAGATGGCTTAGGCAGTGGTGCTATAAGGAGGGCTTTGGGATGTATGGCCACTGGGAGGCATTCACGGACAGAGGACAGTTCTCTCGGGATGGACTTCATCTGAGTAGGGAAGGAAATAGACTCCTAGGATCGAGGCTGGGACAACTGATAAAGAGAGCTTTAAACTAGGAATTTGGGGGAGATGGTTGGGAGATGTCCAGGTAATCTCCACGCCAGATTTTAGCATTGAGAGGGAAGAAGACGAAGTAAGAAAGGATACAGCCGTGGGTAGGAGAATGTATATAAGGAGCGAGGGCGGTGTGGATACTAGTCTAATAGGTTATACTGGCTGTAGAATGACTGTGCCTAATAGGGTACAAAATGTGAGCGAGGCCAAACAGCAAAAATTAAGATGTTTATACACCAATGCGAGGAGCCTAGGTAACAAAATGGAGGAACTAGAGCTACTGGTGCAGGAAGTGAAACCAGATATTATAGGGATAACAGAAAGATGGTGGAATAGTAGTCATGACTGGACTACAGGTATTGAAGGGTATGTGCTGTTTAGGAAAGACAGAAACAAAGGTAAAGGGGGTGGAGTAGCATTGTATATCAATGATGAGGTAGAATGTAAAGAAATAAGAAGCGATGCAATGGATAAGACAGAGTCCGTCTGGGCAAAAATTACATTGGGGAAGAAAACTAGTAAAGCCTCTCCTACGATAGTGCTTGGGGTGTGCTATAGACCTCCTGGATCTAATTTGGATATGGATAGAGCCCTTTTTAATGTCTTTAATAAAGTAAATACTAATGGAAACTGCGTGATCATGGGAGACTTTAACTTCCCAGATATAGACTGGAGGACCAGTGCTAGTAATAATAATAGGGCTCATATTTTCCTAGATGCGATAGCTGATGGATTCCTTCATCAAGTAGTTGCTGAACCGACTAGAGGGGATGCCATTTTAGATTTAATTTTGGTGAGTAGCGAGGACCTCATAGAAGAAATGGTTGTAGGGGACAATCTTGGCTCAAGTGATCATGAGCTAATTCAATTCAAACTAAATGGAAGGATTAACAAAAATAAATCTGCAACTAGAGCTTTTGATTTCAAAAGGGCTGACTTTCAAAAATTAAGGAAATTAGTTAGGGAAGTGGATTGGACTGAAGAACTTATGGATCTAAAGGTCGAGGAGGCCTGGGATTACTTTAAATCAAAGCTGCAGAAGCTATCGGAAGCCTGTATCCCAAGAAAGGGGAAAAAATTCATAGGAAGGAGTTGTAGACCAAGCTGGATGAGCAAGCATCTTAGAGAGGTGATTAAGAAGAAGCAGAAAGCATACAGGGAGTGGAAGATGGGAGGGATCAGCAAGGAAAGCTACCTAATTGAGGTCAGAACATGTAGGGATAAAGTGAGACAGGCTAAAAGTCGAGTAGAGTTGGACCTTGCAAAGGGAATTAAAACCAATAGTAAAAGGTTCTATAGCCATATAAATAAGAAGAAAACTAAGAAAGAAGAAGTGGGGCCGCTTAACACTGAGGATGGAGTGGAGGTTAAAGATAATCTAGGCATGGCCCAATATCTAAACAAATACTTTGCCTCAGTCAGGGGATAATGGTAGCATGACAAATGGGAATGAGGATATGGAGGTAGATGTTACCATATCTGAGGTAGAAGCGAAACTGAAACAGCTTAATGGGACTAAGTCGGGGGGCCCAGATAATCTTCATCCAAGAATATTAAAGGAATTGGCACCTGAAATTGCAAGTCCATTAGCAAGAATTTTTAATGAATCTGTAAACTCAGGAGTAGTACCGAATGATTGGAGAATTGCTAATATAGTTCCTATTTTTAAGAAAGGAAAAAAAGTGATCCGGGTAACTACAGGCCAGTTAGTTTGACATCTGTAGTATGCAAGGTCCTGGAAAAAATTTTGAAGGAGAAATTAGTTAACGACATTGAAGTCAATAGTAAATGGGACAAAATACAACATGGTTTTATAAAAGGTAGATCGTGCCAAACCAACCTAATCTCCTTTTTTGAAAAAGTAACAGATTTTTTAGATAAAGGAAATGCAGTGGATCTAATTTACCTAGATTTCAGTAAGGCATTTGATATCGTGCCACATGGGGAATTATTATTTAAATTGGAGAAGATGGGGATCAATATGAACATCAAAAGGTGGATAAGGAATTGGTTAAAGGGGAGACTGCAACCGGTCCTACTGAAAGGCGAACTGTCAGGCTGGAGAGAGGTTACCAGTGGAGTTCCTCAGGGATCGGTTTTGGGACCAATCTTATTTAATCTTTTTATTACTGACCTTGGCACAAAAAGTGGGAGTGTGCTAATAAAGTTTGCAGATGATACAAAGCTGGGAGGTATTGCCAATTCAGAGAAGGATGGGGATATTATACAGGAGGATCTGGATGACCTTGTAAACTAGAGTAATAGTAACAGGATGAAATTTAATAGTGAGAAGTGTAAGGTTATGCATTTAGGGATTAATAACAAGAATTTTAGTTATAACTTGGGGACGCATCAATTAGAAGTAACAGAAGAGGAGAAGGACCTTGGAATATTGGTTGATCATAGGATGACTATGAGCTGCCAATGTGATATGGCTGTGAAAAAAGCTAATGCGGTTTTGGGATGCATCAGGAGAGGCATTTCCAGTAGGTATAAGGAGATTTTAGTACCATTAGACAAGGCACTGGTGAGACCTGACCTAGAATACTGTGTGCAGTTCTGGTCTCCCATGTTTAAAAAGGATGAATTCAAACTGGAGCAGGTACAGAGAAGGGCTACTAGGATGATCCGAGGAATGGAAAACTTGTCTTATGAAAGGAGACTTAAGGAGCTTGGCTTGTTTAGCCTAACTAAAAGAAGGTTGAGGGGAGATATGATTGCTCTCTATAAATATATCAGAGGGATAAATACAGGAGAGGGAGGGGAATTATTTAAGCTCAGCACCAATGTGGACACAAGAACAAATGGGTATAAACTGGCCACCAGGAAGTTTAGACTTGAAATCAGACGAAGGTTTTTAACCATCAGAGGAGTGAAGTTTTGGAATAGCCTTCCAAGGGAAGCAGGGGGGGCAAAAGATCTCTCTGGCTTTAAGATTCTACTTGATAAGTTTATGGAGGAGATGGTATGATGGGATAATGGGATTTTGGTAAGTAATTGATCTTTAAATATTCAGGGTAAATAGGCCAAATCCCCTAAGATGGGATATTAGATGGATGGGATCTGAGTTACCCAGGAAAGAATTTTCTGTAGTATCTGGCTGGTGAATCTTGCCCATATGCTCAGGGTTTAGCTGATCGCCATATTTGGGGTCGGGAAGGAATTTTCCTCCAGGGCAGATTGGAAGAGGCCCTGGAGGTTTTTCGCCTTCCTCTGTAGCATGGGGCATGGGTCACTTGAGGGAGGCTTCTCTGCTCCTTGAAGTCTTTAAACCACGATTTGAGGACTTCAATAGCTCAGACATAGGTGAGGTTTTTTGTAGGAGTGGGTGGGTGAGATTCTGTGGCCTGCGCTGTGCAGGAGGTCGGACTCGATGATCAGAATGGTCCCTTCTGACCTTAGTATCTATGAATCTATGACAGAAGCAGCCTTCCTTGCTTGGAGCTGGGCCCATTTCAATCAACAAGGTTGAAATGTACCCCTCTACAGAGGGTTTTATTTCGAGGGCTTGGAGGGGACTTTGTGCCGGCCCCTCTCCACGGGAGGGGTGGATTTCACACACACGTTCTGGAGTGAGTTTGCGAGTTTCTGGCTGCTGTGTGGGTGCTGGAAGGCCACGGCTTTTGTGGTAGGCGCTGAGCTACTACAGGGATGGGCAGGGTATGAAACCAAGAGGGAGCGAGATTGCCTTGTATCCCATTCTCACATCAGTATCCCACCTCTGACACCAGTGTTACCCTCTCTGCTGAGTGGTAGCAAAACTTATGACCTTGAAAGCCAGTTTCCCATCCTTCTCCGCAACTCTGGTTTTAGTGACTCTGAGGGCAGCTGTATTTTTCACTTTCCATTTCCTGGGCACATGGACTTTCCCCAGAGTTGCTGAGCAAAGGACATGTCAATACAAAGGACCATAAATGAGACAAGGGCGGAGTGGAAGCTTTATCCCCTGACTCCCAGTAACCAGGCAGTTTCCTTATTTGGCTTTGGCCTCAAGCCAGGAATGTTTCCTGTAAATATGACAATTGCCCTAAGCTCCTGTGTAAAGTTGCTCCACAGCTAATAATCGGCTCCCGGGCCTCACCCCATCGTGATGCTGGTTGAAGCTCGCTCGGCACTCTGCTCCCCCAGCCCCCAACCAGTGCAGCTGCCCTGGGGCTAAACCCCAAAATAAATGTTCTGTATTGATTCCAGCCCCATTTCACAACAGTGGGGTCATCTGCCCTGCAGGTCGGCATGGGTGCCAAATCAAACCTTCCGGGGCTGTGCTGCCCCGCCCCACCTTAGAAGTGGCTGCATCTCCGCGCTGGGTAAAGGATCCCTGTATAAACAGCCCCCATGCCCCACCCCAGAGACAGCTGCATCTCAGCGCTGGGCGACCAGCAGCGTGGGCCTAGCAGTGGAGACCCCGCAGGGCCCCAGAACATCATGCGGGTTGCCCAGTGTGTACAGAAACACACAGAGCCAAGCAAATTCTTATGTGGCTAAATTAATCTGACAGTGCCCCAGTCTCCAGCAGACGGGCTCAGCAACAGGCAACCCAAACATAACAACACACTGGGGGCTTTTATTTCGGATCCTGATTTATTCATATGCCAGTGAATTTGCTAATGCACAGAGAGATTCCAGCCAGCCATGAGGTACCAAGACAGACACACACCCATATTCTGGGCAGACTCTTGGTTATGCAACGGCCCCTTTGCATCGCCCCGGCAGCGCGGAGGGGCCTCGGAGGGGGCAATGCTGGGAATTCAGCCTTTACTCACAGGCACCAGGTGCTGCGTGGCCCGTGCAGGGCCGGGGGGGGTCAGGAGAGTAGCTTCACCAGCAGCAGGCCAGTCAGACCAGGCAGGTAGAGGGCAAAGGAGAATTTCCCCAGAGGCTGGCTGCCTCCACTGGGGGTTGGTTTGGGGGAGAGGGGTTGTTTTTTGTGGGAGGGGTTTGTTTCAAGAGTGGGAGCTTGTGGTGGGCCGGTTGTTTCAAGAGCAGGTGCTGTAGGGGTGGTGGTTACATCAGCGGTGGTGGTGGTTGTTTCAAAGATGTTTGCTGTGGGGGAGGATGGTGGTAGTGGTTGTAGTTGTGATGGTCATGAGGGAGGTGGTGGTGACGGGTGTTATGATGGTGATGGTTGTTTTCATGACAGTGATAATGATGGTGGTGGTGGTTGTGTCGCGATGGGTGGTGTTGTGATGGGTGGTTGTTTCAAGAGTGGTTGCTGCTGTGGGGCTGGCGGTGGTTGGAACCGGGGTGGCCACAATGGAGATCACTTCTAAAAAGAGGAATCTGTAGGTTCCTGAAGCCAGGAAGGTTGCAGGTTTAATGTCCTGAGCAGACGCAGTAGCGCAGCCTTTTGCAACAAATGTCGAAGAAGATGGACCTGAGGGAGGAAACCAGCCTGTTATTAGGCAGGGGCAGCTCTGGTTCCTTCTCTGCCCCCAGAACCTCTGTCTCCACCATCCAGCAGTTCCAGCCTCTGCCACCCGTTCCCACCCACCCGGTGCTCTCCCTGCTCTCGCTGTAACCAGCCCGGCAGGCCGGGCATCTGGTCCCCTCTTGCCTCCCCCGTGCCCCTTTCTGCAGCTCCACAAGAGACTGAAGCTGGAGTTTGGAACCCAGCTGATCGCCTGGGGGCAGCTCCTTCCCCAGCGCATGGCCCCCCGGGGAACACGCCCAGCTCTCAGCATCGCCGGCAGCCCCGACCGCTCGGTTCAGTTATTTTATAAACACCCCAAAGCGCTGGGAGTCCTGGACAGATACTGAGAACAGGAGCTTCTGCACTGAGCAATGGCTTAGCTCCACCTTAAACGTACAGGGGGTAGGGTCTAGTGGTTAGAGCAGTGGGGGCTAGGAGCCAGGACTCCTGGGTTCTCTTCCCAGCTCGGCATCACTGACATAACAACCCTTCCCATGGCAAGAGACCGTGTTGTCATAATTCCAGGGCGGCAACACTGGGCGGGGGGAGCTGGTCCAGAAGGGAAAACTTCCAAGTTTCTCTCTCCTTCCTTCCAGCCAAAACCTCCCTTGGCCACCCTCATCCTGCCCAAGAGCTCAGCACAGACTCTAGGTTTCACCAGCTCTCTGGGGAGTTCCCGAGGCGTGAGATTCCTGGGGTAGCTCCTGCACTGCGGCCAGCTGGCAGCATTTCCATTCAGTATCTCCCCAGTGAAATCGATGCGATAGGTCTCATCCCCTGTACAAGGGGCGATGTGGCTGTCACAGGCATGGGAGTTCAGCACAAAGCACTGTGTGGTGCTCCCCTTGGGCATGAAGAACCGAGAGAGAGACATGATTATGGGTGGATTAAACCTCATTCAAACTGGTGGATGCGCCCGTTGCCCTGCATTGCTTGACCGTGGGAAGGGCCCAGCCTGCGGGCACGGCGACCTCTGAATCCTGCATCCGACCAATTTCTGGGCATTTTTTAGGCCCCCAGGGCCAGAACCCTGCTGTCTTTGGGAGAAATCGGACCCCCCCCCCACCCGCCACGTGATCAGCCCAGCCACCTCTGCAATTGTCTCAGATCAAACCCTGGACAATGGCCCCACTGACACCCCATCTCTGCTCTGCCCACCGTCCCCGGGGTGTAACATGGTGACACCCACAATGACTGATCTCCCAGACAGAAAGAAGGAGGATATTGGGGCAAGGGGATGAAGGGGACATATACACAGACCTGGCCAGGGGGGATAGGAATGGGGGAAAAGGGGCGGGGGGGGGGAAATGTGCCTGTGTCTGTCAGGGGTATTGACTTGCCTATGGAGCGAGCTACCCCCGTCTCCAAGCAGTTGTCTGTGAACAGCCCTGTATGCTGGGACCAGGGGAATGGGATCCCGAGCTGGGTGTCTGGGAAAGGAGAAAGTGTCTCCGGCTCTTCTTTGTCTGTGGAGCAGACAGAAGGGGCCTTTCAGCCTGGGATGGTTGAGGATAGTGCAGTTGTCTCAGAGTTGGTTCTGGATTCAGCTAAAGCCCAGGAAGGGAATGGTCCGAAGTTTGTGTCTGTTTGGGAGAATGGCCCTGTAACTAGGTCGCATTGAATTCGTGTCTATGTAAAATCCCAGAGCCCAGACGATTCTGGTGCTTGTATTTTGCCTGTTGCTAGTGTATGGCTGGGAAAGGGTGTAGCAACTCTGTCTAATCTGTCTGGCACAAGGAGAGAATAAATGTGATTTGATTGAGAGTGTGGAAACCTACTGAGGGTGTGGAAACCTGTAGCAAGAAGGAAAAGATTCCTGAACTTGTGTGTGGCAAAGGGAAGGAGAAGGCTTCCAACCTTTTCTCTAGGAAGTCTGTGAGTTTGCCTGAAAGGGGATTGTGTAGGAATCCGCCTGATGGGCCAGAGTGATTCTGGATGTAAGTGAGACCCAGGAAGAGTCTGTTGTTGCTCAGGAAAATATTCCTCTAGAGCAAGCCCTAGGTAAAGAGGGAAAGGGCAGAATTTCTGTGAAGGGTGAATTGTTGCATAGAAAAGCCCCTAGGGAAAGGAATCCTCCTGGAGTCTTTGCAAGCAGTTTACTGCCACTGAAGGGTGTGAAAGTGATTTAATCAAAAAGTTTCAGTTCCTAACGGCCAGAAATTTTCTGTTGTGAATGAAGCCACTGACTTTCCTGTTGAAGGATCCAGTGTGGATGGCTTTGAGAAGGTCTCAGATGGAGTGAAAGCTGTTAAGAAAGTTAAACGGTCCTATCACCAAGTGGCTGTGTTTGGCCAGCTTGTTGGGGAGACAAGGTTGTTGAGAAAGGGATGTTTCCATGCTAGTTCTGTAAGTGAACAGTATGTGACCCAGGTCAAGATGGGGGCTCTTAACCAAGAGAGCCCGAATTGCAGCCCTCCAGACTGGAGCTCTGGGAGAAGACCCAATCCCAGGTTGACCCCCAGGAGTTTTGGAGTGGCAAAAGGGCACGGGCCGCATAAACCTCCCCACATGTGGCATGCGAGTGCTATCAACCATTCCCAACCTAAGGGAGGGTGTGAAACTGGAAGGGCCTGGTGTAACTCCCACCGAGGGAGGGGAGAGATGGTGGGACATCCATGGGAATGTTGGTGGGTTCGACCTTCCCCAGGTCACTGGCTAAAGTGACCCCGCTCAGTTCGGTCTCTAAGGGGGGAAGAGATGTGATGAAGTGGGACTGTTCTTAATGTTTCCTCTGAATATTGTGGGGGTGCCTCAGTTTCCCCTATGCAGTTCTTAAGTATCTAGGGGGTGGGATAAGGGTGTATGATCATTGCAGAGCCCTAGAGGGCAGGTGTGTGCAGGGATCTGGACACAGAGAATGGCCGACACCCTGTTTCCTGGCAACTGATGGCCTGGGCCCGTCCCCCCTGCAAGGTGAGAGCTAAAGGATTGGAGAACAAAGGAATCAGGTGCCCTCCTGGCCTGGGAAGGGGACAAAGCCCAGAGGAGGAGGGGCTGGAGGGCGAGGCAGTTGGGGGATGGCTGGGGACATGGAGTGAAGTGCAGATGTTGTTGTCTGGCTCACTGCCCCCCAAAATGGACCCAAGACTGCAAGGAGCTTTGATAAGTGCTTCCTGGCCCAGCGTAAGGAGGGGGAGGACATAGATAGCTTCCTGACGGCCTTTGAGAATGCCTGCGAGATTCACAGGGTTGAGCCTGCAGACAGGTTCCAGTTTCTCACCCCCTTACTGGACTCCAAAGCCGTGGGGCTGTACAGCCAAATGAAAGGGGCGGAGGCAGGGGACTACAAACTGTTCAAAAAGGCCCTGCTCCGTGAGTTTGGACTGACCCCCGAGATGTACTGGAAAAGGCTCCGGAGTCAGCGTAAAACGCCTGAGGTCACATACCTACAACTGGTCAACCGAATGCAGGGATATGCCCGCAAGTGGACAGCTGGGGCCCAAGCTAAAGAGGACCTGCTTGACCTAATCGTACTGGAGCAACTGTATGAACAGTGCCCTTCCGACCTGAGGCTACGGTTGGTGGACAAAAAGCTAGAGAACCCACAGCATGCAGGGCAGCTGGCCGACGAGTCTGTGAACAGTCGGTCCGGGGGTAGCAGGGAGGAGTCCCAAAAGAACAGGCCCCCCACGATGCAGAGAGAGAGTCACGTCTGACTGCGGAGGTGGGGGGCAGGACCCTCTGGCTTCCCCAGGACCCCGCCTGGGCGGACTGGCTGTGGGAAGCGCACGGAGGGGCAGAGGATGCTGGATGCTCCGAGGTCAGACCCAGGAAGGTGGAAGTTGTGTGAGCTCTGTGTCTGCTCACAGAGAGGAGACTTCCCCAGAGTCCTGCCTGGCTTTGTAGGGAGCAGTTCCAGAGCATCGCCCGGCCGGGGACTCCGTGACAGAGGGTTGCACTGAATCCTTGGCAAGACAGGGGAGATTGCAACAAAAAGAGTCTCCAAGGCATTCCCAGAACTTGCTGGATGATCTGTGCCCGGCTTTGTTATTTTCCCAGCTGATCTCTGGGTGGTTGAAAGCCCCCCTCAACACCACAGCCTGGGCTTTGGATGATTCTGTGAGTTGTTTAAAAAAGCCTCACTCATCTCTTCTTCCTGGTTAGCTGGTCTGTAGCTGACCCTACCATGGTGTTCCCCCTAGGTTTTTATCCCTTTTATCCCTAACCAGAGACTTTCAACAAGTCCATCTCCTATTCCTATCTCAGCCTCAGAGCAGGTGCAGACACCTTTGCTATACCAGGCAACCCCTCCTCCCTTTACCCCTGCCCACCTGGAGCAAGCTGTGCCCCTCGGGGCCAATATCCCAGCTGTGTATGTTCTCACCCACATCTCTGTGACGCCGGCGATGTCACAGCTGTGATCTCTCACTCAATCAAAAAAAAACTGAAAGCGACAGGAAATCCAGTTGTTTTGGGAAATGGCCAAACAGGTGGGTTTGAATTTTTTGCCCAAGGACCAACAGGGATAAACTGGCCAGTGATGAACAGTCCTGAGTCTCTGAACTCAGTTTCCAGCCATCAGAAGAGGGAGATCTTGGAGCAGCTTCCCACGGTAAGTGGGGGGCAAAGCCCTCAGCAAGTTTGAAGTGGAGGCTGATAGGCTCAGGGAGGTTTAGATTTGAGCCCATCCTGGCTGCTGCCCCCTCTCTCACCTGCAGCCCTCGCCCATCTGATTTCACATGGGCCAGGACTATTCCACACCCTGGTTTGGAGACCCACCAGCTACAGGCATTTCAATGGTGATAGAAATGCCATTTGAGTGAATGGACGTTGGGGGCAAGAAAGGGGAGAAATGATCACAAATACAATTGTGCCGGGGCTTTTCCAAATGAACCATTCGACTGTGACAATGGGTGGTGGGGGGGTGGGACATAAGGTTCGCTGGGGTGTGAATCGACCCTGTGCCAACCTGCCACAGCCTAGCTGCCATATGCGCCCTGCTGACGCACGTGAACCCTTTGTTAACGTGCTTTGAGCTAGTGCCCTTCCAACGCACTTCAACGGTCACATGCATCAGCAGGGGGCACGCTGAGAGCTGCAGTCACACCCCAGCTCAGCGCCATCTAACTGTTCATGTCAACAAGCCATGAAACAGGGACAATAAAAACAGACTCACAACTTGCCTCCAAGTACAGCAGAGTTACAGTTATCTGCGTCGTTGCATCGTTTGGTGTTGATCCTCAGATACGTGCCATTCCCAACAGTGAGCGAGATGGGGACTTTTATAGATACTTACACATTCTTTGTAGAAGAACGGGGTCCTTGTCCCCTCTTTGTTAAAGACAGAAAACCAAAATAGAAAACAAGAGATGCAAAGGGAAATCTTGAGCAACAGCAGTGAGGTTATTTTACACTGCCAGTATAGTCCTGTAGACAGCTTCTGGAGCACTCCATGGTCAGTGTCCCACCTGTTTTAAAGAAAGAAAACAAGGAACAGAACTGAGAGGCTCTAGGGATGATCTGGGGGCAGGTCTCTGGCCTGGGCTGTGCTGTGCTGTGCTGGGGTCAGACGAGACGATCACAGTGGTCCCTTGTGGCCCTGGCGTCTAGGAATCCGTGGCAGTGGCTGCACTGCAGAGAGAACCCTGGTTAGCCACACTCTGGTGTGAGCGTCCACACTGCTAAGCCTCCCGGGGGTTTGATCCACCCAGACACCGCCAGGCCGGTGCTGCACTAACCCCGGGGCAGTGCTAGGCCTTTTGGGGGCATGTCCCATGGTTGTTAGCACTGCCCTGAGCTGTGCCATTCTCTGCCGTGAGTCTCTGTGACGGTGTCTCTGCTTGAGAGGCAGGTATAGATGAATCCGGCTGCAGGGAATGTGGAGTTTAAAACATTACAGTAGTGAGGTGACGACTCACCGGCGCAGCACCTCCTGCTGGTCATCTTGGGATTTAGCTCTTTGCAGGCCAGTGTCTCGCCTGCCTTAGGGCCCCCGTGTCCCTCCCAGACCTCGGTACCCTTTACCCTGGGGTTCTGCCCCAGCAGTACCCCCACACTCTGGGACTCCCCTCCTAGGGGAACCCCCAACCCTCTAAACCCACCTTGCCTCAGTGGCTACTGCCAGTCCTCATCTAGCCCCCTTTCCCTGGGGCAGGCTGCCATCTGTAATGACCACTCATCACTGGCAAAGGGGTAGGACCAGCTGCCTCTGCCTATCCCCGGGCTGCCCCTCTGCAGCCCCAGCACCTTTCCTGGCCTTTATCAAGGCCTCACCCTGGGGGTTTTACCAGGCTGGGGCTCCCCAGCTCCAGCTCCAGCTCCAGCTCCAGCTCCAGCTCCAGCTCCAGCTCCCGTTGCCGTTTGCCGTTTGCCGTTTGCCGTGCTTCCCTTCAGGTACCTTGCTCCTAGGCAGCTCAGCCCATCCCACTCCAGGGCTAGAAGGAGTCTCCTCTGCTTCTGGCCTCCAGCCCTCTTATAAGGGCCAGCTGGGCCCTGGTTGGGGCATGGCCCCAGCTGTGGATGCCTCCCCCAATCAGCCAAACTGTTCCCAGCCGCAGCCCTCTCCCAGGCTGCTTTGAAGCCCTTCAGGGCCGGAGCGGGGTGACTGCCCTGCTACAAATCACCAAGGAGTCAACCGGCAGGTGACTTCTGGTGCAGAAGGGAGTAGGCAGAAGGGCAGGAAAACACGGCCCCGAAGGAATTATGGGTAAGGCACTGGAGGACTGTTGGAGTCTACATATAGTAACCTGGGTTACAGCCATGTTCCCACTGGGGTTCTGGGGTGGGGCTGGGACTGAGGAGTTTGGGGTGTAGAGTGGTGCTCTGGACTGGGACTGAGGGGGTTGGAGGGTGGGAGGGGGATCAGGGCTGGGGCAGGGGTGCAGGAAGGGGTGCAGGCTCTGGCTGTGGGCTCTGGGATGGGGTTGGGGATGAGGGGTTTGGGGTGCAGGAGGGTGCTCCGGCCTGGGATTGAGGGGTTTGGAGGGTGGGAGGGGGATCAGGGATGGGGCAGGGGTTTGGGGCACGGGGAGAGGCTCGGGGTGCAGGCTCCGGGCCGCCGCTTACTTCAAATGGCTCCCAGAAGCAGCAGCATGTCCCTGCTCCGACTCCTAAGCAGAGGCGCAGCCAGGTGGCTCTGCACGCTGCCCCATCCACAGGCACCGCCCTGGCAGCTCCCATTGGAGCACATAGGAGCCAGAGGGGGGCCATTCCACTGCTTCCAGGAGCCTCATGGAGCGGCCCCCGACCCTGCTGCCCGGCTGGAGCGCCGGATGATCGCGATGGCCTGGGTTGACGGCGGTGTCACCTACCCAGGGTGGATTCTCCTGCCCCCGAGAGGCAGCCACGAGCCACATACAGGGAACCTGCTGGAGAAAGAAAAAGTTTCTGTGGCGTGACAGTGTCACCCTGACATGTCCCTTAGCCCCCGTCCTCACCCTCCGCTCCAAACAAGCCGAGGGGTTAATGGGCCTGATGTCCCCCGGCTCATTCAGCAATGGCTCAGTCTCAGCCCCGGGGCCCAAACATTGGAGGAACCGGGTCCACCTTCCTGAATATTGGTGGAGCGTGGGCACCGCGGGCCCCTATAAATCGCCACTTGTGGCCGGATGCTGTCAGTGATTGTTATTCTAAAGGTTTCAGAGTAGCAGCCGTGTTAGTCTGTATTCGCAAAAAGAAAAGGAGGACTTGTGGCACCTTAGAGACTAACCAATTTATTAGAGCATAAGCTGTAAATGCATCCGATGAAGTGAGCTGTAGCTCACGAAAGCTTATGCTTATGGGTTGGGTACTGTGTGTGTGATGGGGTTTATTGTGGGGCAGGGGCTTGTGGGTGGGGGAAGGTGTGTGTGTGTTTTGTCAGAAGTGTGGATGAAGGGATTGTGGGGTGCATGTGTGGGTGTTGTGGGGAGGGTTGTGGGGGGGAAGGTGTGTGGGTGGGTTGTCAGGTCTGTGGATGGAGGGGTTGTGGGGGGAAGTGTGTGTTGTGGAGGGCTTGTGTGGTGGAGGGTTGTGTGAAGAAAGGTTTGTGTTCTGAGTGGGTGGGTTGTGTTGAGAGTGGACGGAGGAGATGTGGGGTGCATGTGTGCACACACGCAGGCTGATTTTGTTGTCGTTTTCCTCTGCACCTAGGAAAGGACAACGTGACCGTCACAGCTTGCATGGAGAACAGCACTATATCAGCCTGTTCGTCGGGCCCGACAAACAAGTGAGGACCATCTCTGTGTCTTCCAGGCAGCATCTGCAACCAGAATATAACCATGGCCGGTATATACTAGGCACAGCTGGTTGACAGGCAGGAAAACAATTTGCCTGTGAACGTCTGAAATTTCAAAACTGTTTCTGTTTCACAGGTTTAAAAACTGAGCTTTATATTTTTGCGTGTGTGAAATGTTTTACAAAAACTCAAACTGGCCACATTTCATCTCCTGCCACAATGAAGAGAGACTGACTTTTTTTTCCCCGTTCAGTGGCAGCTCTGAAAAATCGGAACAAATTTTGTTTCAACTTGTGTTTAATCCAAAATATTTTCAGTCATTACCGGAAATTTAAAAAGTCAATTTTGGTTCCCCCCGCCCCACATTTTGAACCTGGGTCTCCCACATCCAACTCCCTCTTCTTCCTCTTCCTCTGGCATTTTGTAACTAAATAAACCCCAGGGCTTGTTTGAGCTATTTCCAGTCTTCTCCTTTTTTCTCTCTGTAATGCTTCCAAATGTCATCAGTGCTAGCAAAGTTACAAAGTGCCGGAGATGCTTCATTTCATTTTTATTCCTTTAACTGCTCTGCACCTTTTCCCGAAACTGGAGATGTTTGGAAACGTTACAGGAAAAAACATCCGAAAACACAGATTTCATTCTGTCTGTTACATTCGCTGGCAAAAAATGGTTCGCTGGCCTTGAAAGCTGAAAAGCTTTTGAAAATCAGAATGAAAATCAAGTGGCAGCAAATTGAAAATGTTCACTTAGGAATTTCCAGTAGAAAAAAAAATGATTTTCCAGTGGGACATTTGGCTTATGTTTGATGTGATGGAAAAAAGGGAGTGACCCAAAGAATTGGGTGACACGGTCCAAGCGACAGGCTTGGAGAACTTTGGCAGCAGCATTTGAACGGGGCCAGGTTGCATTGGTCAAAGCCAGAGAGCCGGTTGGTGTGGGAATTGAGAGGAGAGATGATGAGATCTGACTGAGAGTTCTAGCCGTGTGGATGGATAGTTCAAATGATTCTCCATCATGAGCCTCTGTGTCCTGAAATTCTGACCCATGGTTCTTTCTTCGATTGTTCCCAGTGCCACCAAAAAGTTCAGCCAAGAATGGGCTGCAGTGCGCAGCCTGTGATGAGCCGAACGCTGACCAGTGCAAGGACAATGTGAACATCCCCTGCCTGGGCTCTGAAGATTGTTACATCAACTTTTCTGGGACGCTTGGTAATTCCTCCAAATGCGCAGTCTGGCTGGAGCGTGGGAACTTACGTGAGCTCTCCCAGGCAGCTGGGAATTCCTACTAGAGCTGGTGAAATCCAGAATTCCCTAACCTACAACTGGTGACATTTATCGAGCAACACCTTTATTTTCATTGATACATGCCCCTGTTTTTCAGCATCGAAGATTTAGGAGAATCAACATCTGGAGTCCTAGTTTTTCCTGGGTTCTATCCCTAGCTCATAGAGGGTGGAGTGGGGTCTAATGGTTAGAGCCAGGGGGCTGGGTGCCAGGACTCCTCGGTTCTATCTCCAGCTCTGGGATAGGGTGGGGTCTAATGGGTTAGAGCCGATTTGGGACAACTGAAGCATTTTGAGAATGTATCAAATTTGCCAATTTGTTTTTGCTGGAAAAAAACAAAGTTCATATTCAAAATACCATTTTCTGTCAGTTTTTATATTTTAAAAAAGCATTAAGAACTCCTCAAAAAAACCCTCCAATGAAACATTCCCTTTCAACCCCAAATGTAACTAACTTGTCACCACTTCCATTTTTCCAAAAACTGTCCATTCTGGGTCGACTCAAAACTGAGTTTCCAACGATTTGTCAGGCTGGAAACTGACACCCCCCCCCCCCAAATGGGCTACTGGCAAAGCTCTGTGGCCCAGGATGCTGGGGAGGGGACAAGATGGAAAAGGCCAGGCCATTCTGGATTCTTATCTCCTGTTAATTTCCATCTACAGCTAACACCACCAACACCTCATTGGTCTTGAAAGGCTGCGCCACCCAGAGCGCCTTTGAGCTGAAAGTCAATGGCAGCTTCTACTATTCCCAAGGCATGTATACGCTGACCAAAGCCAACTGCATTCAGGCTACCAGCAAAGGCTGTTACACTGCTGTTCGTGCCCTGGCGTTCTTTCCAACGTTGGCTGGGCTGCTCCTGGTGAAACAGCTGTCCTGATTTGCCCTTGCTCTGCAAGTTCCTGGAGAATCCGCCCCACACATACCCCTTGGGATTTAGGGGTGCTTTTGGGGAGATGAGTTCATCACAGGATGTTGGGCTCTATACGGGTGTGCAGCGGGAGTGGGGGGGAACTAGGTGTAATTCTCCTGCTTCAGTTATGCAGGACATCAGCCATAGACGGCCTTAAAATCAGTAAATCAATGAATCCAGTGGGTTGAATAAAAATGGCATTGAAACCATTCAGATGTCTGCTTGTTCCTTGTCAAGGGGAGGCAGTTGAAGGATTTTCCCAGCATTCACAACACTGTTTTGTGGGAGTCACTCCCTCTGCATAACCCTATAAGAACGGGCCATCCTGGTCAGACCAAAGGTCAATCTCACCCAGTCTGCTATCTTCTGACAAGGGCCAGTACCAGATGCTTTAGAGGGAATGAAGAGAACAAGGCAATTCACGAGTGATCCATCCCATCACGCTGCCTTGCACCCTGTACTTCTTTGGCAGAGTGAAAAGCAAGTCAGCATTTCCTTAGAAAATTTTGATGAATGTGAAAACAAATTTTTCTCCATTTTTTGGGCACAGAATTTCAAATTTTGTTTGGCAGAAAATTTTGATTCTTTTTTCCCCTCGGATGGAGATTTGAAAGCTGGAATAGTTCCATTGCCGTGATGCCTCATGGGAGTTCTAGCACATGTGCCTCACTCATCCATTCTCTAGAGGCTGGGCTCGCTGGTTGGACTACATCTCCCATGATGCAACATAGTTACTCTTCTTGTGCTTCATGTGAATGCCTAACCACAATGCCACATGGGAGTTAATTCTCTCCCCTCCCCCCCTTCTTTTACTCTGTTTTGCTCAGGAATGCGAAAATATCCACACTCCGCTGCACCATGGCTATGCCCACCTAACCCCTAGTGTAGATGTGGCTTGGCCCGGGGAAGAATGGTTCAGTTGACCTAGCTGTTTCTGCTTGGGGAAAGGGATTAGTTACATTGACTGGAAACTCCCTCTGTTGCTGTAGTGTCTTCGTAGCGTAGACAAGCCCATGTTCTTTCTCCCTCTTTTTCTTTCTCGATCTCCTAGGGCTTTGCAAAAATGTTTTTGTTCCGCAGACAACGGCATTTTGCACTAGAGAAAAATTAAAAAAAACCAACGTTTGCATCATTCAAAGGACTCCATGAACTAATTTGAAAGAAACAGAACTGAAACGGAGGCAGGGAGACAAACCCTGCTGGATTTTTACCCCAATTTTAAATCCAAGCCCAAATCCCTCATTTGGTTTTTTTGAATCACTTCATTGGAAAACTCCTCACAACATTTCAAACACAATGAAAGTTTGTCTATGGAAAAATGTTCCCCAAATCATGCCAGTTTTCTCAACTGGCCCCGTGTAGGAGGTGTCTATACGGGAGCGTTACAGCTGTGCCGGTGCTGTGTTTGAAGTGTACACAAACCCTTGTTAAGGGGGCATTTCACAGGCCTGTTGTGTGAATGTCTATCTGCGAGACACATGGTTGCATATTGTCATTCTTAGCTGCCAAAAAACTGCCAGGCAGTGCCCCGGAGCTGGCCGCATTTTGGTGGCAGGTGGAATCCTGCCTGGATTCCACCTGTACAAACCCAGAGTCATGGACACCTCTGCCCCAAAGAGCTGACAATGTAACTTGACAAGCAAAACCAGGGCAGGGGGACAGGGTACAACACACCAGCAGAGTGACCAATGGGTGGGCAGCGAATGGCATGTTAGTGCCTCAATTGTTTTTTGTGGGGGAGGGTGGGTTAGTTAGGTGGGGATCCACTAAATGGGAAGGGAAGTGGGTCTAGGGGGCAAGGGCATGATAGGAGGGGTCGGCGTGGAGTTAGCCAAGAGGAAGAGACTGAGCGAGAGGGAGGATTGAAACGAACAATCTATCAGCACCAGGAAGAGAAAGTCCAGTGAAAATTGTAGAAAGTTCTTCAGCTGCTTCTGCCCCTACTGGCTAGAGACCCAGCCACCATCAGCCGGGGAGATGGTGTTCCCCCAGCTTTGGCAATGGATCTACGCCTCTACAGAGCCTGTAGCGAGGTCATCTAGTCCAGCCCCTTGCACGCAGGGCAGAACTACATCATAACTAGACCATTCCTGACTAAACAACAAAGTAAGAGAAGCAGTGAGAGGCAAAAAGGCATCTTTTAAAAAGTGGAAGTTAAATCCTAGTGAGGAAAATAGAATGGAGCATAACCTCTGGCAAATGAAGAGTAAAAATATAATTAGGAAGCCAAAGAGAGAATTCGAAGAACAGCTAGCCAAAGACTCAAAAAGTAACAGCAAACATTTGTTTAAGCACATCAGGAAGCCTGCTAAACAACCAGTGGGACCACTGGATGATCGAGATGCTAAAGGAGCATTCAAGGACGATAAGGCCATTGCTGAGAAACTAAATGAATTCTTTGCATCGGTCTTCATGGCTGAGGATGGGAGGGAGATTCCCCCACCTGAGCCACTCTTTTTAGATGACAGATCTGAGGAACTGTCCCAGATTGAGGTATCATTAGAGGAGTTTTTGGAACAAATTGATAAACTAAACAGTAATAAGTCACCAGGACCAGATGGAGTACTTGTGGCACCTTAGAGACTAACAAATTTATTTGAGCATAAGCTTTCGTGAGCTACAGCTCACTTCATCGGATGCATTCGGTGGAAAATACAGTGGGGAGATTTATATACACACACAGAGAACATGAACCAATGGGTTTATCATATACACTGTAAGGAGAGTGATCACTTAAGATAAGCCATCACCAGCAGCGGGGGCGGGGGGGGAGGGAAGGAGGAAAACCTTTCATGGTGACAAGCAAGGTAGGCTATTTCCAGCAGTTAACAAGAACAACTGAGGAACAGTGGGGGGTGGGGGGGGGGAGAAATAACATGGGGAAATAGTTTTACTTTGTGTAATGACTCATCCATTCCCAGTCTCTATTCAAGCCTAAGTTAATTGTATCCAGTTTGCAAATTAATTCCAATTCAGCAGTCTCTCGTTGGAGTCTGTTTTTGAAGGTTTTTTGTTGAAGGATAGCCACCCTCAGGTCTGTAATCAAGTGACCGGAGAGATTGAAGTGTTCTCCAACTGGTTTTTGAATGTTATAAATTCTTGACGTCTCCTTTTCTTTTTGCGAATACAGACTAACACGGCTGCTACTCTGAAACAGGACCAGATGGGATTCAACCAGGAGTCCTGAAGAAACTCAAATGTGAAATTGCAGAGCTACTAACTGTGTTATAAGAAAAGGAGTACTTGTGGCACCTTAGAGACTAACAAATTTATTAGAGCATAAGCTTTCGTGAGCTACAGCTCACTTCATCGGATGCAAGCTTATACTCTAATAAATTTGTTAGTCTCTAAGGTGCCACAAGTACTCCTTTTCTTTTTGCGAATACAGACTAACACGGCTGCTACTCTGAAACCTGTAACTGTGTTATGTAACCTACCATTTAAATCAGCTTCTGTACCAGATGACTGGAGGACAGCTAATGTGATGCCAGCTTTTAAAAAAAAAAAAAAGGTCCAGAGGTGATCCCGGCAGTTACAGGCTGTAAGTCTAACTTCAGTACCGGGCAAACTGGTTGAAACTACAGTAAAGAACATGGCATATGTAGCATAAAACATATTCCAGTTATGTCATATATACATTAAGTATATTTCCATAAAGCCTTATGGGACGCACTGTCACAAATACATGAAAACAAATAGGATGAACACACTTAGTAGATTACAAGCTTTCTAATGACACCATACAAGCGGTATTTAGCATAAAGCATATTCCAGTTATGTCATATTCATAAGCATACTTCCATAAAGAATATGGAATGCAACATCACACCCACGTTTTTTAATCTTCCCTCATAGGTCCTGTTTCCTAGACCTTTAATCATTTTTGTTGCTCTTCTCTGGACTTTCTCCAATTTGTCCACATCTTTCCTGAAATGTGGTGCCCAGAACTGGACACAATACTCCAGTTGAGGCTTAATCAGTGCGGAGTAGAGCAGAAGAATTACTTCTTGTGTTTTGTCCTCACTCCTGTTAATCCATCCCAGAAGGATGTTTGCTTTTTTTGCAACAGCATTATACTGTTGACTCATACTTAGCTTGTGATCCACTATGGCCCCCAGAACCCTTTCCACAGGATTCCTTCCTAGGCAGTCATTTCCCATTTTGTATGTGTGCAACTAATTGTTCTTTCCTAAGTGGAGTACTTTGCATTTGTCCTTATTGAATTTCATCCTATTTCCTTAAGACCATTTCTCCAGTTTGTCCAGCTCATTTTGAATTTTAATCCTATCCTCCAAAGCTTGCAACCCTTCCCAGCTTGGTATCATCCACAAACCTTATCAGTGTACTCTCTGTGCCATGATCTAAATCATTTATGAAGATATTGAACAGAATCGGACCCAGAACTGATCCCTATGGAACCCCCTCGTTATGCCTTTCCAGCATGACTGTGAACCACTGATGATTACTCTTGGGAACAATTTTCCATCCAGTTTTGCACCCACCTTATAGTAGCTCCCTCTAGGTTGTATTTTCCTAGTTTGTTTATGAGAAGGTCATGCAAAACAGTATCTAAAGCTTTACTAAAGTCAAGATTATACCACATCTACTGCATCCCTCCGTTCCGCAAGGCTTGTTACCTTGTCAAAGAAAGCTATCAGATTGGTTTGACGTGATTTATTATTGACAAATCCATGCTGGTGTTACTTAGCACCTTGTTATCTTCTAGGTGTTTACAAACTGATTGCTTGATAATTTATTCCATTCTCTTTCTGGATACAGGTTTCAGAGTAGCAGCCGTGTTAGTCTGTATTCGCAAAAAGAAAAGGAGTACTAAGGTGCCACAAGTACTCCTTTTCTTTCTGGATACAGAAGTTAAATTGACTGGTCTATAATTCCCCGGTTTGTCCTCATTTCCATTTTTATAGATGGGCACTATATTTGCCCTTTTCCAGTCTTCTGGAATCTCTCCTATCTTCCATGACTTTTCAAAGATAATTGCTAATGGTTCAGATATCTCCTCAGTCAGCTCCTTGAGTATTCTAGGATGTATTTCATCAGGCTCTGCTGACTTGAAGACATTTAACCTGTCTACACATTTTTTAACCTGTTCTTTCTCTGTTTTAGCCTCTGATCCTACCTCATTTTCACTGGTGTTCACTACATAAGATGTCCGATTGCTACTCACCTTTTGGTGAAAACTGAAACAATAAAGTCATTTAGCACCTCTGCCATTTCCATTGTCTGCTATTGTGTTTCCCTCCTTCACTGAGTAATGCGCCTACCCTGTCCTTGGTTTTTCCTTCTAATGTATTTGTAGAATGTTTCCTTCTTATCCTTTCTGTCTCTAGCTACTTTAATCTCATTTTGTGCCTTGGCCTTTCTAACTTTGTCCTGACATGCTTGTGTTGTGTGTTTATATTAATCCTTCATAATCTGACCTATTTTCCACTTTTTGTAAGGCTCTTTTTTTGAGTTTCAGATCATTGAAGATCTCCTGGTTTAGCCAGATTGGTCTCTCGCCATCCTTCCTACGCAGTGGGATAGTTTGCTCCTGTGCCCTTAATAATGTCTCCTTGAAAAACTGCCAACTGTCTTTAATACATGGCTATAAATAATCCCCAGCTTTTCCATCACACTTTTCATCAGTCGATCTCCGACCACTCTCTCTCTTTAGATTCCTGGAGATCCTAACACCTGGATTCCATCTGGAAGCTTCCTATACATCTCAACAACCTCAGGGAGCAAAACTGGCCTGAAATACAACCCAGGCCGAAACGTTCTTCTCCGCTCAGTTATTCTGTAACGAAATTCACAACGTCAAGGGCATGAGACCCAGTTGGACGCAACGCCCTTGACATGCGGCGGGTAAGAAAATATGTCACCAATGAATGTTTACACAATTTAATGAGAAGGAATTTAGCAACCTGTTCTGGGCGTGGGAGGGGAGCTGTCATCATGGAGCCAACACCATGACCATCCTTAGTTTCCTAGGGATGGTTTCATTGGACCCCCCATTTGGTGTCAATCAGCCATTGCTCCATTAGAGTAAATGGAACCGGATCCCCAGCTGCTGAGGCTAAACACCTCTCATGTGCAAACAGTCGCACCTCTACCCTTGTGACTAAGCTGAGTATCACCTCTTATCTCTGTTGCATGAACCAGCATATTGTGTGGAACAAGTCCTGTAAAACACAAGTTGATGGGCTGAGAAAGAGTCAATCTGAATTGTATTTAAAGAGGGAGAGGCCAGCCACGAGGGTCACGTAATTTATGAAATTCCAGTAAATCATTCACAGTTACTCCCAAGGTATATATGAATCCGATTCTGTCTTTGGACTATATAGAAAGGAAAGGGGCTGTTGCTAGACAGGTTAGTGCGTCTCTTTGATTTTACAGAGAACTTGGAGGTGAACAGAACCATTGTGTGGCTGAAGGTAAGAATTTTTAAGCCGTGTTAAATTATTGTTTGTAATCTTTCATGATCTGCTGCAAAGCGGGTAAAAGCTGGAGATATATCTCAGGTGCAAGCTCCTGCTGTAAAGCCCCATGACGACGACAGAGCCGGGATAAAGCGGCTCAGTTTATGCAAAGGAAAAGAAGCCTCACTCCTGGAGTGCTGTGTGAATGAAATAGGGAGATTTTCAAAGGCAAAACCGGCAGCGAGGGGGCCAGCGTCTGCTGAAACTCCCTGGGAGTCGGGCCTCCGACTCCCTTCGGCTGCTTTGAACGTCCCAGGCTTAGGGAACAGAGAAGAACCAGTCGACATAATTGATTTGGACTATCAAAAAGCCTTCGGCGAGCTCCCTCACTGTAGGGCAGTAACGGCTGGCCCACAACATTTTGGCACCCGAGGCGGGGAGCTCAAATGACGTCCCCATGCCCCCTCGCTTGGGCCAAAACTTTGAAAGGTCTCAATTCTGCCTTCTTCCTGTTCTACTCCTCTCATAGTCCTGCCCTGCTACCTACCACAGTAAAGGAAAAGTGACAACTTAAAATGCCTTGTTCAAAAATATTAAGTAACACTTCATTTTCAAACGCCTGAACAGCAAATGTAACTTTTCTTGTCTGCATAGTAAACACTGGCATTTTTATCTGTTTGAATAATCAAAGCGGTGCTTTCCGTGCCTTCTTGGTTGCAAAGATTTGAACTGCTTCCTGAAGTTCCACAGTCTGGGCCAGCTCATGCTCTACTGAGATGGTTGCAAGGCTCCTCATTGTGGAGCGTAGATGTGTTTTTATTATCTTCAGCTTGGAGAAGCTGCATTTTCCACTGGCAACCTTTACAAGAATTGTTAGAATTATGCGCAGAGCAACAAAAGCATTTGGAAAGTGGGTGGTCGTCTTATTTGTGCACATATATTCCAGAACAGCCTTTGGATTTGATCCTGCTGAAATGTATCTTGAAAGGGCTTTCAGTTCATCCCCAAATCCCTCACATCAATATTGTGCATGTCATCACATGTCAACACTGTCTCTAGTGCCCTGCATTGCTGGCGTAGGTCTTCTTCAGGTATAGTGAGGAGATTTGGAATATCATACAACATCCCAAATATACTGCTGTATTCCTTGAGCTGCATGAAACATTCTTCAACTGACTGTATTGCACAATGTAGCACCTGGTTAAAGAATTCAACTTTGAATTGTTGTTTGGGGTCTCTTATGGGATTATCCCGGGCCTAGTAATCAAAATGTCTTCTTCTTCGGTGACTCTTGTATTCTTGAATGGGTGGGAAAATTGCTTCAGTGTGAAGTTCCTCTGCCAACTTCTTGGCACTCTTCAGAACATTTTGAAATCCCGCATCTGACCGGTAAGACTGTAGGTATGACTTTGCTTTGTCCAGTTGTTCCATTGCTCCAGATATATCAAGGTCAACATCTTGGAGTCTCTTGCTTACAACATTTATTTCAAACAGTATGTCATGCCACAACTCTAAGCCACACAGAAATTTGAACTTATGTATGTTTCTGGTGATTCCATTTCCCTCTGCCACTGTTCTCCCACAAACAGTTCCTGTCATAGCATTATCCTCCATAATGGCAACTATGGCAACATCTATCTTCCCAATTTGGTGTTTGATAGGCTTTATCACCTCCACTCGACTTTCCCATCGTGTGGCACTCAGTGGTTTCAATGTCAGAGAGGATGCTCTCAGATGTTGCTTCAAAATTTGCCATCGATGAGTTGATGCAGAGAAAATACAGAGATGCTTTGAATTACATTAAAAAATTCAGCAGCCTCACTAGAAGCTGATGCTGCATCACTGACCACCACATTCAATGAATGAGAACTGCATGGGACAAAAAAAGCTCAAGGGTTTAACTCTCGGATCTGTGTCTGCACTCCTGTGTTCTTTCCTCTCATGTTGGCACCATTATCATAGCCCTGACCTCTCATGTCAGCTATCGCAATTCCCATATCTTCCAGCTTTTTAAGAAGCACACTTGTCATACCAGCTGCTGTAGTATCATCAATGTCAATAAAGTTTAGAAAATGCTCTCTGACAGTCACCATTGCAGGGACATTTTCACTAGGTTCTGTTGTTGTTACAAAACGCACCATTAAAGTCATTTGTTCCGTATGGCTGATGTCAGGTGTGCAGTCCAGAATAACAGAGGAAATCTTGCTGACTTCAGATCTGCCACAATCTTCTGTTTGACTTTTGTTGCCAGTAACTGTGTGATCTCATTTTGAATTGTTTTTCCAAGGTAGTGGTGTGTGTACTTTTAATGGGTGGTGACTCTACTTAGATGTTCCTGGAATACAGCATCAAACTCAGCCATCAGCTCCACAGTTTTAAGGAAGTTTCCATTGTTTAGCACATGCAGCTGATCTGAAGTGCCACGCAGGGCTAGGTTTTGGGTAGCAAGCATTGTCACAATGGCAACGAGCCTTTTCAGAACATTTTGCCAGTAAAGAGACTCTGATGCAATCTTCTCTTGATGCTGATCATCTCTGGTGGCCTTTAACCTTAGTCTCATCTCAAGCTCTTTCCACCTATGGAATGCTCTCTGCTGATTTTCTGCCTTCTCATGGCATGCCAGATTTCTAGCCAAATTTTTCCAGTCCTTTGTTCCTATAGAACCCAGTGTGGCTGGAACATTAGACTGGAAGAGTTTGCAACAAAAACAGTATGAAGCATTCTGGGTTTTTGAGTACATAAGCCATGGCCTCTCCACTTTGTCACTATTGGGGATTTCACGCCAGTAATGTTTTAGATGGAAACTTGTATTTCCATTGTCTTTGGGGAACATGAAGTTTTTCCCTTGCTGTGGCCCATGCAGTACAAGGAAGTCCCTCAAGCTACTGCTCAGGTGGGTCCACAGTCCTGGATCATCTAGACTTAAGGAACTAAACTCAGCAGCAGCTGTTTCTTGCACCTCCACCACACTCTTCTCTGATCCACACTTTTCTTCAGGACTGTGCATGGTTACATCCATTTGAGACGGAGTTATGGGTGCTGCAGTAGCTGCCAGGTCACCTGCACTCTGACTAACTGGAAGATCAGGCCTCTCCTCACCACTCACATCCTCACTGGGGCCAGAAGGCTCACCGTGAACATTTGTGTCTCTGTATCTCAGGAGAGCTTCTTCCTGCTTAGATAGCAAAGCTTCCTTCGCTTGCTTTCTTTTTCTGAAGGCTGCCCAGAGGGGCGTTTTCTTCTTTCACTCCTGACTGCTGTTCTGGGCCAGCTATAGTGGCTCTCAACACTCAGCTGAAGGGGACAAATAAGCAGGCTGGTGGCAGGGCCTGAGTGAGGGAAGATATCAGCGTCTTAAGGGCCTAACTGGCTCCTACGTCTTCAGTTGACTGCCTGTTCTCCTCAAGTGGGTTCAGGGAAGCAGCAGGAAACAGGAAGCTCCCTGAGAAGCTGGGATTAATCAACCCAGGCTCCTGGAGGTGCTCGAGAGGTACAGAAGAGGTTTCCCCTCCTCTCTCTCCCTCCAGCTCCTGCTGCTTTCTGTTATTCCCTCTCACTTTTTCTCCTGCCTGCCTGTTATGTAGCTTGTGCCCTCCTTCCTCCAGCCCAGCTCTCCCCCATCTCTGACAGGTTTCAGAGTAGCAGCCGTGTTAGTCTGTATCTGCAAAAAGAAAAGGAGGACTTGTGGCACTTTAGAGACTAACCAATTTATTTGAGTATAAGCTTTCGTGAGCTACAGCTCATTTCATTGGATGCATTCAGTGGAAAATACAGTGGAAAGATTTATATACACAGAGAACATGAAACAATGGGTGTTACCATACACACTGTAACGAGAGTGATCAGGTAAGGTGAGCTATTACCAGCAGGAGAGTGGGGGGGGACCTTTTGTAGTGATAATCAAGGTGGGCCATTTCCAGCAGTTGACAAGAACGTCTGAGGAACAGCGGGGGGAGGAATAAACATGGGGAAATAGTTTTACTTTGTGTAATGACCCATCCACTCCCAGTCTTTATTCAAGCCTAAGTTAATTGTATCCAGTTTGCAATTTAATTCCAATTCAGCAGTGTCTCCTTGGAGTCTGTTTTTGAAGTTTTTTTGTTGAAGAATAGCCACTCTCAGGTCTGTAATCGAGTGACCAAAGAGATTGAAGTGTTCTCTGACTGGTTTTTGAATGTTATAATTCTTGATGTCTGATTTGTGTCCATTTATTCTTTTACGTAGAGACTGTCCAGTTTGGCCATGTACATGGTAGAGGGGCATTGCTGGCACATGATGGCATATATCACATTGGTAGATGTGCAGGTGAACGAGCCTCTGATAGTGTGGCTGATGTGATTAGGCCCTATGGTGGTGTCCCCTGAATAGATATGTGGACACAGTTGGCAATGGGCTTTGTTGCAAGGATAGGTTCCTGGGTTAGTGGTTCTGTTGTGTGGTGTGTGGTTGCTGGTGAGTATTTGCTTCAGGTTGGGGGACTGTAAGCAAGGACTGGCCTGTCTCCCAAGATCTGTGAGAGTGATGGCTCGTCCTTCAGGATAGGTTGTAGATCTTTGATGATGCGTTGGAGAGGTTTCATTGGGGGCTGAAGGTGATGGCTAGTGGCGTTCTGTTATTTTCTTTGTTGGGCCTGACCTGTAGTAGGTGACTTCTGGATATTCTTCTGGCTCTGTCAGTCTGTGACTTTGTCCTCACTCATAACTATTCACATTTGGGGACAATGTATACCTTCAAATCAGCGGCACTGCTATGGGTACCTGCATGGTCCCAGACTTTGCCAACATTTTTATGGCTGACTTAGAACAACACTTCCTCAGCTGTCGTCCCCTAATGCCCCTACTCTACTTGCGCGACATTGATGACACTTCATCATCTGGACCCATGGAAAAGAAGCCCTTGAGGAATTCCACCATAATTTCAACAATTTCCTTCCCACCATCAACCTCAGCCTGGACCAGTCCACACAAGAGATCCACTTCCTGGACACTACAGTGCTAATAAGCGATGGTCACATAAACACCACCCTATACTGGAAACCTACTGACTGCTATTCCTACCTACATGCCTCCAGCTTTCATCCAGATCACACCACATGATCCATTGTCTACAGCCAAGCTCTATGATATAACCGCATTTGCTCCAACCCCTCAGACAGAGACAAACACCTACAAGATCTCTATCAAGCATTCTTACAACTAGAGTACCCACCTGCTGAAGTGAAGAAACAGATTGACAGAGCCAAAGACTGGGAGTGGATGGGTCATTACACAAAGTAAAACTATTTCCCCATGTTTATTCCTCCCCCCGCTGTTCCTCAGACGTTCTTATCAACTGCTGGAAATGGCCCACCTTGATTATCACTAGAAAAGTTTCCCCCTCCCCCACTCTCCTGCTGTAATAGCTCACCTTACCTGATCACTCTGGTTACAGTCTGTAGGGTAACACCCAATGTTTCATGTTCTCTGTGTATATAAATCTCCCCACTGTATTTTCCACTGAATGCGTCCGCTGAAGTGAGCTGTAGCTCACAAAAGCTTATGCTCAAATAAATTTATTAGTCTCTAAGGTGCCACAAGTCCTCCATTTCTTTTCCCTCCATCTCTGTGCATCTAGAGCAGAGAGAATCAAGGTGCACCAGCAGCAGTCACAATTTTCTACACTCTGGGTCCTAGTGGTGCCCCCCAACAGTCTGACACCTGAGGAGGCCGTCTCAGTTCGCCTCATGGTAAGGCCAGCCCTGGGCAGGAAGAAATCGAAGCCGTCCTGGGGTGGGAGGCAAGAGACTGTCATGGAGGAGAAACAAGACAACAGCCAGAGAACAGAGGGGTTTGCAGTGTTGTTGTAGTCGTTTGCGTCCCGGGATATTAGAGAGACAAGGAGGGTGAGGTTTTATGGGATCAATTTCTGCTGGGGAGAGACACAAACTGTTGAGCTCCACTGACCCGCAGAAGGGCTCGGTGTCGCACGGAAGCTCGTCTCTTCCCCCCACCTTGTGTCTCTAGAAAACAGGGCTGGAATTCAAGGGAATTTTGCGTGATGGCAAAAGCTTAGAAGTGGAGGCCTCCAGGCTGTGTGCTAGACCCAGCGTTCACGGTTCTCAGATGATCTGACAGGGGTGAGCGAGGAGGTGGTGAAATCTACAGAGGAGGCAATGTATTGAAGTTAGTCGGGAACTTCAGGGAGATTGAACGGAGCTGGGTCAATGGGCAACGTGATGGCAGATGAAGTTGAGTTTTGATCAATGCAAAGTAACTCACATGAGGGGGGGGGGGGTTTGAAGCCTCCTAGACCTGACAGGTTCTAACTGAACCGGGCTGATCCAGGGAAGGGACCGGAGCGTCCCCGTAGGAGGATCAATGGACACCTCAGCTCCCTGTGCAGCTGCAGAAGAGAAAAGCAAAGAAGCCGTTGGGCTGCCCAAGGGGCTGGAGATAACGTGGAAACACTATAGTGCCCCTCTCCAGATCAGCAGGATGCTCTGACCCTGACACCCCAAAGGCCCTGCCGGTCGCCCCATGTCAGAAGGGATGATGCAGACCTGGAGCAATACAGATGAGGGTGTGGAAACCTGGACCAGGCTAGAACCCTGCAGCGGGACTGGGGATCCCACGGGACCCACAGGACCTACTGCCATAATAGCAGGAGCGGGTAGAAGTGCTTTGTTGCGGGTGGGATTGGGTGGGCAAAGAAAGCTGACGTCGGGAATATGCAGGAAAACACAGGGCAGCAGCTTGTCATCAGTAGAATTTCAGCAATAGAAAGCAAGTTGTTTTTTTAAAAATAAAGGTTTTTACCCTTAAATTTAAGTGAGGGATAGAAAGAGGTTTGATGTCTTTTATAACAGGAGTTAAAGTATTTTTTACATGGTTTAAGCAAGATTTGTTTGATACTTTTAGTAGAAGCAATTGTGTCTGACTTTTGTTTATATTTATAGTATATTAACCAAACGTTTTTTCAGTTTTTTTTCAGTAGCCTGAGGGATTTTGTCTCTCTTGTGGGATTTGTAGGATCTAGGGTTTTTGCGGGTGTGAAAGGAATAACAATGCAAGAAACAATGCGGGGGCGGGTTGGATTAAAATAATAGTCCCATGCCGGGCTCCTCCCTGGAGTTTCCACTCTCTTATTTCTAGACATGTCGGTGGCTAGAGAGAGCTGAGAGAAATGTTTTCACCAAAACTTTTCTCCACCCCAAAATGCAAATTTGGGGCAACTGAAGCATTTCGCGACTGTGTGTCAATTTCGCCACATTGCTGCAGCAGCAACAACAAATCCTAGAAAGAAAAAAAAATCCAGAAAAGATGGAAATGTTTGGTCTTCACGCACCCAGAATTAAACGTTTTGATTTTTTGAACTCAAAATGTCATTTCAAAATGGACGGCAACATTTATATTTAAACCATTTTAAGAATGTTTTTAAATGCCTGAAAATGAACCCAAACCATTTTTTGTTCGGCTTTTCGGTCAGATGAGAATTTTGGTTCAACCGAAAATGATTTTTATTTCCTGATCTTTTGGAACTGCCACTGAACCAAAAAAATCGGTTATTTGTGCAGCTCTGTTGCCTGGTGCTTTTCCTCCCTGAATCTGGGCTGGAATTCCCTTTCCCGCCTCATTTCGGTCTTGACTCTCTCCTCCTCCCCCCGTCAGGCAGAGCTCGCTGTGTCAGCCGTGAGAAGGCCCCGTTTGGCTCCGAGCCCAGCCCCGAGGGCCTCCCAGCACCAGGATGGTTTCCTTCCTCCTCTGCCTTCTCCCTGCTCTCCTAGCTACAACGAGTGCACAAACTACCACACGTGAGTCATCCGCTGCTGTGGCCATGTAACCCCGCCTGGACTTGGACCCCTTGTACCCCCCGGATCCCCAGTCAGGGGAACATCCAGCATGTGCAGGGAGGGGGGTTAGCTCTGAGTGGGATACAGGGCCCTGTCTACACTACGGCTGCTGTAGTGGCTTAGCCACAGAGCTGTAGCTGGGCCGGCAGAGCCCCGTAGTGAAGACGCCGCCTGTCCCAATGGACGGGGTTTTCCATCCTTCTTGGAACTCACCTCCCCGAGCCGGTAGCCAGGCCAAGGAAACATCTACCCATCGACTTGCACCTACTCCAGGGGTTAGGTCAGCCTAGCTGCAGCGCTCAGGGTGTGGACTTTTCAACCCCCCCGAGCACTGTATCTATATCACCCTGTTTAGTGTAGACCAGGCCTGAGGGACACCATTACCAGATACTGCCCTAAATTCTTTTTTCCACGAAAGCCCCTCTGCATTGCTTTGGCAGCACAAAGGGGACTCAATATAGGAGTAAATTACACGGCTAGGGGACTGAGTGTGACCTGGAATCAGGCCTACAATTTCCGGTAGCAGAGGGCTCTCCAACCGAGCAAACAGAGGCAGAATGAGATCCAGTGGCTGGGAGTTGAATTTAGACCAATTCAAGGTGCAGCTTGTGTGCAGGGCGCTGTACATAAGGACTGAAGGGCAGAGAGTCTTCACTTACAGGTCGCCAAGAGGCCTGTGCGTGTCCACATGCTGTGGTTAATTCCACTTGTATCTGTGCTAATTTGGGGAACACGGGACAATGAACGTCCTTTTGTTCTATTTTTTGCCTGGCAATTTCCATCCTTCCCATTCCCCACAGATTGCAAATGTCTGGGCTGATCCAGAGGAATGTGTGCAAAATTGGCTTTACTTTAAGCTCAGGGCCGTGTAACCAGGCTCTAAACCTGGGGGATCAGTCCATCAGAGAGCCTTCCCAATGGGGATCAATCCCCATGAGTCTAGGAGCCAAGACAGCTGGCTTCTGTACCCCAAATCTTTCTGGCAGCCCAGAGAACCTGGCTGCACTCACTGCAGTGGCCTTTCCCAATTTCTATGCAACCAAATAACTTCTGAATGCTGCTTTCCATTAACTTCAGAATTTTAGAGGATGTTCTAGACATAACTGGGCAGAACCACATTGACTTTGGGGGAAATCAGAAAACCGGAAGAGCGAGATCAGGGAGACACAGAGCCATTGGCATCTGGCCAGCCGAGCCACACTTTCAACCACCCTTGTAACTGTGTTTAGATCAAAAAACCGGTTTGTGGTGCCACTGACATCTTCCAGCCCGTCAACCACCCCCCCCCATCAGACCAGCTCTGCCCAGCATCCCCCTGGAGCTTTAATATGTTACACCCTGTGTGGCTGATCTCCCAGACAGAAAGAAGGATGATGGTGGTGGTGGTGGTTGTTAACTGGGGACACACAGAGGCCCTGGCATGGGGGGAGAATGGGGGTCCCTGGTATGGGAGATGGGTAATGGGGGGCACACAGAGCCCCTGGAATGAGGTGGGGGGCTTGCATGGTGTCCCTGCAATAAAAGGGGGTGAGAGGGGCACACAAGGAGTTTGTGCGGATCAGGCGGGGCTGCCAGGAGCCCTGGCCGGTGCGACAGATTCAGCCAATGCACACTGCGAAGCAAGTGACTCGCCGGTCCTGTGAATACCTGCACAACGGGAGCCACATCTGGGGTGGGTGGAGTATATTTTGTGGGTGGAGCTTGGGAAGAACATCATCCCCTTCACCCATCCCCAATGGGACCCCTGGGTACTGCTGGCCCAGTGGCTGAAATTGGGCAATTACTGAGTGTCCGAAAGGAAATTGGGTCCATTAACTCCTCGGCTTGTTTGGAGCGGAGGGGGAAGACTGGGGCTAAGGGATGTGTCAGAGTGACACTGTTACGCCACAGTAAGAAGAAAACACTTGTTCTTCTTTCTCCAGCTACGACCCTGACATGTAACACATGCTTTGGTCAAACGAAGGAATGCAGTTTTGCTCCAGGGACCTGCCAAGCCAACAAGGCTACTGGTGGCTGCCTCTCCGTGGCAGAAGATACTACATTGGGTAGGTGACATTGCCGTCACCCCAGGCACATCCCACCCCGCAGTCTGTCACCATCCTCATCGCTAAGGCCAACTCCAGCACAATCCATCAACAAAGCACATTCACCCGGCACAGAACACTCAGTCTGTGCTCGACGCTTGATTTATTCAGGCAACGTCACTTTGTTTTACGTAGCGAATGGAAAACGCAGCAGTTTGGAATCCTGGCCCCATTGGAGTCAGTCGCAAATCTCCCATTGACTTCAGTGGGGCCAGGATTTTACCGCTTGAGCTTTATTTATTGAATTTCATTCACTAAGGTTTCATCTCCACAATGGATGGCTGTGATGCAACAAGCAAAGCTGCTTTGGGTGGAAATGCACGTTCTGAATTGTGTTTAAAAAAAAGAGATTGGCGCTGAGACCCCTTGTACACTGTCGGCTTGCCCCCAAAATCTTGTATGAAGCCTGTTAGCCACCTACTCAGGGCAGGAGCCCGACCTTGCACAGTTTTTCCACTTGCTTTGGATGCAAATTCAAAATTCCTTAAGTCCAACGGGCAAAAAGTGATTCCAAACCTTCTTCCTGTTCAACTCCCTGAGCTCTTCAGGCCGGCGGAGTTCACTAGTTCCCTTCATTTCTCAACGTTTCCCCTTTGGAATCGAAAACCTCAGTTACAGACCCCTTTCTGTTCATCTTCCACTGAATTAAAAAGAGTAAATGGCTCCTTCCATTTACTCTGTAAGAAGGATGCATAGCGCACCGCCAGCTTTAATGTGGTTTGTCTTTATCTAATATATCTATCTCCACCCCCCAATCTATCTATCCCCACACACCCCCTCTATCTATCATCTATCTCCACCCCCCTCTATCTATCTATCTCCACACACCCCCTGTCCCCACCCCCACATCTAATCTAATCTATCTCCATGCCCCCATCTATCTATCTATCCCCACACCCCTCCTCTCTCTGTCCCCACACCCATCTAATCTATCTACACCCCCCGTCTATCTAGCTATATATCTATCTCCACCCCATCTATCTATCCCCACACCCCCCCATCTATCATCTATCTCCATCCCCACTCTATCTATCTCCACCCCCACTCTGTCCCCATCCCCACATCTAATCTATCTATCTATCTATCTCCATGCCCCTCATCTATCTATCTATCTATCTATCTATCCCCCAACTTCCTCTGTCCCCACCCCCATCTAATCTATCTAATCTATCTCCACCCCCCCATCCATCTATCTATCCCCAACCCCCCCCATCTATCCCCACACCCCCCCTCTATCTAATCTAATCATCTATCTAATCTAATCTATCTATCTATCTATCTCCATACGTGCCCACCTGCCTCTGACCATACTCAGGTAATTTTCCCAGCACAGTCACAAATGGGTTTATTGAAACTTCTACCCCCTCAGGGTCTCTCTTCACCACAGAATTAATGTGGGCCATGACCCCAGTTTTAGCCCTAATCACCCCACCTCACCCCGTACTATCCACACACAAAACCCTTTAACCTCCAGCTAGCTGATGCAGTTTGGGGTGTAGTTTAGACCCGGGTTCCTCTTTAACTTCCTGAACTGGACACAGGATCCCAGCAGTGTCACCCTAGGGCCAAATATGGAGGGAAAATAACCTCTCGGCTGCTACTCAAGGTTCCCCTCCCAGCCTCTCATTTTCTGTTTTGGTTTTCTGTCTTGAACGAAGATGGGACCCAGGACACGTTCTTCTACAAACAGTGTCTGAGTAGCTATAAAAGTGACATAAAAGTCCCCATCTCGTTCACTGTTGGGAATGGCAAGTATGTGAGGATCAACACCACACAATGCAACGACACAGATAGCTGTAACTCGGGCACACTGGAAGGTAAGTTGTGGGTCTGTTTTTACTGTCCCTATTTCATGGCTTGTCCACAGGAGCAGATACATGGCGCTGAGCTGGAGTGTGAGTCCAGCTCTCCGCTTGCCCCCTGCTGATGCACGTGACCGTTCGAGTGCGATGGAAGGGCACTAGCTCAAAGCACATTAACGAAGAGTTCACGTGTGTCAGCAGGGTGCACATGGCAGCTAGGCCGTGGCAGGCTGGCGCAGGGTCGATTCGCACCCCGCAGATCCTTACACCCCGGCCCCCCTTGCTACAGTCGAATGGTTCACATGGACAAGCCCTGGCACGATTGTATTTGTTAGCGTTTCTCCCCTTTACTGCCCTGAACGTCCATGCACTCAAACGTCATTTCTGTCCCCATTGAAATGGCTGTAGCTGGCGGGTCTCCAAACCAGGGGGTGGAACAGTCGGGGCTCATGTGAAATCAGATGGGTGAGGGCTGCAGGCGAGAGGGGGGTAGCAGCTGGGATGGGCTCAAATCGAAACCTCCCTAAGCCTGTCAGGCTCCACTTCAAACTCGCTGGGGCCTGGAACCGATCGGCTGTGGTGTTCACAGATAGTGGTGTCACAGACAGATGAAGAAATGCGGTTGGGCTGGGGGTGGGGCCTTCATATGCTAGGCAATGCAGGGCACAGACACCAGTTTGAACGAGGTTTAACCCACCCTGAAACCGTCTCTCTCTCTCTCTCGGTTCTCAGGGCTCAAGGGGAACGCCACCAAGAATGGGCTGCAGTGCCCCACCTGCTTTGCTCTGAACTTCACTGTCTGCAACAGCTCCATCACCCCTTGTACTGGGGATGAGAATTACTGCCTGGATTTCACTGGGTTTCTATACAAAGGTAAATTCTGCCAGCTGGGGACAGTGTGGGAGCTCCCCTGGGAATCTCATGCCTCAGGAACTCCCCAGAGAGCTGGTGAAATCTAGAGTCTGTGCTGGGCCCTTGGGCAGGTGGGGGCGGCCAAGTGGGGTTTTTGGCCAGAGGGAAGGAGAGAGGCATATGCAAGTTTTCCCTTCCTCACCAGCTCCCCCCACTCAGAGATGCCGCCCGGCTCCTGGAGTTACGACAATGCGTCTCTTGCCATGGGAAGGGTTGTTATGTGGATGATGCAGAGCTGGGGAGAGAACCCAGGAGTCCTGGCTCCCAGCCCCCACTGCTTTAACCACTAGACCCCACCCCCTGTATGTTTAAGGTGGAGCTCAGCTATTGCTCAGTGCGGAAGCTCCTGTTCTCAGTGTGTGTCCAGGACTCCCAGCACTTTGGGGTGTTTATAAAATAACTGAACTGAGTGGTCGGGGCTGCCGGCGATGCTGAGAGCTGGGTGTGTTCCCCGGGGGGCCGTGCGCTGGGGAAGGAGCCGCGCCGGGTGATCAGCTGGGTTCCAAACTCCAGCTTCAGTCTCTTGTGGAGCTGCAGAAAGGGGCACGGGGGAGGCAAGAGGGGACCAGATGCCCGGCCTGCCGGGCTGGTTACAGCGAGAGCAGGGAGAGCACCGGGTGGGTGGGAACGGGTGGCAGAGGCTGGAACTGCTGGATGGTGGAGACAGAGGTTCTGGGGGCAGAGAAGGAACCAGAGCTGCCCCTGCCTAATAACAGGCTGGTTTCCTCCCTCAGGTCCATCTTTTTCACCATTTCAAGCAAAAGGCTGCGCTACTGCATCTGCTAAGGACATTAAACCTGGAACCATCCTGATTTCTACACTGTACACATTTTCCTTTTTTTGGGGGGCCTCTGGTCCAGCAGAGAAAATATCCACCATCCTCCAACCCACAACAACCACCCCCACTCCCAATACAACCACCCCCACCCCCAAAACAACCACCCCCATCCCCACCCCCAATACGACCTCAACTACCAGCCCCGCTACAACCACCACCACCACTCCCAATACAACCACGACCACCATCACCTCCCCTAGAACAACCCCCCCTCCCGAAACTACCACCACAACCAAAACAACCACCATGCCCAAAACAATGACCACCCCTACAAACACCACCATCACCAAACCCACTACCAGAACCAAACCCACCTGCCTCCCCAAAACAACCCCTGCCACCACCAGTGGAGCCAGCCTGGCTCTGGGGAAATTCTCCTTTGCCCTCTACCTGCCTGGCCTGCTGCTGGTGAAGCTGCTCTCCTGACCCCCCACCCCGGCCCTGCACGGGCCCCGCAGCACCTAGTGCCTGGGAATAAAGGCCGAATTCCCAGCAGCGCCCCCTCCAAGGCCCCTCCGTGCTGCCGGGGCGATGCAAAGGGGCCGTTGCATAACCAAGAGTCTGCCCAGAATATGGGTGTGTGTCTTTCTTGGTACCTCATGGCTGGCTGGAATCTCTCTGTCCATTAGTAAATTCATTGAATAAATCAGGATCTGAAATAAAAACCCCCGGAGTGTTGTTATGTTTGGGTTGCCCGTTGCTGAGCCTGTCCACCAGAGACTGGGGTGCTGTCAGATTAATTTAGCCACATAAGAATTTGCTTGTCTTTCTGTGTATGTGTGCGTGTGCGTGTGTAAATATAAAATCTGCAATAAAAATCTGCATTCCAAGCACACCATGGAGGTTGCATACTGAAGCACTGAGAAGTTAGGAAATTCCAGAAAACATGTTGCCAGTACAAGCTTAATTCAATCCCTGGTGCATTTGCATTGTGCTACAGCCTTTGATTCCACGATCACACAGTGTGTGTTCTCCACCGCAGCCCTGCCTCAGTCAATACGTCTTTTTCTTCTCACTGGGGCACTACCCCAGGCCGTATTTCCCACCCGCTGTTCCAAGTCTGCACTGCGCTGAATGATTAATGACACCTCCTGGGCCTCTCTGCGTAGTTCTTGCCACAGGGTCTGAGGGCATCACAAACATTAATGACTTGGTCTGTGCAACAGCTCTGTGGGACCCGGGAAACTGAGGCATGGCGGGGCTCCACACAAGGAGTCCTGACACGCCTCTCCCCATGCACGTGGCCACACTGCTATCCACACTCGAGCATAAGAATGTAAGAATGGCCCTACTGGGTCAGACCAAAGGTCCATCTAGCCCAGTGTCCTGTCTTCTGACAGTGACCAATGCCAAGTGCCCCAGAGGGAATGAACAGAACAGGGAATCATCAAGTGATGCGTCCCCTGTCGCCTGTTCCCAGCTTCTAGCAAACAGCAGCTAGGGACACCATCCCTGCCCATCCTGGTTAATTGCCATTGATGGACCTATCCTCCATGAATTTATCTAGTTCTTCTTTGAACACTGTTATGGTCTTGGCCTTCACCACATCCCCTGACAACCAGTCCCACAGGTTGACTCTGAGTTGTGTGAAGAAATACTTCCTTTTGTTTGTTTTAAACCTGCAGCCCGTTAATTTCATTTGGTGGCCCCCTAGTTCTTGTGTTATGAGGAGTAAATAACACTTCCTGATTTACTTCCTCCATACCTGGCAACCTTTTCTAGACCTCAATCATATCTCCCCTTCATTGTCTCTTTTCCAAGCTGAAAAGTCCCACTCTTATTAATCTCTCCTCATACGGAAGGCGTTCCATCCCCCTCATCATTTTATTGCCCTTTTCTGAGCCTTTTCCAATTCCAATAGATCTTTTTTTGAGATGGGGTGACGACATCTGCATAAAGTATTCAAACTGTGGGCATCCCATGGATTTATATAGAGGTAACATGATATTTTCTCTCCTATTATCTGTCCCTTTCTTAATGATTCCCAGCATTCTGTTTGCTTTTTTGACTGTCGCTGCACATTGAGTGGATGATTTCAGAGAACGATCCACAATGACTCCAAGATCTCTTTCTTGAGTGGTACCAGCTAATTTAGACCCCATCATTGTATATGTATAGTTGGGATTCTGTTTTCCAATGTGCATTACTTTGCATTTATCAACATTGAATTTCCTCTGCCATTTTGTTGCCCAGTCGTCCAGTTCTGAGAGATCCTTTTATAGCTCTTCACAATCTGTCTGGGATTTAACTATCTTGAGTGTTTTGTATTGTCTGCAAGTTTTGCCACCTCATTGTTTACCCCTTTTTCTAGATCGTTTATGAATATGTTGAATAGGACAGGCCCAGTATAGATCCCTGGGGACACCACTATTTACCTCTCTGTATTCTGAAAACTGACCAGTTATTCCTACCCTTTGCTTCCTATCTTGTAACCAGTTACCAACCCATGAGAGAACCTTCCCTCTTATCCTATGACAGCTTACTTTGCTTAAGAGCCTTTGGTGAGGGACCTTTTTAAAGGCTTTCTGAAAGTCTAAGTACACTATATCCACTGGGTCCCCCTTGTCCACATGCTTGTTAACCCCATCAAAGAATTCTAGTAGATTGATGAGGCACGATTTCCCTTTACTGAGATCACGTTGACTCTTCCCCAACAAATTATGTTCATCTATGTGTCTGACAATTCTGTTCTTTACTATAGTTTCAACCAGTTTGTCCAGTAATGAAGTCAGGCTAGCCTGGGTCCCTCTCCCTGAGCTGGGCTGGACCCCTCCCAGCTGCAGTATGGATGCATCCTAGAGGGCAGACCAGTGACCCTCCCACAGCTGTGGAGAGCGGAGGGCCAGTGAAGGGGGGCATCCACTGGGAAGATGGAGGGACCCCTTGGGGAAGAGTCCTTGGGCAGCAGTCTCACTGGGCTGCCAGAGGCAGAGGATGAGTGGGAGTTGCAGTGCAGTTGCCGATTTCCATCCTTGTCTCTGTTAAAGCGACTGAGCTCCTCTCTGAGGATATTTAATCTTCCAGGACATATTTCCTAAACATTGCTGTCATTAGACATTCCTCTGTCTGGGATTCACTGCCACCCCAGAGGTGGCTGCACTTCAGGCTAGGATAGCACTGGAGGGATCTGAGGTCCCTTGGCATGTAAGAGAGAAAGAAACGTACTAGGGTAGTACCTAGAGATCAGGAATGCGTTGTGCCAAGTTCTGCCCAGACTCTGACAAGATCGGGGCCCCAATTGTGCCAGGTGCTGCACAGACATGTTGACATAGTCCTGCCCTGAAGATCTTTCGAGATAGACAGAGGAGGTGTATGGGGATAGATAAGTAGTACAAGGGTGACAACATCAATCAAACATTGAACCTATCTCTTTTACCCTCAGGCTCCACCCACTTGTCACCATAAAATTCAGCCCCTGGGGTATTATTTCTGGGGTGAAGATGGACACATAACCAGAAGGAAGGGATGGCATGTGACCCCTCTATAAACTTTTCCCCCCCATTCTGTACCAAGTGGGGTGATTTTCAGCCCCACAGGACTTCCCTGAGAGCAGAGTTGACCAATTAGAACAGATTCTGGGGTGGGGTGACCCACCCAAAAGAGGGTTCTGTGACCCCTCTAAGAACTCCCCACCCCACCTCAGCCCCCCTTAGAGCATCCCAGAAGAGAAACATCTACTAATCAGAAGAGGTGTAAAGCCAGGGTCTAGGATGGAACCCTTCCCCCCGCCCCCGATGTCTGGAATTTTACTCTGGAGTTTTACAGTGATTTTAAGTACATCTTAACAACAATAGACAGTCTCTTTACATAATCTTGGGCCTTAGGCCTCACAGATGAAATGGGCAGTGAAGTACCATGGCCTTTAAAGCTGTTTGCAGTGAAGGTTGCCTGCCTCAAAAATTATACACAAATCAGAGAAAAGAATTTCTCAACCAAACTTTAAGCAGCTTGCTAAAGTGGCATGATGTGGGGGCTGTGGGGCCATTTAACAGAACTTTACAAATTCAGATGTGGAGACATTCTGCATCCCACAACCCAGTTCGCTACCTAACGTGTTACCAGAGTTTATAAAGAGTGACAACCGGAGCTTTCACAGAAATATACATACCAGACCTGCTGATGTCAACCCCTCAAATTCTCTGAAGATATGGAAAATGGTTTACGGAGACAGTTTTAAAATAAAACCAGTTGTTGCCCCTTTTAGAAAAGGTGACCGCGTAAGACTATCTAAACAGAAAGAGCTTTTGAAAAAGGTTTGTGGGGGACTTTCCCATTCCCCTCGCTCTTGTGCTTTCAATGACAGCAGAGATTCTAGAGAACAAGGCTGCAAACTTGGTGAGGCACCAATACAAAACCACCACCTACCAATTGAATCTGAGCCTTGCATTAATGCATTGATATAACTAATCCCCAGGTTTTCCATCGCACTGTTCACCAGCCGCTCTCCAACCACTCTCTCTTTAGACTCCTGGAGATCCTAACACCTGGATTCCATCTGGAAGCTCCCTACCCATCTCGACAACCTCAGGGAGCAAAACTGGCCTGAAATACAACCCAGGCCGAAACGCTCTTCTCCGCTCAGTTATTCTGTAACGAAATTCCCCCAGCCGGGCATGATGTCATGGGCATGAGACCCAGTTGGACACAATGCCATTGACATGGGATGGGTAAGAAAATGTGTCACCAATGAATGTTTACACAATTTAATGAGAAGGAATTTAACAACCTGTTCTGGGCGTGGGAGGGCAGCTGTTGTAATGGGGCCAACTCTATGGTCAACCTTAGTTACCTTGGGATAGTTTCACTAGATCTCCCATTTGGTGTCAATCGACCATCGCTCCTTTAGAGTAAATGGAACCAGATCCTGGGCTGGTGTCAATTGGCCCTAGCTCTATTGGAGTCAATGGGCACAGATCCCCGGCTGCTGTGAATTTTCCCTTGCTCTATGATCCACACCATCTCATGATCTGGCTAAACACCTCCAATGTGCAAACAGTCGCACCTCTACCCTTGTGACTGAGCTGAGTATCACCTCTTATCTTTGTTGCACGAACCAGGAGACTTTATGAGACAAGTTCTATAAAACACAAGCTGATGGGTTGAGAAAGAGTTAGTCTGAATTGTACTTAAAGAGGGAGTGGCCAGGCATGAGGGTCGTATTATATGTTACCTTTCAGTAAATCATTACTCCCACTGCAAATATGCGTCCAGTTCTGACTTTGGCCTATATAGAGAGGAAAGGGGCCGTGCTAGACAGGTTATTGCATCTCTTCAATTTACAGAGAACTTGGAGGTGAACCGGACTATTTTGCAGCTGAAGGTAAGAGATTGTAATGCCATGTTATATTACCTGTTGTAATCTTTCCTGGCAAAGTGGGTAAAGGCTGGAGATATATCTCAGGTGCAAGCTCCCGCTGCAAAACCTCATGACGACGACAGAGCTGGGATAAAGCGGCATAGTTTGTGCAAAAGAAAAGAAGCCTCACTCCTGGAGTGATGTGTGAATAAAATAGGGAGATTTTCAAAGGCAAAACCTGCGGCGAGGGGGCCAGCGTCTGCTGAAACTCCCTGGGAGTTGGGCCTTGAACTTCCTGCGGCTGGTTTAAACGTCCCAGGTTTAGGGAGCAGAGACGAACCAGTCGATGTACTTGATTTGGACTGTCAAAAAGCCTTCGGCACAGTCACTCGCTGTAGGGCAGGAAGGAATTGAAGCCGTCCTGGGGTGGGAGGCAAGGGACTGTCTTGGAGGAGAAACAGGACAACAGCCAGAAAACAGAGGAGTTTGTCGCGTTGTTGTAGCCGTTGGGGTCCCGGGATATTAGAGAGACAAGGTGGGAGAGGGAAAAGCTTTTATTGGACCAGCTTCTGCTGGGGAGAGACACGAGCTCTCGAGCTCCGCTGACCCGCAGAAGGGCTCGGTGTCGCTCGGAAGCTCGTCTCTTCCTCCCACCTTGTGTCTGTAGAAAACAGGGCTGGAATTCAAGGGAATTTAGTGTGATGGCAAAAGCTTAAAAGTGGAGGCCTCCAGGCTCTGTGCTAGACCCAGCGTTCACGGTTCTCAGATGATCTGACGGGGGTGAGCGAGGAGGTGGTGATATCTACAGAGGAGGCAATGTATTGAGGTTAGTCGGGAACTTCAGGGAGATCGAACGGAGCTGGGTCAATGGGCAACGCGATGGCAGATGAAGTTGAGTTTTGATCAATGCAAAGTAACTCACATGGGGGGGGGGTCTGAAGCCTCCTAGACCTGACAGGTTCTAACTGAACCGGGCTGATCCAGGGAAGGGACCGGAGCGTCCCCATAGGAGGATCAATGGACTCCTCAGCTCGCTGCAGAAGAGAAAAGCAAACAAGCCGCCCAAGGGGGTGGAGATAATGTGGAAACACTGTAGTGCCCGTCTGCAGATCAGCAGGATGCTCTGACCCTGACTCTCCACAGGCCCTGCCGGTCGCCCCATGTCAGAAGGGATGGTGCAGACCTGGAGCAAATACAGATGAGGGAGTGAAACCTGGGCCAGGCTAGAGCTCTGCAGCGGGACTGGGATCCCACAGGACCTGCTGCTATAATAGCAGGAGCGGGTAAAAGTGCTTTGTTGCAGGTGGGATTGGGTGGGCAAAGAAAGCCGACTGCGGGAATATGGAGGAAAACACAGGGCAGCAGCTTTTCATCGATAGAATTTCAGCAATAGAAAGCAAGTTGGCTTTTTAAAAATAAAAGTTTTTATACTTAAATTTAAGCAAAGGATAGAAAGCGATTTGATGTCCATTATAACAGCACTTAAACTACTTTTTACATGGTTTAAGTAAGATTTGTTTTATAATTTTGGTGGTAAGAATTATGTCTGACTTCTGTTTATATGTATAATATATTAACCAGACTATTTTCTTTAAAAGTGGCATGAGGGAATCTCTCTCTCTTGTAGGATTTGCGGGATCTAAGGTTTTTGTAGCTGGGAGCGAAATAAAAATGGAAGAAACAGTTTGGGGGCGGGTCGGAATGGGATTTAAAAACCAGTCCTACGCTGGACTCTTCCCTGGAGTTCCCACTCTGTTATTTCCGGGCATGTCAGTGGCAGGAGAGAGCTGGGAGAAATTTTTCGACCAAAACGTTTCTCCACTGAAAAATGCAGGTTCAGGGCGAGTGAAATATTTTGCAAATTTGTGTCAATTTTGCCACATTGCTGCAGCTGAAAAAAAATCCTAGAAAAAAATCTTGAAAAAATGGAAATGTTTTGTCTCGACATTTCTGGAATTAGATGTTCTGATTTTTTTTCAACTCAAAATGTCTTTTCATTTAAAAATTGACAGCAACATTCCTATTTAATACAATTTTAAAATATTCCTAAATGCTTGAAAATGAACCCAAACCATTTTTTGTTCGGCTTTTCAGTTGGACGAGAATTTTGGGCCAACCCAAAACGATTCCCCCCCCCAATTTTTTGGAACTGCCAGTGAAGCACAAAATTGGTTATTTGTGCGGCTCTGTTGCCTGGTGCTCCCCTGCCCAAATTTCGGCTGGAATTCCCTTTCTCTCCTCATTTCGGTCTTGACTCTCTCCTCATCCCCCTGGCAGAGCTCGCTGTGTCAGCCGTGAGAAGGCCCCGTTCGGCTCCAAGCCCAGCCCCGAGGGCCTCCCAGCACCAGGATGGTTTCCTTCCTCCTCTGCCTTCTCCCTGCTCTCCTAGCTACAACGAGTGCACAAACTACCCCACGTGAGTCATCTGCTGCTGTGGCCATGTAACCCCGCCTGGACTTGGACCCCTTGTACCCCCCGGATCCCCAGTCAGGGGAACATCCAGCATGTGCAGGGAGGGGGAATTAGCTCTGTACAGGGCCCTGTCTACACTACGGTTACTGTAGTGGCTTAGCCACAGAGCTGCAGCTGGGCCAGCAGAGCCCCGTAGTGAAGATGCCGCCTGTCCCAATGGACGGGGTTTTTCCATCCTTCTAGGAACTCACGGTAGTCAGGCTGAGGGAAGAATTCACCCACCAGCCTAGCTGCATCTACTCCAGGGGTTGGGTTGGCCTAGATGCAGCACGCACGGTGTGGTTCCTCTTCCTCCCAGGGGCCACAGTTATATCAACTTAACTGTATAGTTTAGACCAGGCCCAAGGGACACCATTACTGGATACTGCCCTGGATTCTTATTTTTATGAAGGCCCCTCTGCACTGCTTTGGCAGCAAAAAGGGGACTCAATAGAGGAGTAAATTACATTGCTTGGGGACTGAGTGTGACCTGGAATCAGGCCTACAATTTCCCATTTTCAGAGTTCTCTGAAAACATCCACTCAATGTGAAGCGGCCATCAAAAAAGAGAACAAAATGCTGGGAATCATTAAAAAAGGGATAGATAATGAGACAGAAAATATCATATTGCCTCTATATATATATCCATGGTACGCCCACAGCTTGAACACTGTGTGCAGATGTGGTCGCCCCATCTCAGAAAAATTATATTGGAATTGGAAAAGGCACAGAAAAGGGCTACAAAAATGATTAGGGGTATGGGACAGCTTCTGTATGAGGAGAGATTAATAAAACGGAATTTTCAGTTTGGAAAAGAGACGGCTAAGTGGGGATAATGGCATATTGGCCTGTATTAGTGGGAGCATTGCCAGCAGATCGAGGGAAGTGATATTTTTCCTTTATTCGGCACTGGTGAGGCCCCATCTGGAGTATTGTGTCCAGTTTTGAGCCCCCCATTACAGAAGGGATGTGGACAAATTGGAAAGAGTCCAGCGGAGGGCAATGAAAATGATTAGGGGGCTGGGGCACATGACTTATGAGGAGAGGCTGAGGGAACTGGGGTTATTTAGTCTGCAGAAGAGAAGAGTGAGGGGGGATTTGATAGCAGCCTTCAACTCCTTGAGGGGGGGGGGTTCCAAAGAGGATGGAGCTCGGCTGGTCTCAGTGGTGGCAGATGACAGATCAAGGAGCAATGGTCTCAAGTTGCAGTGGGGGAGGTCTAGGTTGGATATTAGGAAACACTATTTCACTAGGAGGGTGGTGAAGCGCTGGAATGGGTTCCCTAGGGAGGTGGTGGAATCTCCATCCTTAGAGGTTTTTAAGGCCCGACTTCACAAAGCCCTGGCTGCGATGATTTTGTTGGATTTGGTCCTGTTTTGAGCAGGGGGTTGGACTAGATGACCTCCTGAGGTCTCTTCCAATCCTAATCTTCTCTGATTCTATGATATTTTAGAGGTCTATAAAATCATGACCGGCATGGAGAAAGTAAATAATGAAGTGTTATTTATTCCTTCCCATAACACAAGAACTAGGGGTCACCCAATTAAATTAATAGGCTGCAGGTTTAAAACTAACAAAAGGAAGTATTTCTTCACACTGTGCATAGTCAACCTGTGGAACTCATTGCCAGAGGACATTGTGAAGGCCAAGCTATAACAGGGTTCAAAAAAGATCTAGATAAGTTCATGGAGGATAGGTCAGGGATGGGCAGGGATGGTGTCCTCAGCCTCTGTTTGCCAGCAGCTGGGAGACAAGCGATGGATCACTTGATGATTCCCTGTTCTGTTCATTCCCTCTGGGGCACCTGGCATTGGCCACGGTCGGAAGACAGGATCCTGGGTTTGATGGACCTTTGGTCTTACCCAGTCTGGCCGTTCTTATGAAGACTTAGGCTAAGGGACATGTCAGAGATGACACTATTACACAACAGTAAGAAGAAAACGCTTCTTCTTTCTCCAGCTGCGACCCTGACATGCAAAGTGTGCTCTGGCCTAAAGGAGACCTGCGATGTGGCTGTAGGAACCTGCCAAGCCAACAAGGCTACTGGTGGCTGCCTCTCCGTGGCAGAAGATATTACACTGGGTAGGTGACATTGCCGTCACCCCAGGCACATCCCACCCCGCAGTCTGTCACCATCCTCATCGCTAAGGTCAACCCCAGCACAATCCATCAACAAAGCACATTCACCCGGCACAGAACACTCAGTCTGTGCTCGACGCTTGATTTATTCAGGCAACATTACGGTGTCTTATGTCGCGATTGGAAGACACGGCGGTTCGAAATCCTAGCCCCAAATTGCAAATCTCCCACTCACTTCAGTGGGGCCAAGATTTCACTCAGTTTTCAGCTCCACAATGGACAGCTGCACCGCAAAAAGCGAAGCTGCTTTGGGTGGAAATGCATGTTCTGAATCGTGTTAAAAACAGGAAATTGGCACGGAGATCCCTTGTACACCGTCAGCTTGCTCCCAGTGTTACCTGTCTGAAGCTATTAGTCATCTACTCAGGGCTGGAGCCCGGCCTTACAAGTTTTTCCCCTTGCTTGGGGTGCAAATTCAAGGTAGATTTTGCCCATTTGATTTAAAGAAATTCAAAACCTCCTCCATGTTCAACTCCCTGAGTAATTCAGGCCGGCGGATTTAACTAATTCCCTTAACTTCTCAACATTTGCCCTTTGAAAATGAAAACCATAGTTACAGACCCATTTTTGTTCATCCTTCCATTGAATTAAAGAGAGTAAATGGCTCCTTCCATTTACCCTGTAAGAAGGATGAATAGCGCACCGTCAGCTTTAACATGGTTTGTCTTTATCCATCTATCTATCTATCTATCTATCTATCTCCATACACCCATCTCTCTCTCTCTCTCTCTCTGACCACACTCAGGAAATTTTCCCAGCACAGTCACACATGGGTTTATTCAAACTTCCACCCACTCAGGGTACGGCTTCACTACAGAGTTAACGTGGGCTGTGACCCGAGGCTTAGCTCTAACACCTCCACCTCCCCCTACTATCCAGACACAAAACCCTTTAATCTCAGGCTAGCTGATGCAATTTGGGGTGTAGTTTAGACCCCGGTTCCTCTTTAATTTCTTGAATTGTGGGCCCCAAACTGGACACAGGATCCTAGCAGCTGTTGCCCCAGGGCAAACGTGGAGGTAAAATAACCTCACTGCTGTTACTTGAGATTTCCCTCTGAGTCTCTCGTTTTCTATTTTGGTTTTCTGTCTTTAACAAAGATGGGACAAGGACCCCATTCTTCTACAAACAGTGTCTAAGTACCTATAAAAGTCACATAAAGTCCCCATCTCATTCACTGTTGGGAATGGCACATATCTGAGGATCAACACCAAACGATGCAACGACTCAGATAACTGTAACTCGGCTGTACTTGGAGGTAAGTTGTGGGTCTGTTTTTACCATCCCTGTTTCATGGCTTGTCCACAGGAACAGTTTAGATGGCACTGATCTGGGTGTGAATCCAGCTCTCCACGTGCCCCTTGCTGATGCACATGACCGTTCGAGTGCGTTGGAAGGGCACTGGCTCAAAGCACATTAATGAAGGGTTCACGCGCATCAGCAGGGCACACGTGGACAGCTGGGCCGTGGCAGGCTGTCTCAGAGTCGATTCACACCCTGGCAGATCCTTAGACTCCCCCATCCCTTACTACAGTTGAATGGTTCATGTGGAAAAGCCCCAGCAAGACAACTGTCTTTGTTACCGTTTCTCCCCTTTATTGTCCATTCACTCGAATGTCATTTCTGTCACCACTGAAATGGCTGTAGTTGGCGGGTCTCCAAACCAGGGGGTGGAACAGTTGGGGCCCATGTGAAATCATACAGGCAAGGGCTGCAGGTGAGAGAGGGGGCAGCAGCTGGGATGGGCTCAAATCGAAACCTCCCTGAGCCTGTCAGGCTCCACTTCAAACTCGCTGGGGCCTGGAACTGATCGGCTGTGGTGTTCACAGATAGTGGTGTCACAGACAGATGGAGAAATGCCGTTGGGCTGGGGGTGGGGCATTCACATGCTCAGGCAATGCAGGGCACAGACACCAGTTTGAACGAGGTTTAACCCACCCTGTAACCATCTCTCTCTCGGTTCTCAGGGCTCAAGGGGAACGCCACCAAGAACGAGCTGCAGTGCCCCACCTGCTTTGCTCTGAACTTCACAGTCTGCAACAGCTCCATCACCCCTTGTACTGGGGACGAGAATTACTGCCTGGATTTCACTGGGTACCAAGTGAAAGGTAAATTCTGCCAGCTGGGGACAGTGCGGGAGCTCCCCCGGGAATCTCACACCTCAGGAACTCCCCAGAGAGCTGGTGAAATTTTTCCACCGAATGCATCCGATGAAGTGAGCTGTAGCTCACGAAAGCTTATGCTCAAATAAATTTGCTAGTCTCTAAGGTGCCACAAGTCCTCCTTTTCTTTTTTGGTGAAATCTAGAGTCTGTGCTGGGCCCTTGAGCAGGTGGGGGCGGCCAAGTGGGGTTTTTGGCCAGAGGGAAGGAGAGAGGCATATGCAAGTTTTCCCTTCCACACCAGCTCCCCCGCTCAGTGATGCTGCCCGGCTCCTGGAGTTATGACAACATGGTCTCTTGCCATGGGAAGGGTTGTTATGTCAGTGGTGCAGAGCTGGGAAGAGAACCCAGGAGTCCTGATCCTAGCTACCATTGCTCTGACCACTAGACCCCACCCCCTGTATGTTTAAGGTGGAGCTAAGCCATTGCTCAGTGCGGAAGCTCCTGTTCTCAATGTGTGTCCAAGACTCCCAGCGCTTTGGGGTGTTTATAAAATAACTGAACCGAGCGGTCAGGGCTGCTGGGGACGGTGAGAGCCGGGCGTGTTCCCCAGGGGGCCGCGCGCTGGGGAAGGAGCTGGGGAAGGAGCTGGATTCCAAACTCCAGCTTCAGTCTCTTGTGGAGCTGCAGAAAGGGGCACAGGGGAGGCAAGAGGGGACGAGACGCCCGGCCTGCCAAGGCCGGTTACAGTGAGAGCAGGGAGAGCACTGGGTGGGTGGGAACGGGTGGCAGAGGCTGGAACTGCTGGATGGTGGAGACAGAGGTTCTGGGGGCAGAGAAGGAACCAGAGCTGCCCCTTCCTAATAACAGGCTGGTTTCCTCCCTCAGGTTCAACTATTTCAGCATTTGCTGGGAAAGGCTGCGCTACTGAGTCCGCAAGAGAGATTAAAGGTGAAACCACCCTGATTTCTGCCGCCTACAGATACATCTTTTTATGGGGGACCTCCGTTCCGGCGGAGAAAATACCCGCCAACCCCCCTCGCACAACCCTCACCACCGCTAATACCACCACCCCACCCCCACCCCTACAAATACTACCCTCCCAAAAACAACCCCCAGTGGAGCCAGACCGGCTCTGGGGAAATTCTCCTTTGCCCTCTACCTGCCTGGCCTGCAGCTGGTGAAGCTGCTCTCCTGACCCCCGGCCCTGTACGGGCCACGCGGCACTTGGTGCCTGGGAATAAAGGCCTGAATTCCCAGCTGCACCATTTCCCCCCCACCCCCACCCCCACTGTGCTGCTGGGGTGATGCAAAGGGGCTGCTGCATAACCAACAGTCTGCACAGCATATGGGTGTGTGCATCTGTCTCGGTACCTCATGGCTGGCTGGCATCTCTCTGTGCATCAGCAAGTTCACGGAATAAATCAGGACCTGAAATAAAAGCCCTCGGTGTGTTCTTATGTTCAGGTTGCTCATTGCCAGAACACAAGATTGCCAGTGTAACCCACACACCTCCTGGGTGTGGTGTCTGTCCTATCTAGTGGCACCAAGACCACTTAGAAAAACAGATCAAACGAGTCTACTCTACAGCCCTAGCTAAGAGCCAGTTGACTTTTAGCTCTTCCAGTACAGGCGTATACATTTAGCTCCAGAGGTTCGATCCTGCCCCCCGACAATGGCATTACACCAGTACAAGCTTAATTCAGTCCCGGGAGCATTTGCTTTGTGCTACAGCCTTTGATTCCATGATCACACACTGTGTGTTCTCCACCACAGCCCTGCCTCAGTCTTTTTGTTCTTGCTGGGAGGGGTAGGGGGAGACCTCAAGCCATATTTCCCACCCATCGTTCCAACCCTGCACTGAGCTGAATGATTAATGACACCTCCTGGGCCTCTCTGCAGAGTTCTCACCACGGGATCTGAGGATGTCACAGACATTAATGACTTGGTCTGTGCAACAGCCCTGTGGGACCCAAGAAATTGGGGCATGGTGGGACTCCATACAGGGAGTCCTGACACACATCTCCCCATGCATGTGGCCACACTGCTATCCACAGCTTGAGCAGAGCTAGCGCAGGTCCCTCTCCTGAAGCTGGGCTGGACCCCTCCCAGGTGCAGTGTGGATACACCCCAAAGGATTAACAGGCCCTCCCACAGCTGGGGAGAGAAAAGGCTGCAGGGCCAGAGGAGGGGGAAGCCGCTGGGAAGGGGGAGGTTTCAGAGTAGCAGCCCTATTAATCTGTATCTGCAAAAAGAAAAGGAGGACTTGTGGCACCTTAGAGACTAACAAATTTATTTGAGCATAAGCTTTCGTGAGCTACAGCTCACTTCATCGGAAGCATTCGGTGGAAAATACAGTGGGGAGATTTAGATACACAGAGAACATGAAACAATGGATGTTACCATACACACTGTAACGAGAGTGATCAGGTAAGGTGAGCTATTACCAGCAGGAGAGCGGGGGCGGCAGGGGAAGAATAAACATGGGGAAATAGTTTTACTTTGTGTAATGACCCATCCACTCCCAGTCTCTATTCAAGCCTAAGTTAATTGTATCCAGATTGCAAATTAATTCCAATTCAGCAGTCTCTCGTTGGAGTCTGTTTTTGAAGGTTTTTTGTTGAAGGATAGCCACCCTCAGGTCCGTAATCATGTGACAGGAGAGATTGAAGTGTTCTCCGACTTGTTTTTGAATGTTATAATTCTTGACGTCTGATTTGTATCCATTTATTCTTTTACGTTGAGACTGTCTGGTCTGGCCAATGTACATGGCAGAGGGGCATTGCTGGCACTTGATGGCATATATCACATTAGTAGACGTGCAGGAGAATGAGCCCCTGATGGTGCGGCTGAGGTGGTTGGGTCCTCTGATGGTGTCGCTAGAATAGATATGGGGACAGAGAAGGCAACAGGTTTTGTTGCAAGGATAGGTTCCTGGGTTAGTGGTTCTCTTGTGTGGGGTGTTGTTGCTGGTGACCCCTGGGGACTGTCCTTGTGCAGCAGCCTAGCAGGGCCACCAGAGAGAGAGGATGAGTGGGAGTCACAGTGCAGTTGCCGATTTCCATCCTTGTCTCTGTTAAAGCGACTGGGCTCCTCTCTGAGGATATTTAATCTTCCAGGGCACGTTTCCTAAATGCTGCTGTCATTGGACATTCCCCAGGCTGGGGTTCACCCCCACCCCAGAGGTGGTTGCGTTTCAGTGATATCCTAGCCTGGAGGGATCTGAGGTCCCTTGCCATGTAAGAGAGAAAGAAACGTACTAGGGTAGTACCTAGAGATCAGGACCTGTTGTGCCAGGGGCTGCCGAGACCCCGACCAGATCAGGAACCCTGTTGTGCCAGGCACTGCACAAACATGTTGACACTATCCTGCTCTGAAGATCTAGATAGATGGTGGGGGCATATGTGGATAGCTAGATAGCTAGCTGTAGGAGGAAGAGAACCTAAGACATAAGTCCTTGAATCAGAGGCCTGGTATGAGGCAGGACCTGCTCAAAGAATCTGGCAAGAACACGGATGATAATGCAGAAATACACATTCCTAAGAAGTGCTAGGCACAGAGCGCTCACGCAAACACATCCCGATATCAAATGGTACTGGAACATCCCAATATCAAGGATGGTACAAAACCATTCCCCAAGGATAACAGGAATGCACTGACCCCTCCTAAAAGTTAAGGTCAGTATGTAATAGAGATGTTTTAATCAGACCAACATGTATACGGTAATGAGTAATAACGAGCCGTGTCAGGGGACAGTAACTATGTCAGAGGGGCAGTACGTAACTTGTTTGTGTCGGGGTATAAACATGCATCTCAGAGGGAGTGTCTTTGTCTAGCCTAGGGAGGATCGGAAAGTCCCGCTGTTCACTGAACTGGTCCATTGTTACAGACATATCTGTATTAGTGGTCCAGTAGAGTCTGCGGGATACTAGTACCGTGCTTCATCGACAATAAACCTGGCCGGGTGCCTTCATCCTTTAATAGATCTTGTGGTCATTGGGCAATTCGCTCGAGGTTTGCCCTGCCAGATGTCTGTGCAGGGCTGGGGCGGCACACAGAGGTAACACACACATGCAACCAAACATCTATCAACATCTAACCACACTAGTTAGGGGGGTGTATGGGGACAGATCAGTAGTACAAACATTGAACCTGCCCTTTTTCCCCTCAGGCCCCACCCACTTGTCACCATAAGACTCACCCCTCGGGGTATTACTTCAGGGGTCAAGATGGACACATGGCTGGAAGCAAGGGGTGGCATGTGACCCCTCTAAGAATGCCTCTACTAAGTGGGATCAGTTTCAGCCCATAGGACCTCCATGAGAGAAGATTTGACCAATCAGGGAAGGTTCTGGGGTGGGGTGACCATCCCGAAAGAGGGCTGTGTGACCCCTCTAAGGACTCCCACCACCACCCTCTACCAAGGGGGTTTCAGCCCCCCCCTTAGGGCATCCCAGAAGGGAAACTATAGAATAGATATAGTGTGAGGGTCTAGGCTGGAACCCCCCCAAATCTCTGGAGTTTGAGAGTGATTTTAAGTACATCTTAACAGCAGCAGACATTCTGGCTAAATAAGCCTGGGCCTTAGGCCTAAAAAACAAGATGGGCAGTAAAGTATCCATGGCCTTAAAGGCTATTTTCAGTGAGGGTCACGTGCCTCAAAAATTACAAACAAATCAGGGAAAAGCATTTTTAAAGAAACCTCCAAGCAGATTGTTAAAGCGGCGTTAATGGCGTTCCCCATTTTGTTACTAACAATGAAGTCAAAGCGGGGGTTGTGGAGCCATTTAACAGAACTTTAAAATCTCGGCTGTGGAGATAATTTGCATCCCACCACACCGTTCATTACCGCAACATGTTCCCTGAGTTTATGAAGAGTGGCAACCGGAGCGTTCACAGCCCGCACTGACATGTTCACGGTCCTGCTGCTGCTCTATCCCGCCAGCCAGGCGCCCGATCTCTGGCAGCCTTCCCTGGGCCTGGTTCTGCCCGGTGAGCTCTCTGCGGTGAGCTGCCCGTGGCCTGCTGCTCATCTAGCCAGCCAGGCTCCCAGTCCTCCCTCATCAGGTCTCACACAGCCACTGAAGGCTCTGCTCTGTGGCTTGCCTTTTATCTGGCCCTTCTGGCCCCCTATTGGTCAATCCATCAGCCCCTCTGATTGGCCGCTCCTCTGCAGCCACTCTAGGCGGCCTGGAGAACTTCTCTCTGCTCTACTCTGGGGCAGGGTGATACAGGACAGCGAGGCCTCTAGCAGGGGGCCTCTGGAACTAGTCCGCCTGCCACAGTATGGAAAATGGTTTACCGAGGCAGTTTTAAAATAAAACCGGTTGTTGCCCCTTTTAGAAAAGGTGACCATGTGAGACTATCTAAAACCAAAAGAGCTTGTGGGGGACTTTTCCATTCCCCTGTTACGCTGCGTCCCCATCCGAGGAAGGAACGAGTTTGTCACCATCCCCTATGATAAACAACATTATGTGCCTGTCAGTAAACACCACAACGACACCATCACCCCTGAAATAAAGACCAGACCCTCTCAGAGGTCCAGAGAGGCCTGGGCCACTTCCAGCTTTTGAGGCCCCTAGCCATAATAAAAATAAAAAATGACACACAAAAACAAAATAAGGCACCAAAAAAAGAGTGAGACATAATTTGAATATTTTTTTATTTAACAAATGCTTTCCTAGCCTTTCTATGCAAATGCACTAATTATTGAGGAAAAAAATCTAGCTTTCGTGCAATGTCACGGTTGATATTAACCGTGGTGAGCCCATTCAAATGCTCTTGTCCCATAGTTGAATGGTGATAGTTCTTTACCTGCTTCAACACATTGAAGGTGCGTTTACCTGAAGCCACTGATGGAGACAAACTGACAAAAATACACAATGCAATTGTGATATTAGGAAACACTCCAAATAGTCCAAATTCGAGTATTTCTTGATTCTTGATTCTTGAGTAATTCCTTTGGCTGGCAATCCAATTTAAAGTTCGTGGAATATATTCGTTTGAGAAAGATGACCTCCTCACTGAGATCTTTTGAGATGTTTTTGTTGTACTGTTGCTGAAATTGTTCAGCTGCAGAAAGCAGATCTTCATTCCTCAATCTGATGAACTGCCAAAGAAACCTCCAAAGGGTACAAATAGAGTCAATGACAGCAAGGGAAACATTGACCGTATAATGCTGCTCAGCATCAGATTCAGTGAGTAAGTTGCGATCGGTGGAGAACTCAGAAGAAATGCCGATATTCTGTGCTACTAATTTGGACTCAGTCAGGTTTGCATCCCATTGTTCACGAATCTGTTGAATGTCATTGATAAGACTTTCAGTGTTAAACCTCTCAACATCAAGTCTAGCATTGCGTGCTTCCATTCCCAGATTAGTTTCGTTGATCATTGTAAGTAGCGTCATCCACAAAGATGACATCAGAATGTATTCAAATTTGGACATGTGCTTCTGAATAGACTGAAGTCTATTGCAGTGAGATTGAGAGATTCAAGCTCATTTAAAGCTTTTCTCACAGAATTCAAATGCTGCGCAACCGGTTGAACACCATCAATCCATGCAGACCATCAAGTTTTGGACATCCCATGCAGTGAAACAGGAAGATATTGCTTCAGAGTTTCCCACCTTTGTGGACTGCTACTGAAGAGATTGTACATTTGCTGAACAGTTCTGAAGTAAATAATTGCCTCCTTGCCTGGTTCAGCATAGCCAACACCTACAAGGTTTAGTGTGTGGTTTCCACAGCTGGAGAAAATAGTTTGAATTATGCTCAAGCAGAACTGCTTGTACATCTTGGTACTTCCCAGCCACATTAGATCCATTGTCATGGGCTTGACCAATGCAGACTTGAAAATCTAACTTAAAACCTTCTAGAATTTCTAGTACTTGAGCAGCAATTTCTTTTCCAGTTTTTCTCGTGAAATTATCAAACAAAATAAACCTTTCTTCAATTGAAAATTTTGAGCTGTCTACAGTCTTAACATATCGAATAATCATAGTAGTCTGTTCCTTGTGAGAACAATCTGGAGCGGCATCAATGATGACTGAAAAACACTTGGCATTTCACATCTCATCAAGAATTGTTGTTTGTACGAAAGACCCACATAGCTCAATAAACTCATTTTGTCTGCATGTGGAGAGAGAATGGACTTGCATGTGCTTTGGACTCCCTTGAGATTCTCAAACACATTTAACATTCTTTGATAAAAGTGGGTCATATTTGCTGAGGAGCTCAACTATGCCAAGAAAGCTTCCATTTGAACGATCACCAATACATTGGAACCAGAGAAAGCAATCCCTTCTCAGAAAGAACAAGGATGACATCCAGGATGTGCTCAAGAAGTTTTTTTTTCTTCCAGTTATTAGTTTCTGTAGAGAGTTCAGTCAAGAGTAAATTCTCAACTGAACTTTCAGCTGATGCTGCCCTACTGGCTGATTTCCATGCAACATAGTTTTCTTTGGGTATGTCTACACTACCCGTCGGATTGGCGGGTAGGGATCGATCTATCAGGGATCGATTTATTGTGTCTAGTGTAGATGAGATTAAATCAATCCCCGATTGCTCTGCCATCGACTCCTGTACTCCACCGTGGCAAGAGGCGGAAGTGGAGTCAACGGGGGAGCAGCAACAGTTGACCCTGCGCTGTGAGGACGCGAGGTAAGTCGACCGAAGATACGCCGATTTCAGCTACGCTATTCTCATAGCTAGAAGAAGAGGAGGACTTGTGGCACCTTAGAGACTAACAAATTTATTAGAGCATAAGCTTTTATGGGCTCCAGCCCACTTCATCGGATGCAAGTTTGTATGGTAACTTTCAACTTATCTGTGTGTATATCTATATCTATCTATCTTACTATATGTTCCATTCTATGCATCCGATGAAGTGGGCTGTAGCCCACAAAAGCTTATGCTCTAGTAAATTTGGTAGTCTCTAAGGTGCCACAAGTCCTCCTGTTCTCTTTGCGGATACAGACTAACAAAGCTGCTACTCTGAAACCTATTCTCGTAGCTGAAGTTGAGTATCTTAGGTCGATCCCCACGCCAGTGTAGACCAGGGCTTTGTGTGATGTTGAACTCTCATGTGATGGTATCCGGTCTTTCAACTTCCTCCAACCTCTGTTGATGCTTCATCCTGATTGATCAAAGAAAACATGCATTTGCAGCACCGCAAAATGAAGCAGGGTGCACAGTACAGAGATTGTTTTTCCGTACTCCAGCATAACTAGTCTCTTGTGCAGGTCTCACCATTTGGAACAGTTTCTGTCAGCAGAAGAGTAGAGAGAGCATGATTATCAGCATCTCGTGGAATGTTACTTGGAATTTCAAAACAACTAATTTGAAGAAAAGTTTGCATTTGGGCAGCATTGCTCTTGTCAATAATTCCAATGTCAGTCAGAGTCAAACCTGTAGTACTCATGAATTGCTCTTGCTGTGTAAGATCTACATCTTCCTGTTGCTGTTGAGTTTCTTGATCATACACAGGATTGTCTGCTGCATCTGTTACTGTTGGCACATCTCCTTCTTGACTACTGTCTTCATGTTCAGGTATTGGCATTGAAACATCACCTATTGCAGTTGCGGCGTTTTCATTATCTGTAGCATTGTTTGTTGGGTAAGGTGTGTTTTCTAGTGGTTTGAGAAATGAAGTTATTGGCTTTGAGCTCTTAGCTGCTGCTTCACTCAGTTGTTTTTGCCATCTCTTGCTTGCACCACTTTCAAATCTCCTCTTCATAGTGATCTATCTGCTCAATATGTAGCCTATCCACACTTGAAATATTCTGCTCTAAATAAGTAGCTTATCTACTCTTGAAATCTTCTGCTGTAAACATGTACACAAATGCTGAATGGTACACAAATGCTGAAAACACTTAAAACAAAGGAATACTGATTAAGAACACAAAATGAAACAGTCAGGTTATTATCTTCGGTTTCAGAGTAGCAGCCGTGTTAGTCTGTATTTGCAAAAAGAAAAGGAGTACTTGTGGCACCTTAGAGACTAACAAATTTATTAGAGCATAAGCTTTCGTGAGCTACAGCTCACTTCATCGGATGCATTTGGTGGAAAAAACAGCCTCTGCCATGTACATTGGCCAAACTGGACAGTCTCTACGTAAAAGAATGAATGGACACAAATCAGACGTCAAGAATTATAACATTCAAAAACCAGTTGGAGAACACTTCAATCTCTCTGGTCACTCGATCACAGACCTAAGAGTGGCTATCCTTCAACAAAAAAGCTTCAAAAACAGACTCCAACGAGAGACTGCTGAATTGGAATTAATTTGCAAACTGGATACAATTAACTTAGGCTTGAATAGAGACTGGGAATGGATGAGTCATTACACAAAGTAAAACTATTTCCCCATGGTATTTCTCCCTCCCACCCCACCCCCCACTGTTCCTCTGATATTCTTGTTAACTGCTGGAATTAGCCTACCTGCTTGTCACCATGAAAGGTTTTCCTCCTTCCCCCCCCTGCTGTTGGTGATGGCTTATCTTAAGTGATCACTCTCCTTACAGTGTGTATGATAAACCCATTGTTTCATGTTCTCTGTGTGTGTGTATATAAATCTCTCCTCTGTTTTTTCCACCAAATGCATCCGATGAAGTGAGCTGTAGCTCACGAAAGCTTATGCTCTAATAAATTTGTTAGTCTCTAAGGTGCCACAAGTACTCCTTTTCTTTTTGTTATTATCTTCATCACTGAATCAAAACTCAAGCACGCAAGGTGTAATATAACAGGCTGAGCTGAAGACAAAGGGATGGCATATATATTGTAAACACAGACACGGATACAGACAGAGGGATAATGTCCAAAAATTTCTTGATCAACCCTACTGTTGGTGGTCAAGGGCTTCAGAGAAAGTACACATAGATATTTTTTTTTTCAAAAGTATAGAAATGTTGTATTTAAAGCAAAAGATTACCATTTTTAAAATTGCTTTTTTAAAGCATGAAAAACATTATACATGGAGCTATTCAGGTCTCTCTTTAGGCTCCTGGACATCCTAACCCTGGCTTCTCTCTGGAAGCCCCCTACTCATCTCAACAACCTCAGGGAGAAAAACTGGCCTGAAATACAACCAAGGCCGAAACGCTCTCCTCTGCTCAGCTATTCTGTAACGAAATTCCCCCAGCCGGGCACGACATCACAGGCATGAGACCCAGTTTGATGCAATGCCCTTGATATGGGGCGGGTAAGAAAATCTGTCCCCAGTGAATATTTACACAAGTCAACGACAAGGAAGTTAGCAACCTGTTCTCGGAGTGGGAGGGGAGCTGTTGTCATGGAGCCAACTCCATGCCATCCTCAGTTTCCTTGTGATAGTTTCACTGGACCCCCCATTTGGTGTCAATTGGCCCTAGCTCTATTGAAATCAGTGGGGCCTGATCCACACCTGCTGTGAATTTGCCATCGCTCTATGATCCACACCATCTCAGGATCTAGCTACAGAGTTCTCATGTGCAAACAGTTGCACCTCTACCCCTGTGACTGAGCTGAGTACCACCTCTTATCTCTGTTGCATGAGCCAGCAGACTGCAAGAGACAAGTTCTATAAAACACAATGTGTTGAGAAGGGTCAATCTGAACTGTATTTAAAGAGTGCCCAGGCATGAGGATCATATAACATGTTACCTTTCAGTAAATAATTCACAGTTACTCCCAATGTATATATGAATCTGATCCTGTCTTTGGACTATATAGAGAGGAAAGGGGCCGTGCTAGACAGGTTAGTGCGTCTCTTCGGTTTTACAAAGAATTTGGAGGTGAATGGAACCACTGTACTGCTGAAGATAAGAGTTTTTAATGCTCTTAAATTAAATTAAATTGTTAAAGTTAAATTGTTAAATTGTTAAAGTGTTAAATTATTCTTTGTAATCCTTCATGATCTGCTGCAAAGCATGTAAATCAGGGGCTCTCAACCTTTCCAGATTATTGTATCCCTTTCCAGAGTCTGATTTATCTTGCATACCCCCAAGTTTCACCACACTTAAAAACTATTTGCTTACAAAATCAAACATAAAAATACAAAAGTGTCATAGCACATCATTACTGAAAAATTACTGACTTTTTCACTTCTACCATGTAATTATAAAAGAAATCAATTGGAATATAAATATTGTACTTACATTCAATATAGCATATAGAGCAGTATAAACATGTCATTGTCCGTACTAAATTTTCGTTTGTACTGACTTTGCTAGTGCTTTTTATGTAGCCTGTTGTAAAACTAGGCAAATATCTAGATGAGCTGATGTACCCGAAGACCTTTGCGTACCTCCAGGGGTACATGTACTCCTGGCTGAGAACCACCGGCATAAAGGATGGGGTTTGAAGCATTCCTAGACCTGACAGGTTCTAACTGAACTGGGCTGATCCAGGGAAGGGACCGGAGCGTCCCCGTAGGAAGATCAATGGACATCTCAGCTCGCTGTGCAGCTGCAGAAGAGAAAAGCAAAGAAGCTGTTGGGCCACCCAAGGGATGGAGACAATGTGGAAACACTGTAGTGCCCCTCTGCAGATCGGCAGGATGCTCTGACCCTGGTGCCCCACAGGCCATGCCGCTCGCCCCATGTCAGAAGGGGCGCTGCAGACCAGGAGCAAATATGGACGAGAGAGTGGAAAACTGGGCCAGTCTAGAGCCCTGCAGTGGGACTGGGGATCCCACGGGACCTGCAGGACCTGCTGCCATAATAGCAGGAGCAGGTAAAAGTACTTCATTGTGGGCAGGATTGGGTGGGCAAAGAAAGCTGACTGCGGTAATATGTGGGAAATCACAGAGCAGCAACTTGTCATCAATAGAATTTCAGCAATAGAAAGGAAGTTATTTTTAAAAATAAAGGTTTTAATACTTAAATTTAAGGAAGATATAGAAAGAGATTTGATGTCTGCTAGAACAGCAGTTAAAGTATTTTTACATGGTTTATGCAAGATTTCTTTTATGCTTTTAATGGTAAAAATTGTGTCTGACTTCCGTTTATATGTATAATATATTAACCAAACTATTTTGTTTGAAAGTAGCACGAGGGAATCTCTCTCTCTCTCTCATGGGATTTGCGGGATCTAAGATTATTATGGGTGGGAGTGAAATAGAAATGCAAGAAACAACACTGGAGTGCCTGGGAGTGGGATTAAAAAAACCAGTCCCACGCCAGGCTCCTCCCTGGAGCGCCCACTCTGTGGTTACTAGGCATGGGGGAGCTGAGAGAAATTTTTTGACCCTGACTTTTCTCCATCGAAAAATGCAGGTTTGGGGTGACTGAAACATTTCATGACTTTGCCTCAAATTTGCCGTATTGCTTCAGCAGAAAAAGAAAAAAATCGTTAAAAAATGGAAATGTTTTGTCTTGAAATTTCCAGAATTAGACATTTTGATTTTTTCAACTCAAAAATGTCTTTTCATTTCAAAAGCGACGGCAACATTTATTTTTAAACTGATTTAAAATGTTTTAAAATGCTGGGAAATGAAAAAAGAAATTTTTCGTTCAGCTTTTCAGTTGGATCAGAAATTGGGTCAACCCAAAACGATTTGTTTCCCGATCTTCGAGAACTGCCAGTAAACCAAAAAATCGGTTATTTGTGCAGCTCTGTTGCCTGGTGCTTCTCCCCCCGAATCTGGGCTGGAATTCCCTTTCCCGCCTCATTTTGATCTTGACTCTCTCTTCCTCCCCTCAGGCAGAGCTCGCTGTGTCAGCCGGGAGAAGGCCCCATTCGGCTCCGAGCCCAGCCCCGAGGGCCTCCCAGCACCAGGATGGTTTCCTTCCTCCTCTGCCTTCTCCCTGCTCTCCTAGCTACGAGTGCACAAGGTGAGTCACCCGCTGCTGTGGCCATTGAATCCTGCCTGGACTTGGACACTTTATACCCCACCGATCCCCAGTCAGGGGAACATCCAGCATGTGCAGGGAGGGAGGATTAGCTCTGTGTGGGGTACAGGACCCCTGTCTACACTATGGCTGCTGTAGTGGCTTAGCCACAGAGCGGTAGCTAGGCTGGCAGAGCCCCCGTAGTGAAGATGCCCTCTGACCCAATGGAAACATCCCTCTAGGAACTCACCTCTCCAAGTGATGGTAGCCAACCCCAGGGAAACATTCGCCTGTCGACCTACATCTACTCCAGGGGTTCAGTTGGCCTCGCTGTGGTGCTTAGGGTGTGGATTCCCTCCGAGTGCCATAGCTATATCAACCTGTTTAGTGTAGACCAGGCCTGAGGGACACCATGACTGGACACTGCCCTGAATTCTTATTTCCACGAAGGCCCCTCTGCACTGCTTTTGCAGCCTAAAGGGGACTAAATATAGGACTATATTACACTTCTTGGCGATTGAGTGTAACCTGGAATCAGGCCTACAATTTCTGGTAGCAGAGGGCTCTCCAACCTACAAACAAAGGCAGAATGAGATCCAATGGCTGGGATTTGAATTTAGACCAATCTAAGGTGGAATTAACCCTGGCAGCAGCTTCTCTAGAGGCAGGGTGGAACATTGAGATTGGATGCCCTTCTAAAAGATTGGCTGTAGCTCAACCATCAGATATGGGCTGGATGGCAGAATGGCTGGGCGAGGTTCTCTGACTTGAGTTAGGCAGGAGCTCAGACTAGACCAGCATCATAGCCTGAAAACCTACGCCTCTCTAAAAGAAAAGGTGTGAAGCTGCTATACTCAAACAGCTTGTGTGCAGGGCATTGTGTATAAGGACTAAAGGACAGAGATTGTTCACTTACAGGTCCCCAGGAGGTCTGTGCGTTTCCATGTGCTGTGGTTAATGCCACTTGTATCAATGGTAATTTGGGGAACAATGGAGAATGAATGTCCTTTTTTTCTTCTTCAAGTTTTTTCCTTGGGAATTTTCATCCTTCCCATTCGCTACAGATAGGGAATGGGAGGCACACAGAGCCCCTGGCATGGCAGGGGGAGAATGGGGGACTCTGGTATGCAGGATGGGAAATGGGGGGCACACAGAGATCCTGGCATGAAGTAGGGGGTGGAGGGGCTTTCATGACATGCCTGCAATAGAATGGGATGGAAGGGGTACCCGAGGAGTTCGTGAGGACCATGGGGGGCTGCCAGGACCCCCGGGCTGTGCAATGGACTCAGCCAATGCACGCTGTGAAGCGAGCAACTCTCCAGTACTGTGATTACATGCACAACAGAAGCAACATCTGGGGTGGGAGGAGCTTATTCTGTGGGCAGAGCTTGGGAAGAGCACCATCCCCTTCACCCATCCCCAGTCTGACCCCACATGTACCGCTGGCCCAGGGGCTGAAATTGTGCAATTGCTGAGTGTCCCAGAGGGAATCGGGTCCATTAACCCCTCGCCTTGTTTGGAGCAGAGGGTGAAGACTTGGATTAAGGGACGAGTCAGAGTGACACTGTTACCCCCAGTAAGAAGGAAGCATTTCTTCTTCTTTCTCCAACAGGAACCCTGAAATGTGAGAAGTGCTATGGCTCAGCGGACACGTGCCAACCTGCTAAAGAGACCTGCACAGCAGCGAAGGCTACAGGAGGCTGCATCTCAGGGGCAGGAAAATCGACACTGGGTAGGTGACATTGCTGTGAACCCAGGCATATCTCACCCTGCAGTCTGTGTCACCACCCTCATCATCGCTAAGGCCAACCCCAACGTGGTTCATCAACAAAGCACAGTCACCTGGCGCAGAACTCTTAGACTAGACTTCAAAGCCAGAGAGGACCATTGTGATCATCTTTCTAGTCTGATTTCCTGCACATCGCAGGCCATAAAACTTCACCCACCGCCTCCTGCAGCAGACCCCTAGCCTTTGGCTGAGTCACTGACATTCTCAAATCATGGATTAAAGACTTCAAGTTACAGAGAATCCACCATTTACTCTAGTTTAAACCTGAAAGCAACCCGTGCCCCATGCTGTAGAAGGAGGCAAAAAAACCTCAGGGTCTATGCCAATCTGACTCAGGGGAAAATTTCTTCCTGACCCCAAATCTGATGATCAGTTAGACCTTGAGCATAGAGTCATAGAATCATAGGGGCAAGACCCACCAGCCAGACTTCTGGGAAAGAATTCTCTGCCGTAACTCAGAGCCCTTCCCAGCTAGCGTCCCATCACCGGCCATTGGAGATATTTGCTTCCCATCCCCTCCATAAACTTATCAAGCTCAGGCTTGAAGCCAGTTTGGTTTTTGCTCCCACTGCTCCCCTCTGATATTTACAGCCCTTCCTCTCATTTTAAGACTAAACTTGGTGATGGCCAGTGTAAAGGTTCGGACTCATCCCTGTAGTTCCTCCTGCTGGTCATTGGGGAATTAGCTCTTTCCAGCGCGGAGTGCCCTCTGCAGGCCGGTGATCCTCACAGCTCCGGCCCCCGTGTCCCTCGCAGACCCCGAGAGACTCTCCTTAGGCCTCTGGCTCCCAGCCTTTTGATACAAGCCAGCTGGGGCCTGATTGGGGCATGGCCATCCCCAGCCACCGCCCTCCCCAGGGCTGCTTTTAACCCCTCCTATTTAGGAGCGGGGTAGCCACCCTGCTACACCAGTTTATATCCATTTGTTGCTAGACACTTGATTAATTCAGGCAACGATACTGCGTCTTACATGGCAAGACACAGAGGTTTGGAATCCTGGACCCAAATTATAAATCTCCCATTGACTTCAGTGGGGCCTGGATTTCACCCCTTTGGCTTTATTTATTGAATTTTATTCATTAAGTTTTCACCTCCACAATGGACGGCTGCGATTCAACAATTGAAGGTGCTTTAGGTGGAAATGTACTTTCTGAATCGTGTTAAAAAAGGGAAATTGGTGATGAGATCCCTTGTACACTGTTGCCTTGCTCCCAAAAATCTTGTAGGAAGCTGTTAGTCACCTACTCAGGTCTGGAGCCCAGCCGTACACATTTATTCTGCTTACTTGGGATGCAAACTCAAGATAATTTTGCCCCTTTGACTTAAAGGGATTCCAAACCTTCTCCATGTTCAATTCCCTGAGCTCTTCGAAAACTTTAGTTACAGACCCGTTTTTGTCCATGCTTCCATTGAATTAAAGAGATTTAATGATTCCTTCCATTTACCCTGTAAGAAGGTGTCACAGGGTAGGTACACTCCATCTCAGGAGTGATGCAGGATCACATAGGGTGAGAAGAAGGGAAAAAACTGAATAGCAGCCCGTTAGGTCCTGTGTTCATGACCCTGACTATAAAACATGGTAGTGCAGCTTAGCGGCCAGAGTCAATAAAGTGACCCATCTCTGTGGGATTGCATGGCTGATTGGCCCGTCGGGAAAGTGGAGCACCACTGAGTGGTGTGTGGCCTAAGGGTAGGGGGACTCAAGCCCTCCCTGCTCCTCCGAGCCCCAGCCCAGGGCCCAGGCAGTGGAGCGGGTGCTCACCACCGAGTCAGCAGAGATGCCTCCGAAACACGCTGACTGGTTCCCCAGTTCACTCACTGGAGGAAAGTCTAAGTCCCCTGGGCTGCTTCATACCCCTTCTCTCTTGACGAGGCTCCACGGTTCTCACGGGTCTCGGGGTCCTCAAGTGGCGAAGCTCCTGCCGGCGCAGTCTCTTCTCTGGGCTCGTCAGGCAGCCTGGAGTCCGTCTGGAGCTCTGCGTGCCATGGCTCTGTAAGTGAAGCCAGTAGCAGCTCCCTGGAGGGAGCCTGGTGTCTGCATCCTCCCGCTTCAGCAGCCTGCCCAGACTGAGCTGGGCTTCTTCCTTTTATACTCTGCCTCCAGGCGGAGCATGTGCAGCAGAGTCGGAGGGGCGGGGCTTCCTCAGCCTGAAAAGCAGAGTTAACCCTTTCGGGGCCGGTACACCCCATCACAGAAGGATGCATAGGACACCATCAGCTTTAACATAATATCATCTATCTATCTATCTATCTATCTATCTATCTATCCCCACATACCCCCTCTATCCCTAACCATCCCCACACACACACCCTCTATCTCTATCTATCCCCACCCCCCCCTCTATCTATCTATCCCCACACACCCCCCTCTATCTATCTATCTATCTATCTATCTATCTCTAACCATCCCCACACACACCCTCTATCTCTATCTATCCCCACACACCCCCATCTATCTATCTATCTATCTATCTATCTATCTATCTATCTACCTATCTATCTATCCCCACATACCCCCTCTATCCCTAACCATCCCCACACACACCCTCTATCTCTATCTATCCCCACACCCCCCATCTATCTATTCCCACACACCCCCTCTATCTATCTATCCCCATCCACCCCCTCTGTCTATCTATCTATCCCCACATACCCCCTCTATCTATCTATCCCCACACACCCCCTCTATCTCTATCTATCCCCATCCATCCCCTCTGTCTATCTATCCTCACACACCCCCTCTATCTATCTATCTCCATACACGCAGCGCTCGCTCTCTCTCTGACCACACTCAGGTAATTTTCCCAGCACAGTCACAAATGGGTTTATTCAAACTTCCACCCACTCAGGGTTTCTCTTCACTGCAGAGTTAATGTGGGCTGTAACCCAGGTTTGGCCCTGACTCCCACCGCCCCCTGCTCACACACACACACAGCTCCCTACCATCCACACACCGAATCCTTTAATCTCAGTGGATACGAGCTTTGAGCTCACGCTAAGGCAGGTTTTCTAACCCTTCAATCATCCTCGTGGCTCTTCTCTGACCCCTGACCAACCTCATTCCTGAATGGTGGGGCCCAGGACTGGGCCCAGGATCCCAGCAGTGTCATCCCAGGGCCAAAAGTGGATGTAAAATAACCTCCCTGATCCTACTCGAGGTTCCCCTCCCAGCCTCTCAGTTCTGTTCTTTGTTTTCTCTCTTTAAAACAGGTGAGACACCGACCACTGTCTTCTACAAAGAATGTACAGATGACTATAATAGTGGCATAAAATCCCCCATCACTTTTACTGGTGGGAATGGCACGTATCTGAGGATCAACACCACCCGATGCAACGACATAGATAACTGTAACTCTGCTGTACTGGACGGTATGCGGGGATCTGTTTTTACCGTCCCTGTTTAAGGGCTTGTTCACCCAAACAATTAGACGGCGGTGAGCTGGGGTGTGAATCCATCTGTCTGCCCTCTGCTGGTGCACATGAACAGGTCATTAGAGCGCCTTGAAAGGGGACTAGCTCAAAGCACATTAACAAACAGTTCATATGCGTCAGCAAGGTGCACATGGACAGGCGCAGGGTAGATTCACACCCCAGCGGACCCTTAGACCCCCCACTTGCCGCAGTTGAATTGTTCATGTGGAGAAACCCCCGGCACAATTGTATTTGTTATTATTTCTCCCCTTTATTGCCCTAGGCGTCCATTTACTCGAATGTCATTTCTGTCGTCCATTGAAATACCTGTAGTTGGTGGGTGTCCAAGCTGGGTGGGGAGAACAGCTGGGGCCTATTTTAAAATGTATTTGAAATCAGAAGGGTGAGGGCTGCATCTGAGAAAAGAAGCAGCAAGCAGCCAGGATTTGCTTCCATCTAAACCTTCATAACTAACACTGTACGTAACTTGCAATATTATTGCAGAAATTGCAGATTCCACAATATTAGGCTTTCACCACAAATTTGGCAGTGGAAGCCCCATCGTGCATGGGGCTGACAGTGGGAGCCCTGGCCACCTCAGGGCTGACAGCAAGTGCCCCTGCTATCAGCCCTGGGCCCCCACTCTCGGCCCCAGGCAGTCGACAGTGGAAAATCACAGAAAAGTCATCATGGACTTTATTACTGAAAATAATAAGGTCTGTTGTGATTTCTCCACAATTTTCCATGGCTTGTCCGCAACTCAGATGCAATTTTTTGACAATCATCCTGCAATTCAAGTAGGACCTTATTCATAACCCTGTCAAGATCGACCGGCAAACTAGTTGGGGACTTTGCGTCTCTCCTCCTCTAGTTGGGAAGCCGTTCCAAAAGCTCCCTCTTCTGGTGGCTGGAAACCTGGTTCAGAGCCCCAGGGCTGTTCATTGCTGGCCAGTTTATCCCTGTGGGTCCTGGTGCGAAAAATTCAGAACAGCCTGTTTGGTCATTTCCCAAAACGATTGGATTTCCTGTCGCTTTCAGCTTTTGAATGAGTGAGAGATCACAACTGTGACATAGCCGGTGTCACAGAGGTGTCGGGGGAGAACACACATGGCTGGGATATCAGCCCCGAGGGGCACAGCTTGCTCCGGTCAGGTGGGCAGGGATAAAGGGAGGAGGGGTTGCCTGATATAGCAAAGGTGTCTGCACCTGCTCTGAGGCTGAGATGGGAATAGGAGACAGACATGTCTAAAGTCTCCGGGTAGGGATAAAAGGGGTAAAAACCAGGGGGAACGCCATGGTAGAGTCAGCTACAGACCAGCTAACCAGGAAGAAGAGATGAGTGAGGCTTTTCTTAAACAATAAAATCATGCAAAGCCCAGGCCGTGGTGGTGACGGGGGATTTCAACCACCCAGGGATCGGTTGGGAAAATAACACAGCAGGGCAAAGAGCATCCAATAAAGTCTGGGAATTCCTTGGAAACACTTTTTATGGCAATTCCCCATCTTGTCATGGATTCAGAAACCCCCCATGCCCCTCTTCCCCCATTCCCCCCCCACCAGGTCTGTGTATATGCCCCTTCACCCCCATTCCCCCTCCCCCCACCATCCTCCTTCTTTCTGTCTGGGAGATTGGCCATTGCGGGTGTTACTGTGTTACAACCCGGGGATGCTGGGCAGAGCAGAGATAGGGGTGTCAGTGGGGCCATCAACCCGGTGTTTGATCTGAGACAATCGCAGAGGTGACTGGGCTGATAAGATGGTGGGAAGGTGTTTCTGATTTCTCCCAAAGAGGAGCAGGCTTCTGGCCCTGGGTACCTAGAAAATGCCCAGAAATTCTGAAATTGATCGGCTGTCAGGTTCAGAGGTCGTTGTGCCCACGGGCTGGGGTGGGCCCTTCACACGGTCGAGCAATGCAGGACAGCGGGCACACCCACCAGTTTGAATGAGGTTTAATCTACCTGTAACTATGTCTCTCAGTGCCCAAAGGGAGCGCCACCAAGAACGGGTTGCAGTGCCCCACCTGCTTTGATCTGAAGTCCGATACCTGCAATGGCACAATCACCACTTGTACAGGGGATGAGACCTATTGCATCGATTTCATTGGAAAGATACTGAATGGTAAATGCTGCCAGCTGGGGACAGTGCGGGAGCTAAACCCGGGAATCTCACTCCTCAGGAACTCCCCAGAGAGCTGGTGAAACCTAGAGTTTGTGCTGAGCTCTTGGGCAGGATGGGGGCAGCCCAGGGGGGGTTTTGGCTGAAGGGAAGGAGAGAGGAACTTGGAAGTTTTCCCTTCCACACCAGCTCCCCCCTCCCAGTGATGCCGCCCTGGAGTTATGACAACACGGTCTCTTGTCATGGGAAGGGTTGTTATGTCAGTGATGCCGAGCTGAGAGAGAACCCAGGAGTCCTGGCTCCCAGCCCCGCTGCTCTGACCACTAGACCCCACCTCCTGTATGTTTAAGGTGGAGCTAAGCCATTGCTCAGTGCGGAAGCTTCTGTTCTCAGTGTGAGTCCAGGACTCCCAGCACTTTGGGGTGTTTATAAAATAACTGAACCGAGCGGTCGGGGCTGCTGGGGACGCTGAGAGCCGGGCGTGTTCCCCGGGGGGCCGCGCGCTGGGGAAGGAGCCGCCCCGGGTGATCAGCTGGGTTCCAAACTCCAGCTTCAGTCTCTTGTGGAGCTGCAGAAAGGGGCGCGGGGGAGGTAAGAGGGGACCAGACGCCTGGCCTGCCGTGGCTGGTTACAGCGAGAGCAGGGAGAGCACTGGGCAGGTGGGAACGGGAGGCAGACGAGGGAACCGCTGGATGGCGGAGACAGAGGTTCTGGGGGCAGAGAAGGAACCAGAGCTGCCCCTGCCTAATAACAGGCTGGTTTCCTCCCTCAGGTCCATCTTCTTCGCCATTTGCTGCAAAGGGCTGCGCTACTGCGTCTGCTCAGGACATTAAACCTGGAACCTTCCTGGTGTCAGGACCCTACATATACCTCTTTTCACGGGCAACCTACGCTCTGGCGGAGAAAATCCCTGCTCCCAGTGGAGCCAGCCAGGCTCTGGGGAAATTCTCCTTTGCCCTCTACCTGCCTGGCCTGACTGGCCTGCTGCTGGTGAAGCTGCTCTCCTGACCCCCCTGGCCCTGCACAGGCCACGCAGCACCTGGTGCCTGTGAGTAAAGGCCGAATTCCCAGCAGCGCCCTCTCCAAGGCCCCTCCGTGCTGCCGGGGCGATGCAAAGGGGCCGTTGCATAACCAAGAGTCTGCCCAGAATATGGGTGTGTGTCTGTCTTGGTACCTCATGGCTGGTTGGAATCTCTCTGTCCATTAGCAAATTCATTGAATAAATCAGGATCTGAAATGTGTTGTTATGTTTGGGTTGCCCATTGCTGAGCCCGTCCACAGGAGACTGGGGCACTGTCAGATTAATTTAGCCACATAAGAATGTGTGTGTGTGTGTGTGTGTGTGTAACCTGAATTAAAAATCTACATTCCAAGCACACCATAGAGGCTGCACACTGAAGCACTGGGAAGTTAGGAAACTTAAAGTTAGGAAGCCAGAACACACATTGCCAGTGCAAGCTTAATCCATTCCCCCGGTGCATTTGCATTGTGCTACAGCCTTTGATTCCATGATCACACACTGTGTGTTCTCCACAGCAGCCCTGCTGCATTCAATGTCTTTTTCTTCTCCCTTGCGGGAGGGGGCACCCCAGGCCGAATTTCCCACCCACTGTTCCAACCCCGCACAGCACTGAATTGTTAATTTACTGCCTGCACCTGTCTCTGGTATCTGAGGGCGTCGCAAACATTCATGACTTGGTCTTTGCAACAGCCGGGAAACTGAGGCACAGATACAGGGAGTCCTCACACTCAACCCCCCCAGTTCACATCCAAGTCCTGGTGTGATTCTCACACTAGGTGGACCCCCACTTCCTTCACCCCGATACAGCAGAGGCACTCTGGGGCTGTGTCTATGTAAGAGGGGGATGGTCCCGCTCTTGTGGGGAACCTTCCTGGTTTCTGCACTGCCCAGCTGGAATCGGACGGTGACAGGATCTGAGTCCTTGCTCCCACTCCCTTCACCCAGAGGCCGGCCTGCCCTCGAGGGCTCCCCGTCCTCCCTCCTGCACGGTAGAGTCCTCGGGACCCCAACAAGGCTGGGCCCGGGATCCCTCAGGGGCTGCATCCCCCAGTCTCATCGTGGTCACTTAGGCCAGGGGTTAGGGTGTCCCCACCCCGGGGTGCTCGTTCAATACCAGGAGGTTAAAGGAACAAGGACTCTGCCCTGTAGGCCAGGGACACCCCAACCAGCTGTCTCTGGGATGTGAGATAAATTCACCATCTGTCTCTCAGCCGACCCAGGCCCCGGCTGTGCTGCGGTGACACTGTGGGTCAGACCCTGCTCTGGCAGTGCCCACAGGTCCTCAGGTGCCAGGGGGCAGGACCCTTCTCCCCAGCGTCGGCCCCAACGTCAGGGTCACGACCCCCCTGCGAGCCCGGCCTGCCAGGTCTCGTGCTGGGCGATGTCTCCCTGCGCTGGACCCTCTGCCCAGAGAATAGCCCCAGTTTTATGCTGCCAGAAAGGATTAAAGGGGTCTCAGGTGTGACTGAAAATTAAGCCCTAGACTCCAGCTTGCTCCGTGGGGTTTCTAGATGCCCAGGCAGCTCCAGGAAGCCCTAGAACGGCCCCTGCCCAGCAGCGTGTGAGCATGACCTGTGTTAATCATTGCTAGTGTCGCATGGTCTCCCGACTCTCGCTCTGCACAGAGTCCCTAACGCAGCACACGGGGCACTGCAACCCGTTCTGGGTGGTGTTGACCGGAGACACTGGGAAAAAAACAGACAGACACCGCTGGGGAAGGTGAGAGCCAGATCAGGGGGGAGAGGGGCGTACAGAAGTTAAGTGCACAGCTTAGAGCTGTGGAGCTCGACAAAAGGAGCCAGATCCATTTACACACCGTTTTTAAACCAGAGCGACTCCATTGACTCTCACAGGGACGTAGGTCCTAGGTCATCGAGTTCAGTGTCTGCTTCACACCCCATTTTATCATCCCCTTTGGAGACTCATCATGCTCTGTCTTCACAGTAGTTAAGCTGCTTCGCCTTCTACTGCTCCAGACCATCTGGCCTCTGATGGTCAGAAACCTGACCCGGCCAGAATGACAGACGCAAACCCTGCAGCCGTATCTCCGCTGCTACCATGACCAACACCTGTCCCCCCACAAGGCACTCATCAGGTTCCCTGGATCCTGTACACGCTTGTCGGATGTGGAGTACCCCATCCTGCAACCACAAGGTGGGTGAACCCAGACAGTCCCTACACTTTCAAATGAATTCACACAGAGAACTGAAAAAAGACCCTCTCACCCATCATAGCTGCCATTTCAGATTTGTGGAGGAGAGACAACTTTAATTGTGATTCCAGAGGTTACTTGGGCAGCTGAAAATTCTAGGTTTTTTGCAAATAATAACTTAGAAATTATTATCTGACAGGAGCCCTGTATATAATTCCTATATAAAGAAAGTAAATTAAATCAATATTAGACCCACTCAGCTCTAAAAGTAACATGTTCTCACATCTTGTGTCAAGTCCCTTAAGGGACACTGGTTAGCTTTAAAATTTTAATGTATATTCTTACTGTAAGGGGGGGAATAGTCCCGCTCTTGTGGGGAACTTTCCTGGCTTCTGCACGACCCCGGTGAAGTGGGCTAGCGAAAGGATCTGAGTCCTCGCTCCCAATTCCTTTACCCAATGGCCTCTCTGCCCTCGAGGACTCCCCTTCCCCTCTCCCGCCTGGCAGAGTCCTCGTAACCCCGACAAGGCAGGGCCCAGGATTCCTGGGGGGCTCGTCCCCCAACCCAGCTGTGGTCACCTAGGACAGGGGCTAGGGTGTCCACACTCCGAGGGGCTCTCTCTGCACTGGGCACTTCTCACCCACTGACCATTACATACAAGTTAAAGCAAATGCAAGTTATTTAATCGACAATTAATGTTAAAAAGAGTCAAGGGAAATGGGAAGGTTAAAGGAAACCCATCACCCCGCTCGGTGGCAGGGAACATCACAAACCGTGTCTCTGGAACGTCAGGGCAGTTCACAGTCTGCTCCTTGTAAGCCCCAGGCCTCCTGCTCCGGCCCTGGCTGGGCTGCAGGGATGCTGTGGGCTGGACACTCGCTCTGGGGGTGGCCACAGGCTCTAGGTGGCAGGACCCTTCTTCCCAGCGTCACCCCCGCCCTGTCGGGGTTACGATCCAAGCCTGGTCTGCAGAGCCTCTTGGCTGAGGGGTCTCCCTGTGCTGGGCCTGCTGCCCAGGTCCCCCTTGGTTCCCCCAGCTGCTCACCGCACCCAGCTCCAGACTGCTCCAGCCCCAGCTCCACCGCTCGGTCTCTGCACGGTTGCTGCTGCTCTGCCTCCAGCTCCCTGGGCTGCGTCTCTGGCCCCTCTGGCTCTGGTTGCTGCAGCTCTGCTCCCAGGGCAAGTCTGCTCTCTCTGGGGTGTGCCTCTGGCTTCGGGGCTGCAGCTCTGCTCCCAGCACAGGGGCTGCTCTCTCTGCATCTGGCCCAGCTCTGCCCCCCAGCTCAGCTCGGGCCCCTGCTTTCTCCTTAGCTCGGCCCCACTCTGTCTGACCCAGTCCATTCCAGCTCACCCGGAGGACCCCCTGGCCTCCTGTCTCCCTCATTAGCCTGCCCGCCCGGTCATTCAGGCTGACCTGGAGCATTGGCCTCTCCCCATTGTTCCTGGGGGCTGTCAGTCTCAGGGCCCAGATTCCCCCCTTTAGTACTGGGAGCTAGCAACTAAAATGCCCCCACTGAATGTTATAAGGGGGCAACAGTCCCCTTACATTACTTTACTAACTCTTGAATGCAACAATTGAAACAACTGTAGAAAAATCTAGATGACTTTCTATCATCTTTTTGCAGTTCACCAAGCCTGGAATTGATCATTTAACTTCTGGAAACATCCTTCTAGGGCAAGGCCCCCTTCGGGTCAGTTGGGGTGGCCGCATGAGGCGGGGGCTCCTGACGGGAGATCCCTTCTGGAAGGGAGCTCCGGGCAGGTGAGCAGCCATTTCCGGGAGTCACCTGACAGAGGGCCTGCAGGACTGTTGATCAAGGAGAGCTGGGGGGCAGAGAATAGCTAGATCGCAGCTGTGCTGTGCTGTGCTGGTCCACCCCCTACGGACCTCAGGGGGCAGGGAATAGCCAAAGCACTGTGCCCTCCAGCCACGCCCCAGATCCGCCCCATGGGCCTTGGGGGGCAGAGAACACTGTGTAACTTGTGCTGGCTGAGTGTGTTGCACCCCACTGGTGCTCCCGGCACCCCCCATGCCTACTGGCAGCTCTGCCTCTCCCAACCTCCTCTATTTCACGGATTCCCTACAACTTCCCTCCCCCTCCCTCCATGCCAGGAGCTCTGTGTGCCCCCAGTTCTCACCTCCCCCCTGCCATTCTTATTTCCTTCCTCTGTCCAGGGGACCAGCCCTTCTGGTGCCAGCCTGTTACACCCCAGCGGGAGGGTGAGTAGAGACGAGATGGGGGAGGCTGTGACGCTGGAATGGGGCCGTCAACCTGCTCTTTGAGCTGCAGATCACTGCAGAGGTGCTCGAAGCCGGGGGTCTACTCACCAGATGCTGGGGGCTCTGTGTGTAACCCCATCTTTCCCTTTCCCAGTTTTCCAATCCCCCCTCATCTGCTGGAAGCTGGTCACTGGTGCCTCGAGTGTCCCCTGAATGTTTGCATGTGATCAGATGCCATACAGAAGGGAAAAGCCGTGGAGCTGAGCCTGGGTCTACACCCTGGAGATTACATCGGCCTAGCCACGGCGCCCCAGTGATGCCGGCACCGCCCTGGGGTGCAGACACCGCCTGCGGCAGTGGCAAGGGGTTTCCGTCGGCGTCAGAGCTCCACCTCTGCAAGCGATGGTAGCTACGCCCCCAGAAGCATTTCTCCGTCGACCTCGCTGGGGTGACGCCCGGGGCCCGGCACTCAGCTGAGCATCACCATTCTGTTGACCTACGTTTTCAGCACGGACCAAGCCAGATCATAAACGACTCGGCCAGGCACATGTGGGCACCTCTTTCCATGCCAGATGTCATGGGGTGCAGGGGGACCTCATTGGGGGACATTCGCCAGGCTGGGCTGTGCAGGAAACCAGACTGGATTACCATTAATGGTTCCTTGGCCTTCACTTCTATGCAGAGGACTCTCTTACCTTCAGCCCTCCGTGTTTCTCTTAGCAGAACATAGATGGGGTTTCTTCCTTTCTTCTTCTGGCCTGAGCTACATATATATGCAGCAGGCGCCTGTATCATATAAAAAGTGGAATCACTTTCTGATAATGATTTCCAATAACATAGCAGATAAGAATTTCTTAGAAAGATGGCTGGAATGATGGGAAACCAGGTGCCACTCTTTTCCCGAGACACCCACTCGGATTTAACCCTTCGCTAACCCACCCTCTCTCTGTTTCTGAGGCCTCACTGAGGGAAGCCAGTTGAGGCAGGTGAATGTCAATGAGATGTCACAGAGCTGAAGCCAGGCAGGGGACTGGGTTTTTGAAGCTGATTTCATTTGGTAGAGTCTACCAAATGAGCCACATCCTTTAGAAAGAGCTGTCTTGATTTAAGAATGGAGAAACCACCTTGTCCCTATCTCCTGGGAGCCAGGATTCCTGGGTTCCATCCCCAGCTCGGGGAGGGAAAGGAAGGGGGGGGTCTAGTGGTTAGAGCATGGGGCGAGGAGGGGCTGGGAGTCATGACTCTTGGGTTCAACTAGGCAGCAGTTTGTCTTGGTGTTAATCACTGACACACGTGGGGAGTGATGCCACAGAGTGCTGGGGTGAGGGGCTCCCCACGCAGCTTTGGGGTGGGCACGGCAGATGCCTGGGGCTCTTCTGGGCACAACTGGGCACAATCCAAATGTTTATCAGGGAGGGGAATTAACCATCCAACAGCTTCCCAAGAGCGGGGCTGGGAGCTGTGCCCTTGGCATGCGTTAGCTGAAGATTTCATGGCAAGAATTCGCAGTGCGTCTTCAGGCCCAGGGGGCCGCGTGACTTGCCAAGAAAAACTTCAGTTAGAAACCTTCACCCAGTTCATTGTCTGCCTGCAAATGCCATCCTTGGTACCATCCACTCCTTGGCACCAGACTCGTGGAAAGCTTGAGCATCGCCAGGCTGCCGGTGCCCTGAGCCACCTGCCTGCCATGCTGGGCCAGGCTGGCTCCTCGTTTCCTAATGTTGGATGCAATTGGTAGGGGGACCAGAGAGCAAGTGTGAAAAATCGTGACACTTTTTTTCATGTGTGTGTGTGTTTTTCGTGTGTGTGTGTAGTTGCGTATATAAGCCAAAGCCGTTCGTATCGGGACGTCTGGTCACCCTAGTTGTTGGCCACTCATTAAAATGGCGGGAGGGGGGCTCACCACTGGAGCCTGGGGGGCACCGCTGGAAAAGTGGGGGGCCCCACGGACGCTGCCGGAAAAAAGGGGAGGGGCCCGTGTGGGATGCGCTGACGTGGGGGCTGCACGTGACCCGCGTAGCCTTCCCCCTCGTTGGCGCCTCTGCCTTCGCAGAGCACGGCCTGAGCCCCAGGCTGTAGGTCCTTCCAGGCAGGGGTGTCTCTCAATCTCTCCTTTTCCAGCTCTTCCACTTGGGACAAAATATGTAAATAGTCACAGATTACCAGGCCAGACGGGACCCACTGGGGCCATCACGTCCGACCTCCTGTGTCACACGGGCCAGAGAACGTCCCCCACAGGATTCTGAGAGCAGGTCTCTCAGCAAAAGCACCCAGGCCTGCCTTGAAAACGGCCACTGACGGAGAATCCACCAGGACCCTTCGGAAACTGTTCCAGCAGTTAATTCTCCTCCCTGTTATGTACAAATAATGTACATCTTATTTCCAGTCTGAGTTTGTCCAGTTTCAGCTTCCAGCCATGGGATCACATCAGACCTTCCTCTGCTGGATTGAGGAGCCCGTTAATAAATATTGGTACCCCGCCATGTAGGCACTGACAGGCTGGAATCAGGTCACCCGTGGACCTTCTCTGTGCTAAGCTCAGTGGATTGAGCTGCTGGAGTCTATTGCTATGAAGCAGGTTTTCTAATTCTTTCAACGTTCTCATGGCTCTTCTGCAATTGACCAACCTCCCCTTGAACTGTGGGCCCCAGAACTGGACACTAGATCCCAGCAGCGCTGCTCCAGGGCCAAAGCCAGAGGGAAAATCCCCTCCCTGCTCCTATGTGAGATTCCCCCGTTCATTGGGCCCCAGAGAACGAGCGCACAAGAGAGAGAAGGACTGCACCTGGAGGCTGGGAGACTCTAGCTCTTGCTCCAATAAATATTTGAGTTAGACAGTATGGGACAGCGTCAGTAGGAGGCAGAAATAAGCTCTCCAGGTAAAAGGGGTTTTCTGGCTGGTATAACTGCCCCTATGGGCTTTAGCCTTCACAGCGATGTCACAGGAGATCACACGCCCTAACCCACATAGCTATGCCAGCAAAAGTTGCTGGTGTTAACCCAGCCTTACTCGTGTGTGTTCAATGACAGCCGAGATTCTAGAGAACAAGGCTGCAAATTCAGCGAGGTGCCACTACCTGACCACGACATCCTGGCTGAATCTGAGCTGGGAGTTCATATGTGTTTATAAATAATCCCCAGCTTTTCCATCACACTGTTCATCAGCCGATCTCCAACCACTCTCTCTCTCTTTAGACACCTGGATTCCATCTGGAAGCCCCCTACCCCTCTCGACAACCTCCAGGAGCAAAACTGGCCTGGAATGCAACCAAGGCCGAAACACTCTTCTCTGCTCAGTTATTCTGTAATTAAATTCCCCTAGTTGCGTGCGATGTTGTGCTCTTGAGACCCAGTTTGACGCAACCCCCTGATCTGGGGCAGATAAAATCTGTCCCCAGTGAATATTTACACAATTTAATGAGAAGAAATTTAACAACCTGTTCTGGGAATGGGAGGGGAGCTGTTGTAATCGGGCCAACTTGATGGCCATCCTTAGTTTCAGTCTGACAGTCTCACCAACCCTCATTTGGTGTCAATTGGCCCTTGCTCCAGTGGAATTGATGGAGCCAGATCCCCAGCTGCTGTGAATTTACCATTGCTCCTTGCTTGATCATTTACAGCACCTAAGGATCTGGATAAACACCTCTAATGTGCAACCAATTGCACCTCTATCCTTGTGACTAAGCTAAGTACCACCTCTTATCTCTGTTGCACGAACCAGCAGACTGTATGGAACAAATTCTATAAAACACAAGCTGATGGGTTGAGAAAAAGTCAATCTGAATTGTATTTAAAGAGGGAGTGGCCAGGCATGAGGGTTGTGTAATATGCTAATTTCAGTAAATCATTCACTTTTACTTCCAATTTCTAGATGAATCAGATTTTGTCTTTGGACTATATATGTAGGAAAGGGGCTGAGCTAAACAGGTTAGTGCATCTCTTCGATACTAGAGAGAACCTGGAGGTGAACGGAACCATTGTGCAGCTGAAGGTAAGAGTTTTTTAGCAGTGTTAAAAATTATTGCTGTAATCTATCATGACCTGCTGCAAAGTGTGTAAAGGATGGAGATACATTTCAAATGCAAGCTCCCATTGTAAAGCATCATAATGATGAAATAGCAGGAATAAAATGGCTCCGTTTCTGCAAAGGAAAAGAAGCCTGGAGTGGTGTGTGAACCAAATAGGGAGATTTTCAAAGGCCAAACCGGCAGTGAGGGGGCTAGTGTCTGCTGAAATTCCCTGGGAGTCGGGCCTCGGTCTCCCTTTGGCTGCTTTGAATGTCCCAGGTTTAGGGAGCAGAGACGACCCAGTCAACGTACTTGATTTGAACTGTCAAAAAGCCTTTGGCGAGCTCCCTTACCATAAGGAATCGAAACCGTCCTGGGGTGGGAGGCAAGGGACTGTCTTGGAGCAGAAATAAGACAACAGCCAGAAAACAGAGGAGTTTGCAGCGTTGTTGTAGCCGTTCGGGTCCCGGGATATTAGAGAGACAAGGTGGGGGAGGGAAAAGCTTTTATTGGACCAGCTTCTGCTGGGGAGAGACACGAGCTCTCGAGCTCCGCTGACCTGCAGAAGGGCTCGGTGTCGCTCGGAAGCTCGTCTCTTCCCCCCACCTTGTGTCTCTAGAAAACAGGGCTGGAATTCAAGGGAATTTTGTGTGATGGCAAAAGCTTAAAAGTGGAGGCCTCCAGGCTCTGTGCTAGGCCCAGCGTTCACGATTCTCAGATGATCTGACGGGGGTGAGCGAGGAGGTGGTGAAATCTACAGAGGAGGCAATGTATTGAGGTTAGTCGGGAACTTTAGGGAGATCGAACGGAGCTGGGTCAATGGGCAATGCGATGGCAGATGAAGTTGAGTTTTGATCAATGCAAAGTAACTCACATGGGGGGTCGGGGGGGTCTGAAGCCTCCTAGACCTGACAGGTTCTAACTGAACCGGGCTGATCCAGAGAAGGGACCGGAGTGTCCCCGTAGGAGGATCAATCAGCTCCCTGTGCAGCTGCAGAAGAGAAAAGCGAAGAAGCCGTTGGGCTGCCCAAGGGGCTGGAGATAACGTGGAAACACTATAGTGCCCCTCTCCAGATCAGCAGGATGCTCTGACCCTGACACCCCAAAAGCCCTGCCGGTCGCCCCATGTCAGAAGGGATGATGCAGACCACCCACCCACCCACCCACCCGATGATGCAGACCTGACACTCACTCGAATGTCATTTCTGTCGCCATTGATATGCCTGTAGCTGGTGGGACTCCAAGCCAGGGAGTGGAACAGTCGGGCCTCATGTGAAATCAGACGGGCGAGGGCTGCAGGCGAGAGAGGGGGCAGCAGCCGGGATGGGCTCAAATCTAAACCTCTCTGAGCCTATCAGCCTCCACTTCAAACTCGCTGGGGGCTTTGCCCCCCACTTACCGTGGGAAGCTGCTCCAAGACCTCCCTCTTCTGATGGCTGGAAACTGAGTTCAGAGACTCGGGGCTGTTCATCGCTGGCCAGTTTATCCCCGTTGGTCCTTGTGCGAAAAATTCCAAAGCGCCCATTTGGCCATTTCCCCAAACGGTTGGATTTCCCGTCACTTTCAGCTTTTGAACGAGTGAGTGATCACAGCTGTGACATTGCTGGCGTCACAAAGCCTTGCGGGGAGAACACACACGGCTGGGATATCGGCCCCGAGGGGCACAGCTTGCTCCGGGCGGGCAGGGATAAAAGGAGGAGGGGTTGCCTGGTATAGCAAAGGTGTCTGCACCTGCTCGGAGGCTGGGATGCGAATAGGAGACGGACTTGTTGAAAGTCTCTGGGTCGGGATAAAAGGGGTAAAAAGCAGGGGGGGACGCCATGGTAAGGTCGGCTACAAGCCAGCTAACCAGGAAGAAGAGGTGGGTGAGGCCTTTTTTAAAGCAAGTCACAAAATCATGCAAAGCCCAGGCTGTGGTGGTGACAGGGGACTTCAACTACCAGAGATCAGTTGGGAAAATAACACAGCCGGGCACAGATTATCCAACAAGTTCTTGGAGTGCATTGGAGACAACTTTCTATTCCAATCTCCCCTGCCTTGCCATGGGTTCAGTGCCCCTCCGCCATACCCCTCTTCCCCCATCCCCCCACCATCCTGCTTTCTGTCTTGGAGATCAGTCATTCCGGGTGTCACCATGTTACACTCCTGGGATGCTGGGCAGAACGGAGATGGGGGTGTCAGTGGGGCCATCGACCAGTTGTTTGATCTGAGATAGTCGCAGAGGTGGCTGGGCTAATCAGCTGGTGGGGGGAGGGAGGAGGGCGTGTTCTGATTTCTCCCAAAGACAGCAGGGTTCTGGCCCTGGGGGCCTAGAAAGTGCCTGGAAAGGCTGGAGTTGATTGGCTGTAGGATTCAGAGGTTGCTGTGTGACAAACGGAGGGAGCTATGCTGTCGGGCTGGGGATAGAGGCCTTTACACACTTGGGCAATGCAGGGGAGTGGTCGCACAATGTGGGGTAAATGAACTTTAACCCACCTTGTAACTGTGTGTCTCTCCTTTCTCAGTGCCCAAGGAGAACACCACCAAGAATGGGCTGCAGTGCCCAAGCTGCTTTGCTCTGAATGCCAATCCCTGCAACAGCCAGGGCACCCCTTGTACAGGGAATGAGAACTATTGCATCAGTTTCGCTGGGATACTGAAAGGTAAATGCTGCCAGCTGGCCGCAGTGCGGGAGCGACCCCGGGAATCTCACGCCTCAGGAACTCCCCAAAGGGCTGGTGAAATCTAGGGCCAGTCTACACTAGAAGCGCTACAGCGGTGCCATTGTAACGCATCCAGTGAAGACGCTCTGTGCTGACGGGCGAGAACTCTCCGGTCAGCATAATAAAACCACCTCCGCGAGCAGCACTGGGGATGGCAGCGGGAAGTGTGCACCGGCACACAGGATGGCGTAACTTACATCGCTGAAGGAGGTGGCTTATTCACCCCCTGGAGTGACATAACTTGTATCTACCCAAGCTTTAGTGTAGACAGGCCCCTAGAGTCTCCCAGACACTCGGGCTGTGCTGAACCCTTGGGTGGGTGGGGGCCGCCAAGAGGGGTTTTGGTCGGAGGGAAGGAGAGAGGAATTTGGAATTTTTTCTTTCCAGACCAGCTCCCCCATCTCAGTGAGGCTGCCCTGCTCCTGGAGTTATGACAATGCATCTCTTGCCATGTGAATTTAGGATTGTTATGTCAATGATGCAGAGCTGGGGAGAGAACCCGGGAGTCCTGGCTCCCAGCCCCCACAGCTTTAACCGCTAGACCCCCACCCCCTGTATGTTTAAGGTGGAGCTAAGCCATTGCTCAGTGCGGAAGCTCCTGTTCTCAGTGTGTGTCCAGGATTCCCAGCACTTTGGGGCGTTTATAAAATAACTGAATCAAGCGTTCGGGGCTGGCGGGGACGCTGAGAGCCAGGCGTGTTCCCCGGGGGGCCGTGCGCTGGGGAAGGAGCCGCCCCTGGTGATCAGCTGGGTTCCAAACTCCAGCTTCAATCACTTGTGGAGCTGCAGAAAGGGGCGCGCGGGAGGCAAGAGGGGACCAGACGCCCGGCTTGCCGTGGTCGGTTACAGCGAGAGCAGGGAGAGCACTGGGCAGGTGGGAACGGGAGGCAGACGAGGGAACCGCTGGATGGTGGAGACAGAGGTTCTGGGGGCAGAGAAGGAACCAGAGCTGCCCCTGCCTAAAAACAGGCTGGTTTCCTCCCTCAGGTCCATCTTCTTCGACATTTGTTGTAAAAAGGCTGCGCTCCTGAGTCTGTAAAGGGCATTAAATCCGGAGAAACCCTGAATTCTGCGGTCTACGAGTTCACGTTCACAGAGGCGACCTCCAAACCTGCCACCGCCAGTGGAGCCAGCCTGGCTCTGGGGAAATTCTCCTTTGCCCTCTACCTGCCTGGCCTGCTGCTGGTGAAGCTGCTCTCCTGAGACCCCCCCCCCCCCGGCCCTGCACGGGCCACGCGGCACCTGGTGCCTGTGAGTAAAGGCCGAATTCCCAGCAGCGCCCCCTCCAAGGCCCCTCCGTGCTGCCGGGGCGATGCAAAGGGGCCGTTGCATAACCAAGAGTCTGCCCAGAATATGGGTGTGTGTCTGTCTTGGTACCTCATGGCTGTCTGGAATCTCTCTCTGCATTAGCAAATTCACTGGCATATGAATAAATCAGGATCCGAAATAAAAGCCCCCAGTGTGTTGTTATGTTTGGGTTGCCTATTGCTGAGCCCGTCTGCTGGAGACTGGGGCACTGTCAGATTAATTTAGCCACATAAGAATTTGCTTGGCTCTGTGTGTTTCTGTACACACTGGGCAACCCGCATGATGTTCTGGGACCCTGTGGGGTCTCCACTGCAAGGCCCACGCTGCTGATCGCCCAGCGCTGAGATGCAGCTGTCTCTGGGGTGGGGCATGGGGGCTGTTTATAGATTCATAGATTCATAGATAGATACTAAGGTCAGAAGGGACCATTCTGATCATCTAGTCCGACCTCCTGCACAGCGCAGGCCACAGAATCTCACCCACCCACTCCTATGAAAAACCTCACCCATGTCTGAGCTATTGAAGTCCTTAAATCATGGTTCAAAGACTTCAAGGAGCAGAGAAGCCTCCCTCAAGTCAACCATGCCCCATGCTACAGAGGAAGGCGAAAAACCTCCAGGGCCTCTCCAATCTGCCCTGGAGGAAAATTTCTTCCCGACCCCAAATATGGCAATCAGCTAAACCCTGAGCATATGGGCAAGATTCACCAGCCAGATACCCAGGAAAGAATTTTCTATAGTGACTCAGATCCCATCCATCTAATATCCCATCTCAGGGGATTTGGCCTATTTACCCTGAATATTTAAAGATCAATTACTTACCAAAATCCCATTATCCCATCATACCATCTCCTCCATAAACTTATCGAGTAGAATCTTAAAGCCAGATACATCTTTTGCCCCCACTGCTTCCCTTGGAAGGCTATTCCAAAACTTCACTCCTCTGATGGTTAAAAACCTTCGTCTGATTTCAAGTCTAAACTTCCTGGTGGCCAGTTTATACCCATTTGTTCTTGTGTCCACATTGGTGCTGAGCTGAAATAATTCCTCTCCCTCTCCTGTATTTATCCCTCTGATATATTTATAGAGAGCAATCATATCTCCCCTCAACCTTCTTTTAGTTAGGCTAAACAAGCCAAGCTCCTTAAGTCTCCTTTCATAAGACAAGTTTTCCATTCCTCGGATTATCCTAGTAGCCCTTCTCTGTACCTGCTCCAGTTTGAATTCATCCTTTTTAAACATGGGAGACCAGAACTGCACACAGTATTCTAGGTCAGGTCTCACCACTGCCTTGTATAACGGTACTAAAACCTCCGTATCCCTACTGGAAATGCCTCTCCTGATGCATCCCAAAACCGCATTAGCTTTTTTCACAGCCATATCACATTGGCAGCTCATAGTCATCCTATGATCAACCAATACTCCAAGGTCCTTCTCCTCTTCCGTTACTTCTAATTGATGCGTCCCCAACTTATAGCTAAAGTTCTTGTTATTAATCCCTAAATGCATAACCTTACACTTCTCACTATTAAATTTCATCCTATTACTATTACTCCAGTTTACAAGGTCATCCAGATCCTCCTGTATAATATCCCGATCCTTCTCCGAATTGGCAATACCTCCCAGCTTTGTATCATCTGCAAACTTTATTAGCACACTCCCACTTTTTGTGCCAAGGTCAGTAATAAAAAGATTAAATAAGATTGGTCCCAAAACCGATCCCTGAGGATCTCCACTGGTAACCTCCCTCCAACCTGACAGTTCGCCTTTCAGTAGGACCCGTTGCAGTCTCCCCTTTAACCAATTCCTTATCCACCTTTTGATGTTCATATTGATCCCCATCTTCTCCAATTTAACTAATAATTCCCCATGTGGCACGGTATCAAATTCCTTACTGAAATCTAGGTAAATTAGATCCACTGCATTTCCTTTATCTAAAAAGTCTGTTACTTTTTCAAAAAAGGAGATTAGGTTGGTTTGGCACAATCTACCTTTTGTAAAACCATGTTGTATTTTGTCCCATTTACCATTGACTTCAATGTCCTTAACTAATTTCTCCTTCAAAATTTTTTCCAGGACCTTGCATACTACAGATGTCAAACTAACTGGCCTGTAGTTACCCGGATCACTTTTTTTTCCTTTCTTAAAAATAGGAACTATATTAGCAATTCTCCAATCATTCGGTACTATTCCTGAGTTTACAGATTCATTAAAAAATTCTTGCTAATGGGCTTGCAATTTCAGGTGCCAATTCCTTTAATATTCTTGGATGAAGATTATCTGGGCCCCCCGATTTAGTCCCATTAAGCTGTTTCAGTTTCGCTTCTACCTCAGATATGGTAATATCTATCTCTATATCCTCCTTCCCATTTGTCATGCTACCATTATCCCCAAGATCCTCTTTAGCCTTATTAAAGACTGAGGCAAAGTATTTGTTTAGATATTGGGCCATGCCTAGATTATCTTTAACCTCCACTCCATCCTCAGTGTTAAGCGGCCCCACTTCTTCCTTTTTACTTTTCTTCTTATTTATATGGCTATAGAACCTTTTACTATTGGTTTTAATTCCCTTTGCAAGGTCCAACTCTACTCGACTTTTAGCCTGTCTCACTTGATCCCTACATGTTCTGACCTCAATTAGGTAGCTTTCCTTGCTGACCCCTCCCATCTTCCACTCCCTGTATGCTTTCTCCTTCTTCTTAATCACCTCTCTAAGATGCTTGCTCATCCAGCTTGGTCTACAACTCCTTCCTATGAATTTTTTCCCCTTTCTTGGGATACAGGCTTCCGATAGCTTCTGCAGTTTTGATTTAAAGTAATCCCAGGCCTCCTCTACCTTTAGATCCATAAGTTCTTCAGTCCATCCACTTCCCTAACTAATTTCCTTAATTTTTGAAAGTCAGCCCTTTTGAAATCAAAAACCCTAGTTGCAGATTTATTTTGTTAATCCTTCCATTTAGTTTGAACTGAATTAGCTCATGATCACTTGAGCCAAGATTGTCCCCTACAACCATTTCTTCTATGAGGTCCTCGCTACTCACCAAAATTAAATCTAAAATGGCATCCCCTCTAGTCGGTTCAGCAACTACTTGATGAAGGAATCCATCAGCTATCGCATCTAGGAAAATCTGAACCCTATTATTATTACTAGCACTGGTCCTCCAGTCTATATCTGGGAAGTTAAAGTCTCCCATGATCACGCAGTTTCCATTAGTATTTACTTTATTAAAGACATTAAAAAGGGCTTTATCCATATCCAAATTATCCGTATCCGGCAGGGAGAGGAGGGCTCCGTGTGAACGTGGCTGTCTGGAGGGGTCGTTTCTGGAAGACGATTTCTATTGCAGACGTCAAAGGGCAGAGCCCCTCTGGCCGGGTCAGAGCCGACCCCGCCAACGTCCCAGTGGCTCCCAGGAGAGAAACGGAAAAGGGGGGTTAGTTCACCCTGTAGCCTGACCCAGAGTTGGGTATATATAATTGTAACTTGAGGATTAACGGGTTCTTGTCCCAAGATCAAGTCCAGAAGATTATTGTAAAATTATCATATAATTTGGGAACCCCGATGTGCACAGGTGCAACACTTACACCATCGGAACTCTCTCCACATATATAAATATATGATTTATTAATAATTTAGCAAAGTTATACACATACTTAAACTCAACGAGGCAGATAGAGATAACACAGAAAATACATTTGGACGGCCATCCTTACACGCTGGACTGCTCACCATTATCTTTCTCATCACCGTCACCGTCCTCATCTTCCCATCAGTCTGGCCCCCCCACAAGGTCTACGTCTCTCCAGCCCATCTGTTGCCCCTGGGATGTTATTTTTATAGTAGGTCATGCTGACGCTGCCATGACCAATGCATATTCAATAGTGGTCCTGGTTTGTATTTCCTCCCTGTAAGGGGTCTGTTTGCTATGGGTTAGTCGATGTCTGACGTTACCCCATTAGCATTCACGTCCGTTTGCTGTCATGGCACCGTTGCGGTTGGAGGCTCTGTCCTGAACTTTCCGGATGCTGGTGTCAGCGATGTTCTGTGGGTGGCTGATGTCGGGATTTTGGATAAAATTCCCGCTCTGGCATACCACTTTCAGTTCCCTATAACTTATGAGATACTTAAGTCTACCTGTGGCAAAGGTTATAGGTCTCAAGCCTCTCACTATCTACAAAAGGCAAATCTTACAGGATCAAAGCTGGCAGGTTCCTTGCATTACTGCTCCATAGAATAAAGCAGGATAACAAAGCAAGGAATGGGGTACAGGTAAGCTGGCCCCCTGGGCCACAGCCCCCAATTGAAGCGAGGGATTCAGAACCCCAAAGGAAGGAGGTAGAGTCATAACCTGTGGGGGTGGTGACCCACCCCAAAGGATGTGGGCCAGGGGAGAAATGGGGCCCGGATCCCCTCCTATGAGGAGGGCAGCGATGGGGTCATGACCCCAAAAGGAGGGGGGGACTGTGACCCCCTAAGGGGTGGGGGGAGGGGAAAAGAGGTGATGACACCAGTGGGGGGAAGTGGGATTGTGCCCCACTGAGAAGGGAAGAGATGGGCCCGTGACCCCCAAGAGGCGAGGGGGGGGAGGAAAATGGGGTTTTGGCTCCTAGGGGCAGGGAAGGAGGGGGCCCAGGAAGGTAAGCAATGGGGTCATGACTCCCAGAAGGGAGGGGGCCATGACCCCACGGGGGGGCAGGGAGGTGGGGAGACAGGTTCATGCCTGGCAGACCCTCCCCCTGGGACTCAACACCCCCAACCGCAGGAGAGGAATCAGAAGGGGAAGTGGGGACCTCATGGGTGGGGGCCCTTGTGCAACGGCTCCCCCCCCCCCCGCTGGGCAGCCACAGCCCCACCCTGCTTCCCCCGGCCGACATGGCATGAGGAACACCCCCTGTTGCTGCTAGCAGGCTGGCTTACAGGACAACTGAAACAGTTGCTGGTAAAAAGCACTTTATTTCCCTTCCCACAGCCATATATATACAGCACTTGTTTATTCCTTTTCTGTTGTTTATCACCCAATGTTCTCATCATTCTTATCTTTGGGTTCCATTATCTTGTGGTGGTAAAGACTCTCAGGTGCTGCTTATCTCATTAGTCCTTAGTTCAGCCAAAGTTTAGTCCTCAGTTCAGCCAAAATATTCTGGCCTTGTCCTTCAACTTGTTACCCGCAGCCCCGCCTCTTGTTCTGTTCTTTTCCATTACTTGGTACACATTTCTAAAACATCTGATACTCAGCATTTCCCACATCTCCGGCTTTTTGTTTAAAAGCAGCTTGAATCATCCGTGACATTCCCCAACGCATACATTGAACTATATATGGACCACACAAACAAATTATACCAATACAGATACCAATTAATAAAAGAGTGTGCTATAATGATGTTAATCATATTTTGTTCTAATTTTGCAAGTAACTCATGAACAGAGTGAGAATGATCTGACAAATTAATACAACACATACCCTCAAAATCTTCACATCTGTGTCCATGTGCTAATAACAAAAATTCAATTGCAGCACTATTATATAAAACTGCATGGCAAATGCTATCTACATCGATTAATAACTCAGTTAATATTTCAAAAATTAGATTAAACTATTTAATACTCCAACACACTAATTTCTCTAAATTAAAAGTATTTTCCATAATAGCAACACCAGGGATGCTTAAGCAATAGAAAATCAATCGCAGCTCGATTATCTAAAATGGCATCTCTTAATTCCTGTTGTTCCATACTTAAAAGAGCAATTGCCTGTGATGTAGCATTAAGCGCTTTAACAGCAAAACAAGCTAATGCATTCAAAGTTTGCACCGTGTAATAAGTTGCAAAGCCAGGAATGCCTGCAAGGGCATTCATCAAAGCCAAATATTCCGAGTGACTATATCAGGTAACATCGGCGGAACACTTATTTTGCAGGGCCGTGCTTCGCCGACTTCGCTGCTGATTCTTTCCAGGCAACAAAAGGGTCATTCGGCTAAGACAGCACAAGGTATTATGACTTAGATTAGCAGGAATATAACTAAAGATTCGTGCGCCGCAGGTAAAAAACCAACCAGATGGCAAAATAATATGTCCATAATTAAAAGAAACATTAACCGCATTAGTACAATTCAAAAGGGGGGCACTTACGGTTTGGCAGCCCATGGGTACCTTTGCGCGTGTGCAATTAACCACTCGCGCACACGTTACATTATCTGCCCCGGCTGGGTACGGGGTATGTAAAGATAGGGCCCCAGGGGGCAAGGAGTAATTGGCGGGGCCCCAATTTGCCATATTCGAATACTGTGAAGACAAATTGGCATAAGCTGCAAGCATGGTGACTGCCAATTTCTTCGGGATGATGACATATGGGCACAAGACAAATGCCCAGTAGTTCCCCGGCTGCCACAGAATCAGACAAACAAAAGTGTGTGACATTGGCTATCAATCCTAGACGTTCCCATAGGTTATACGTCATTCGCACGCGTAGGGGTACAAGGAGTACCCCCCTGTAACCCAAGCAATAACACTATAACAATATCGATAACCCACATCCTCATTCTGGAAATAAACAGGATATGGCCACAAGCACAACCTCCTCTGATGCTTCCCCTCCAAGCGCAGGATCTTGTTCTCCAGGCGCCGGGTTCAAGGGCGAGTGAGGTTGCTGTAGCCACGGCCGCACCCACTTAGCAGGTATCCACCGAGGACCTTCATCAAGGGAGACACAAGCATAACCCCATCCCCAGGTTAGCAATGGTGCTGGCCCCTTCCATTGTTGAGAGGCATAGTCAAACCATTTCACCTTAGGTTTCTTCTGCTCATGTTCTATCCCAATACTTCCTAGATGTCTTTGCATTGGAACATGATTGTTATCAGCACTACTAGGTTGCAACCAATTAAGGACATATCGCCTTAGCTAAACGCCCAGCTGGTGTCTGAACTACTGCATCCTGTCCAGTTCGTGCCTTCTTATCCAACATTCCTTTCAAAGTACTATGAGATCGTTCAATAATGGCCTGGCCTGTCGAATTGCCTGGCACTCCTGTTTTGTGTATTATCCCCCACATTTGCAAAAAGGTTGCGGTGCGCCTGGCCACATACCCAGCTCCATTGTCTGTTTTTATCGATCGGGGCACCCCTAATGCAGCAAAACATGCCTGCCAATGTTTTATCACTTCCTTACTGCCCGTGGACATGTGGGGTGTAGCCCAGATAACTCCAGAGAAGGTGTCTACTGACACATGGATGTATTTCTGCTTTCCGAATTGGTTATATTGGGTGACATCTGATTGCCATAATGTTAAAGCCTCTAGACCTCGGGGATTAACCCTGGCGGGAAAGGTGGGTGTCAACCTATTACATTCTGAGCAAGAGGCTACAATACTTCGGGTCTGGGATATAGGTAGAGAGAATTGTCGCGCTAGGGCTTTCGCTGATTGATGGAAAAATCCATGAGACAGGCAAGCTTGCTCAAACCGATTGGGTACTACCACGGATCCCACCAGTGCATCCGCCTGATCGTTGCCCGTGCTTAAGTATCCAGGCAGGCCAGTATGGCTCCTTATATGGCCTACAAAGTATGGATACTTTCTTTCATTGAGTCGATGCCAAAGGCGCAAGAGTATCTGTTGCAATGCTGGATTATGAACCTTTCCCAGCATAGCTCTCTCCAACCTGTTTACTAACCCCACGGCATATTTAGAATCGCTCATTACGTTGAGCGATTCTTGGTTCCAGTGATCAAATGCCAAAAGTATAGCTAGGAGTTCTAATATCTGTACCGACCCCTCGCTAATAACCTTCTTATGGGCCCAAGTATGTCCATATCACCAGACTACCCCTGCTCTCCCTGTTCGCCCAGCCGCATCAGTAAATACTGTTATTCCTGTCACTGGATTCTCCTGTCTCATAAGGTGTTTTTCCAACTGCAACGGGGAAGAAAACAGGCGGTGGGGAGGGTAATGACAACTCAATTGTCCCTGATAATTTGCTAGGGCAACAGCAAACACAGTGTTATACATCAACAGATGTGTAATCATCGTTTTTGAAAATGGCAACAAGATCTGATGCGGATCAATTCCTGTCATTACAATAATAATCATAATCATAATAATAATCATAATAAGCGATGGTCACATAAACACCACCCTATATCGGAAACCTACTGACCGCTATTCCTACCTACATGCCTCTAGCTTTCATCCAGATCATACCACTCGATCCATTGTCTACAGCCAAGCGCTACGATATAACCGCATTTGCTCCAACCCCTCAGACAGAGACAAACACCTACAAGATCTCTATCATGCATTCCTACAACTACAATACCCACCTGCTGAAGTGAAGAAACAGATTGACAGAGCCAGAAGAGTACCCAGAAGTCACCTACTACAGGACAGGCCCAACAAAGAAAACAACAGAACGCCACTAGCCATCTCCTTCAGCCCCCAACTAAAACCTCTCCAACACATCATCAAGGATCTACAACCTATCCTGAAGGACGACCCATCACTCTCACAGATCTTGGGAGACAGACCAGTCCTTGCTTACAGACAGCCCCCCAATCTGAAGCAAATACTCACCAGCAACCACACACCACACAACAGAACCACTAACCCAGGAACCTATCCTTGCAACAAAGCCCGTTGCCAACTCTGTCCACATATCTATTCAGGGGACACCATCATAGGGCCTAATCACATCAGCCACACTATCAGAGGCTCGTTCACCTGCACATCTACCAATGTGATATATGCCATCATGTGCCAGCAATGCCCCTCTGCCATGTACATTGGCCAAACTGGACAGTCTCTACATAAAAGAATGAATGGACACAAATCAGACGTCAAGAATTATAACGTTCAAAAACCAGTTGGAGAACACTTCAATCTCTCTGGTCACTCGATCACAGACCTAAGAGTGGCTATACTTCAACAAAAAAGCTTCAAAAACAGACTCCAAGGAGAGACTGCTGAATTGGAATTAATTTGCAAACTGGATACAATTAATTTAGGCTTGAATAGAGACTGGGAATGGATGAGTCATTACACAAAGTAAAACTATTTCCCCATGGTATTTCTCCCTCCCACCCCACCCCCCACTGTTCCTCTGATATTCTTGTTAACTGCTGGAATTAGCCTACCTTGCTTATCACCATGAAAGGTTTTCCTCCTCCCCCCTCCCCCTGCTGCTGGTGATGGCTTATCTTAAGTGATCACTCTCCTTACAGTGTGTATGATAAACCCATTGTTTCATGTTCTCTGTGTGTGTGTATATAAATCTCTCCTCTGTTTTTTCCACCAAATGCATCCGATGAAGTGAGCTGTAGCTCACGAAAGCTTATGCTCTAATAAATTTGTTAGTCTCTAAGGTGCCACAAGTACTCCTTTTCTTTTTGAGAATACAGACTAACACGGCTGCTACTCTGAAACCTGTCATTACAGTTACTCTTTTCCGAGCTTGCACTATTAGCATGGCTATTGCTTCAATTCTGGAAGTTACCGTACGCACGTTTTTACACGGTGGAAATATCCATTCCAAACCGACTAGGGGGTCTTTATTCCTTGTATCCCACTGAAATAATAGCGCTTCCAATACTGCATCTAGGCTAAAGACCGCTACCACGAAGGGTAAGTTTTCCCTATATCTCCCGGAATAACCCTCCTCCACCTTCTGTCCTATTCGTTGTAATGCTTGCTTCTGTAGTACCGACAGTTGTCGTTTATCTCCAGGGGCTCTCCCCCCTTCTAATAAGGGAAGAAGAGGAATTATATCCTGATTTGTGATGCCACAAAGGGGGCGAAGCCATTGCAGTTCACCTAGCAGTTTCTGTGCATCATACAGTGTGCGAACATGAGGAGAGATTTTCAACTGCTGGAGGCGTACGGTGCAGTCAGTGATCCGAAGTCCCAAATACAAAAAAGGGGCTTTAGTTTGAACCTTTTCAGGGGCCACAAACAGACCAGCTTCTGCTAACGTGGAGGTGATCTGTGTTATAACCATGGGTTCAAAAGCTACGGGTGCCGCAAATAAAAGATCATCCATGTAATGATATATTTTCCATTGGGGATATTTCACTCGGATTGGGCGTATTGCCCATGCAACGAAGAGCTGGCAGTAGGTAGGGGAATTTTTCATTCCTTGGGGCAAAACCTTCCACTGATACCGTACGGAAGGTGCTTCACGATTTACCATCGGAATAGAGAAAGCAAAGTGCTCTCTGTCTCTCGGGTGTAATGGATTAGGAAAATAACAATCCTTCAGGTCAATGATTAGTAATGGCCACCCCGATGGGAGCATGGATGGGGCAGGTAAACCGGGCTGTAAAGCACCCATGTCGACCATAATAGCATTAATGGCACGCAGATCTTGGAGCAAACGCCATTTTCCTGATTTCTTTAGGATAGTGAATACAGGTGTATTCCATGGACTAACTGAGGGTTCTAGATGGTCAAGATGTACTTGCTCCTCTACTAGTTTTGTTAATGCGGCAAGTTTTTCTGTTGGCAGCGGCCACTGAGCAACCCAAATCGGCTCATCGGATTTCCATTCCAATGCCAGGGTTGGCCGCTCCTCAGTGGCCGCTACTAGAAAGGGGAGGAGCTGATCACCACCCCCCATTGACTCAAGCAATCCCTCCCCAACAGCCAAATAGTTGTATCGACACGGTAAGGGCGGACTGACCCCTTCAATGCATTATCGGCAGCATCAATAATGTCAATAAAAAATTCACTTAGCATAGGCTCACGCTGTCCGCCAATGCCCTGAAGAGGTGTGGTTACCGGTCTAAGTGGCCATGTCACCGGCCAACCTTGCAGGGGCAACACCGTCACATCTGCCCCAGTATCGATAAGGACCTGATGCTCGAAAGAGTCACCATCTGGGCCTTTAAATTGAACTAATCTAGTGGGACGATCTTGTCCCACTGACAAAACAAATGCCGTTGTTAGTGGTGTGGGGTCTACCTGACTGGACGACCCGAAGCCCCCAGTTCCTCTTATCTGGGATGACTTCACAGGAACATTCGCACGAAAGGGTATTAATTGTGCAATTTTGGTCCCGGCCATTATTGTAATAGGCGGGCATATAGCTCGTACCATAATCCCAATGTTCCCTCTATAATCAGCATCAATTAGCCCTGGAAGCACAAAAAGCCCCTGTAAGGAGGCGGATGATCTACCTATTAACAATGCGCTTAACCCGTGCCCCAACGGTCCAGATGCCACCGATGGAACGAGCGTCACCCTATCATTCTCTAGGGAGACGTCGGCGGCGGTGGCCAAATCAACTCCGGCACTGCCGGAAGTTGCCCCGCGGAGGCCGTCCAAGCAGCCGGCGTATTGTTTGTCCTCACGCCCTGCCGGCTGGAGCTCCGCAGGGCGTTTCCCGGCCCCGACAAAGGGGGTCCCATCTTTTTTAAACCGGGAGTGACACTCAGTAGCTTTATGACCGAATTTTTCACATCGATTACATGTCCCGGGAAATGGGGAGGGAAGTGCATTGTTTTGTGGCTGACCTCTTTTCTTGGGGCAATCCCGTTTTAAATGACCCATCTTTCCACACTGATAACACGCCCCCTCCCTTCCTCTACGCTAATTCGACTTGGAGGTATTCAAGGCTACCGCCAAGGCGCGTGCATGAATCTTTGCCTTATCCTCCTCCTCCACCAAGGGGGCACGAGTGTAGGCTTCAATCATGTCGACTAGAGAGGCCGATTTTGGTAAAGTCACCAAAATCTTCTTACACGTGGGGTTAGCATTTTGAAGGGCTAAATCTACCCCCAATGCTGATCTGGCGTCTGGTGTTAAATTAGGGGCCCTATCCAATGCCGTCCTCAGGCGGTCCAAAAAAAGGGCAAAAGATTCGCCCGCTCCCTGCGTGACCTTTAAATAAGGGGGTGAAGGGGTGCCCAAATCAGGGAGCTCTTTGAATGCCTCCAATGCTAGAAGCTGAGACTGTTGTAATATCTGGGGTATCAACCGTGCCTGTAGCTGAGGCTCTTCAAATCGCCCCTGTCCCAACAACATGTCTATTGATGCTACCTGGAGAGGGTCATCCCGGGGTCTATCTAAATTAAGCACTGCCGCGTGGTCAGCCTTTTTTCTCCATGAATCCTTCCATAATAATCTCTGTGTGGGTGTTAACAACATATCTGCAAATTTCTGGGCGTCAAAGGGGCACATCGCTTGCCCCGAGAATATCTGTTCTAATAACGCTTGTACATACGGATTTTTCAAGCCGTACGCCACAATAGCTTTCTGAGCCTCCCTCATCAATTTCCAGTCTAACGGCACCCAAGATTTAACCCCCTCCCTTGATACCGATACCGGGAAAGTAGCCGGCATGGCATCCAAAAATTCCCCTTCAATTATAGCATCCTTTATCAATCCATGCCAGCACTTAATTGGGTCAGGAGATCCCGCTCCTCCCCCCCATCCCTCCAAATCACCCCCGTCCCCCGTTCTTCTTGCCCTCATCCAATTGAAGAACATGTAGGTGACGGAGGTTTCACTTTTGGTCGAACCGGTTGCGTAGCGGGGTCATAAATTTTGCGATATTCTTCCTCTGCTGTCGGTCGCAACTCTCCCTCGGGAGTGAGGTGCTCCGTACAATCATAATACCCACACAACCTACAAATATGGGGCAAACATGAGGGGTCAGGTATGCCGTGCTCTTGAAGCTGTTGCAGCAAATGCGATCGTGACGATCCTTGCGGTCTGTTTTCCTTTCTATCCAGCTCATCCATCATCTGTTGAGTTGCAATACCTTCCTTATATAACCACCGAATTATCTGGTCCTGCGTCAAGTTATCAAACTCTCCAGTTTTAGGTAAGTCAGTAATCCGAACTTGTCGGGGAGGGGCTGATGGCACAACCGCGGGCGGCAATCCTGACCCCCCTTGTAACGGGTTCTCTGGATTGCCCGATGACAATTCCCCCGACACCAGCTGATCCACGGCCATCGGTTCGCCCCGATCTGAGTCGTCATCCTCCAAGGGCAACGGTACCTCACTGGGGTCCAACGGCGCCAAAGGAATCATAGGCGTTGTTTTACCAAAAAAGTCTTTCGCTCCTACCGTGAAGGCCCCTTTCGCTGATGATTCTAATGCCTCGCGTAATGCAATATGCGCCCCTGCCTGAGCCGCTGCGGTGGTAACGGCTCGATGAACAGTCCGCCAGATAGGGCTCAAGGCAGCAGCTTCTTTATTTCCGACCCCCACAGAGTCCCACATGTCTTCCCCCAATGTTTTCCACACCGAAGAGTCAAACGCATTCTTTGCATTAACCAGGAAACCCCATCGCTTTCCCCACCGAAGCAATTTTTGCAGAGCTTCTGGGGAAAATTTTTCTCCCTGGTTATTAAGCAGATTGCTTAAGACCTTAAACACGGCCTGCTCATCTGCCGATGCTGCCGCTCCCATTATGAGAGATATTCCCCGCCGTTCACCTTTCAGTGGGAGCTCCCCCGCCTCAGTTGGGCGTCCCGGTTCCTCACCCGAACGGAGGACACCGGCAGCGGTGGTCCCTGCTATTTCTTCCTCCGTCCATGGTACCAAATTCACAGAATTCTATCACGTCGGGGTCACCATTTGTTGCTGCTAGCAGGCTGGCTTACAGGACAACTGAAACAGTTGCTGGTAAAAAGCACTTTATTTCCCTTCCCACAGCCATATATATACAGCACTTGTTTATTCCTTTTCTGTTGTTTATCACCCAATGTTCTCATCATTCTTATCTTTGGGTTCCATTATCTTGTGGTGGTAAAGACTCTCAGGTGCTGCTTATCTCATTAGTCCTCAGTTCAGCCAAAATATTCTGGCCTTGTCCTTCAACTTGTTACCCGCAGCCCCGCCTCTTGTTCTGTTCTTTTCCATTACTTGGTACACATTTCTAAAACATCTGATACTCAGCATTTCCCACAACCCCCCAAACCCCACTACGCGGGCTGCGACTGGACGCCCGGAGCCGCTGGGTGACAGGACATGGGGCCTCTCCCCGTGAGCCGGAACCGGCCCAGCCCAGACAGCGCATGGATGGGTCTAATCCTGGCAGGTGCGGGGTGGGCAGCAGGTCGGGAGTGAAGGGCACTGGCAGAGCTGGGGAGGGGGGAGCCCAGGGTTGGGCTAGCAGGGGGCTGTGGGTCGGGAGTGAGGGGCACCGGTTAATATCACCCTCTCCCATCCCCCAACAGCCTCCGTCCTGAGCTCCTGCCTCCAACCGGCACGAACCGGGGACGGACTCTCCATCAGGCGGGAGCCGGCGTCCCTTGATGTGGGGGGGACATGACCCTGGTCGTGCTGGGCGTCCCCGAGACCCTCCTGGTCTGCAGCTGGTACCGAGGGGCAGAAGCCGGCAATGCCACAAACTGGATCCTCAGCTACGCCCCGTCCGCCACCCCCCAGAAGTTCTACAGACCGGTCCTCCCAGGGCGGGAGACGGTGGGGCCCGGCTGCTCCCTGCACATCACAGGGCTCAGGGGCACCGACGCCAGCAGCTACTCTCTGACTGTACAGGGTCCTGGGTACAACCAGGCCTTCTCCATGAGCGTCTCCTTCTCCGGTCAGTGTCATCCGCCTGCGGGCATGAGAGAGGCTGACATGCAGCCATTTCTGGGGTGGGACGTGGGGGCTGGTTATACAGGGACCCCGCACCTGGCAGAGAGATGCAGCAACCTCTGGGGTGGGGCGTGGGCTGGTTATTATATGTTCCCTCTCTCTCCCCAGCCTGACCGTTCCCCGGGTTCCTGGCTGTCACCGTGTGTGTGCCATTGGCAGTTCTGGTGTGTGTGGCCCTGCTGGTGACTTTTACCGTGTGTAAGAGACGTCACAGCTCAGGTACAGCTGGGAGCTTCCCCGTGAGGGCAGCCAGGACTCCTGGGGTCTAGCTCTGGGAGGGGAGTGTGGTGTAGTGGTTAGAGCACGGGGAACTGGGGGACAGGACTCCTGGGTTCTATCCCCAGCACTGGGAACAGAGGTGGGGTCTGCTGGATTAGAGCAGACCTGGGAGTTAGGACCCCAAACCCAGCATCTCTCACATCTACCCAGGTGCCAGCAACTGGAGCGAACCCCCTGGGGAGAGAACAGAGATCGTTCCAAAGTAGAAGAACCTGCCCCTTGGGCAGGGCCGGCTGCGAGTGCCAGGAACTCAACCTGCCTGAGCTCTGCCGGTGCCCCTCACTCCTGACCCACAGCCCCTGGTTTCCCCAGCGCCAGGCTCCCCCTTTCCAGCTCTGCCAGTGCCCCTCACTCCCGACCCGCAGCCCCTGGCTACCCCAGCTCCAGGCTCCCCCTTTCCAGCTTTGCCAGTGCCCCTCACTCCCGGCCTGCAGCCCCTGGCTACCCCAGCGCCAGGCTGCCCCCTCTCAGCTTTGCCGGTGCCCCTCACTCCCGACCCGCAGCCCCTGGCTTCCCCAGTGCCAGGCTCCCCCCTCTCAGCTTTGCCGGTGCCCCTCACTCCTGACCCGCAGCCCCTGGCTACCCCAGAGCCAGGCTCCCCCCTCCCAGCTCTGCCAGTGCCCCTGACTCCCGACCCGCAGCTGTTTCGGAGAGGCGGGAAAAGCCACTTTTCACAAACAATAAATGTCCAGTGCAGATCTCTTTCGTGCCGTCCGAGGTTCACTGGGGCTCCCAAAGGGGAGGTCGGATGGTTTGGCCTTGTGCTGCTAATGTGCGGCTGGATTTCCTCTGCCCCAGCCATGGGGGGAATCATTCAGCATCTGCATCCCAGTTCCCCAGCCCAACGATGAGGCTAATACCATGGGGTTCATGAGCTAAGGAGGGCTCAGGCACCATGGCTGAAGGGGAAGCTCAGGAGGAAGAAACTGAGGCAGAGCCAGGGGTAAGAGTTGCTTCATGGCCCAATGGTCCTTCCTGGAGTGAGGGGAGGGCCAGATGCCGATGCCACTTTGGAGGGAACCCTTCCCCTCTGTTACCTGTGCATGCCATTTCTTTGTCTCAGTTTCCCTGTTCACCGGCTTCCCCGGAAGCATGGGGCCTTTAAAAGCATCTGACTAGAGGAAGAGACTGACCACCACAGAGCCAGGGTGACCATTGGCAGAGGGGCCCAAGGGGGGAGAGCTGCTATACCCCCCGCCCCTGCTCTCCATTCTGTGTAGGGAGTGACTGAGTCCCTCTGACCCACTGGGCACGGGGCCATGGGGTGTCTTTCCTGCCCTATCTCAGACCCAGGTACTTTGAAGCAGTGTAGGCTGAAGCTCTAGAGCATTGGGAGCTCTCTGCCCCCACCTAGTGGTGAATGGCGGGACAAGTCAGGCCTTATTTGCATTTTTATTACCCAGAATCCCCATGTGACCATTTCAGCCAATTTGGTTAAACATCCACGGAAATTGTGAGTGTAGAGGCACTGAAATGTCACTGTTCTTAGCGTGGGACTAAAGGGCAAGAGATCTGCAGAGACTATGCCCTGGGTCGAGGGTCACCCTAAACAGAAAGTTAGTCTTGCACCCTTGACTAGTGGCATATTCATCCCACCACAGCAGGTGAAGGAGGTTGTTTTCATGGCTTGAGGAGAAGACCATACATAGAGGTGACTGTGCTCAAGGGTCCTTTATACCACTGATTTCTCTCTAGTGATAACTTAGCAGGAGCAGTGGGGTGGTAAGAAATGCCCCCCCGGCAGGCTCTTGATTGATGCTGTAGGGGATAGTAATAGACCTGATTGGACTCTGGGCTTCAGCCATTGCCTTGTGCTAAGGGGCTCTGCCATGAAGAGGAGTAATCAAAGTTTAATGACCCTCCTCTGGCTGTGGGCTGGGAGATACTGGACACAGTCCTGACAGCACAGGGCCGATTCCATATCCACATCTACAGAGGCATTCCATGACACTGCGATTTCTCAGCATCACCCAGCTCAGACCAACAGGCCCATCTAGCCCAGTATCCCGCCTTTGCCCCTGCCCTGCTCTAGCCTACTAGATCACGTTTCTCCTTCCTCAAAGATTTCTTTTACCCCTCTGCTGCCATCTGTTTCTGGGTTAAAATTTGGGTTTCTCTTAAAAAGCCACTTTTAGTTGCTGGGAAGAAATTTCGACTGACCCAGACAGCCCCTCAATGGGCTCACCTGCTCCATTCTCCCCTCTTGCGTAGGTAGCACTCCATGTGTAACAGCCTCTAGTATTTACCCACAATACCCTTTGACTAAGGCTGCTAATCTGCGGATTGGAGGTAAGAGAGGACCCAGGGTGCGGGCTAAGCAGCATGGAAAGAGGAACTCTAGGAGCAGCTAGGTCTCAGGAGAAGGTGTGATCTGGACTTTATTAGGTTATCAATGAGTTTGGGGTTAAGAAAACCAATCCAAGGGTATCTTTCGATTCTATTTAGTGCGCGAAGTGTCTCCCATGACTGGCTGGTCCACAGCCGCTCCCACAGCTCCTAGCATGATCCAGCCCTTTAACGTCACTGGGAACTGCTCACGCTTTGAATTCTGAATGAGTGTGAGTGAGTGCATGTTTTATCTCCTGTGCATGGAGCTTTCACGGACGGTGAGAATGTGCCACTGCAAATAAATACGCAAGCAACCAGCAGGTGGGAAAGTTCATTTTGGGCACATGGTGAGAAGAAATGATGAGCGGTGTTGGGGCTGCGGTTACCCGGGATGCCACTAGGGAGATCCAGAGCCCAAGTGACACAGAGGGATGGAGCCTCAGGGGACAGAACTGGGCTCTGCCGGTGTCCCTCACTCCCAACCTGCAGCCCCCTGCTAGCCCAGCCCTGGGCTCCCCCCACTCCCGGGTCTACTGGTGCCCCTCGCTCCCAACCCGCAGCCCCCTGCCAGCCGAGCCCTGAGCTCCCCCAGCCCTGTCGGTGCCCCTCACTCCCAACCCGCAGCCCCCTGCCAGCCCATCCCTGCCCCCCAGCTCTGCCGGTGCCCCTCACTCCCAACCCGCAGCCCCCTGCCAGCCGAGCCCTGAGCTCCCCCAGCTCTGTCGGCGTCCCTCACTCCCGACCTGCAGCCCCCTGCTAGCCCACCCAAGGCACTTGGAGGGGGGAGCCTCACTGGCGGGGGGAGGGGGGCAGTTACAGACAGGGAAGTGTCTTGGTTGCTGTGCCCCCACTCCAGAGCGGCTGGGCTGGGCCACGAGGACTCCGGGGCAGGGAAGCCGGGGAGTGAGGACACGCTGCTCACAGGACATACGTGTGTGTGCGTGTGTGTGGGGCGGTGTCAGGAAAGGGTAGCAGCTCAGACAGACAGATACATGGAGCAAGCAGGGGCAGCACACACACATGCGCGCACACACACACACACACACAGAGCAGTTGTCATCCGCTTCAGCAGGGGGCAGCAGGGACACACACCCACACACTCACCCACACACACACACACACACACACAGTCACACTCAGGCTGTGGGCCTCACTAGGCAGTACAACTTGAAACACAGATTCTCTTGCTCAAACTCACCTGCCATGTGTGCAGCCTCCCCCACCCCCCCAGTAGAATGCACCCCCCCGACCCCACCTCAGCGTGCAGCTTCCCCATCTCCCCCCAGACCCACCTGTGGCGTGTGCAGGGAGTGATTCCTGAAGCGTAACCACGCCAGTCCCCAAACAAGCCATGCAACGTGCAGGAAACGCACATCAAGGATGCGGTTTGCTGTGTCACTTTGGGTGTGTGCTGTGCCCTGCACCCCCACCCAATGCCTGACTCAGAGCGACTCAGCCTCGCGTCACCGTCGGCCAAACAGCAGCACCCGGGGACACGAAATCCGGAGTCGAACCAAGGGGGGTTGTTAGACCCCAGAGAACTGGACGAAGTTTCCTCCTGGAACAGGACCATGTGCTCCGGAAAGGTGAGCGGAAGCAAGTCCCAGAGGAGATCCCACCCTCTGGAACCAAAGTCGCTAGCGAAAATTTACAGTGACTGAAAACCAAACCACGTTTTTCCGACTGGAAATATGGTGACCGCATAGGTGCTGACTCAGTGGGTGCTCCAGGGCTGGAAAAAGAGTGGGTGCTCAGCACCCAGTGGCAGCCCCGCCGATCGGCTTCTCCCCCTCCCACCAGCGTCTCCCACCCACCAAGATCGCCCATTCCGTGCCCTGCAGGAGGCGCTGGCAGAGGGGGGCGGAGCAAGGGTGGGAAGAGGTGGGGTGGGGGCGGGAAGAGGCAGGGCAGGGGCAGGAAGAGGAAGGGTGGGGCCTTGGGGGAAGGGGTGGAGTGGTGGCAGGGCCTGGGTTGGAGGGGCATCTAGCACCCTCCAGGAAACTAGAACGTCGGCACCTATGGGTGACGGAAAGCTGTCATGGTGATTTTGTCTGCAGCGTAGCCACAGCCGCGGTGATCCCCAGATGTTAGCGAGATAAGGTGGGGGAAGGAATAGCTTTGATTGGTCCAGCTCTCTTGCCAACAGAAGTTGGGCCAATAAGACATGATGTTGCGCAGAATTTTAGGGGGGAATTTTGCAGGAAATGTCCATTGGAAAAGATTGTCCCAAGCCTGCAATTTTCATCGATGTTATGGCCAGGGGAGACAGCTGCACTCACCTGACCTGACCTGCCTAACACGGGCCGTAGGATTTCCCCAAAATAATTTCCATGTGGACAAGAGCAGATCTTCTAGAGAAACAGCCAGTCTTGCTTTTAAAATCGCTAGGGATGGAGAATCCACCAGAGGGTTGGACAGCTGTTCCACTGGTTAATTACTCTCACTGTTAAAAATTTGTGCCTTAATCCTCATCTGGATTTGTCTGGCTTCAATTTGCAGCCATTGGATTGTGTCAGACCTTTGCTGGATTGAAGAGCCCACGATCAAATTTCTTTCCCCTGTTGAAGACTGTGATCATGTCACCCCTTCACCTTCTCTTTGTTACACAAAATGCATTGAACTCCTGGAGTCTGTCACGCTAAGGCAGGTTTTCCAACCCTTTAATCATTCTCGTGGCTCTTCTCTGACCCCTCCTCCATTTACTAACAGCCAGAATGGGACACTGGATTCTCAGTTTTGAACTGTTCTTCGTGATCACAAGAGCTAGAAACTAATATTTTTTTATTTGACAAATGTGGAGATTTTCACATATTCACCTGACTCCAGGAACTGGGGCTTGAAGAAAATAATCAAACATTGAAAGAATTGGCTGTGCCTGAATGGTGAAATCTTTCACCAGACTGTTATCCTGTTTTTTTGACTATTGTAAATGAAATGATCCATAAAGCTACACCCCATTGGGTGTTGGCTTCTGGTCTGTTGTCACTGCTGTAGCTTCCCTTAGTGTCACGTTGAGGTGCATGGTATTTTTAATAAACCACATCCTGCTACTTCCCACTTTCTGTATGAATCAGTCGATGTAAAGAACAGATGTGCTAGGAAGGGAGCTGGAGAGTTCATATATTCCATGGGCTAATATACCGCTTCACTGAAACCACAACAGCTCTGTGTGAAGCGATTTTCCTCTAGTCTGTGCATACTATCTCACCTAGAGCTGGTTTATGGTCATTCATAGCTCCCCCACAGCGCCAAACACTTCCCATTTAGATTGGTGGTGGAGTGGGATCCTCGGTCTTCCCCCAGATATCCGGTCTCGTGCCTCTATCTGGCTTATAGTGGAATCTTGCAATTCTCCAACTCTTAGACCAAGTGTGGGCACACCACTCATGTGTACCGACCATTTATTTCTGGCCTGGTCCAACTAGGCATCTCTTTAGAGCTGGCGGGAATGTTCTTCCTCTGGAAAACACCATTTCAGCAACACTGAAATTCCCCATGGGACTGTCGATTTTGATGAAATTTCATTTGGGGGGGAAGAAGGAAAACAAATGCAATATGGTCACAGCTTTGACTTTTTGGGGAGGGAGCGTTTTGATTTTTCATTTCTTTGTGAAACATTCTGATCTCTTTTGTTTTAAAATCATGTAAAAAACATTTTAAAACATCAAAATCAAAACCAAATGCTTTGATTGACCCACAACAAATGTTTTTCCCCCAAATACCCATCTAGCAGGAAGTGTTGACATTAATGGTTTGCATTCAGATTTGTAAAGAAACACAAACATCACAATTTCCCCACAAATTGGCAGTCCCCGTTCCCACACAGCCCTGCGTCTCTCTCTTCCAGGAAGCTGTGATCACTGCTATCCCGTAACGAGCCTTCTTAAAACAAGGAGGTTTATTAGCAAATAGAACAAAGCAGCAGATAAACTGATTTCCAAACAACAAACAGCCAACACGGATGCTTCCATGCATCTGAAATACACTTCGCTCCAAACTAAGGGCTGGTCTATGTGGACACGAATACCTGCTTTGCAATGGGAGGAGATCAAAGTGCAGGAGGAAACTTTTAGTGCATGTTAGCAAGGTCAATGCGACAGCTAGTGTACTAAATGTACCTAAGCTAGATGGGCTTCCCAGCCGAGTCATGGGACAAGAACACACCCAACTCCCTGTCCCTTGACAAACTCAAGAGCTCTTGGTCTCAATTTCCTTTCTGGGGAGTGCGTGTTCCAACCTGTGCATTTCTGTCAGAGAAACTCCATTTATTAAAGCCCCACCTGTCTGCGTCTGGGCCCAGTTTCCACCCTGCTCACTAGCTTTTGTTACAGGCCCGAGGTGTGACATCTTCCATTTGCCCAGTCTTGGCACAATGAGCGCTTTGATCTTGGTCAAGGAGTCTGTCCCACCTGGCACAAGGGGGGCCCCTAAATCGGTTGGGGTCTGTGCAGCTCCCAGCGTGATGGGGGTCCCAAGGACGATCTTTCCTCTGGACTCTCCAGTTTGTCCCCATCTTTCCTACAGCACAATGCCCAGGATGGACCCAGTTCTCCAGCTGGAGCCTCTCCTGTGCCGAGCAGAGTGGGACAATGACCTCCCATGTCTGACCTACGACACACCTGTGAATGCACCCCAGAATGCTACTGCAGCATGGCTTTGTGACTCAGGTTCAATTTGTGACCCTCTTTGACCCCCAGATTCTTCCCAGCTGTTCAGTGATTCTCCAGTTTGTAGCTGTGCATTGGGTTCTCCCTTTCTAAGTGACGTTCTTCGCTCTTGTCTCAATGGAATTTCTTCCTGTTGATTTCAGACCAATTCTCCAACTTGTCCAGGCTGTTTCAAACTGTCAGCCTGCCCTCCAAAGTGCTTGCAACCCCTCCCGGCGTGGGGTCAGTTGCAGATCTTAGAGACGTGCTCCCCACTCCGATATCCGAGTCACTGATAAACATATGGAAGAGTACCGGCTCCGGGACCCCACTAGACACCCTCCCAGTTTGACCACTTATAGCTACTTTTGGAGGAGGATCTTTCAACCAGTTGTGCACCCATCTAGTGCTGATTTCTTTGAGTCCTCATTTCCCTGGCCTGCTTATGGGAATGTCAAAAACCGAATGAAAATCAAGCTCTATCTCGCCTTCGGCCTCTCCCCTGTGTGTTAGGCCCAGAATGTTGTCCATCTTCAGAACCACCCAGGGCCACACCTCCCACGGGGCTGCCCAGGGCATCAGCTGCTCCCCACACATTTCAGTCATTATTTTGATTCCCTTAGTTACGCTGCCAGCACCGAGCAGTAACCAGGATCCTGAGGTTTTGTTGCTGTGTGTTCTTTCTCTCACCACTTCCGTTCTCTATCTGAACCAGCCTTTGGTTCTGCTCTAAAGGAAGCAAGGGTGAGGGCTGTGGCCACAGCTGGTGACTGAGACTTCAGAGCGGGACGCGCGGGCGTCTGCTGAAGCGTATGATCACCAAAGGTATGTTTATTATTCTTAATTCTGCGGTAGCAGCCGGTGGCTGGGGTTAGCGATGGGCTTCCAGGAACAGCAGGTGCTGTATGCGCACACTGAAAAGGTGCTGTCTTCCCCAAAGATGTTGCAGTGGAAGATCAGGGTTCCTGTTGTTCTGGGCAATGCACAGACCCCGATATTATCTCTGTTGTGCTGGGTGCTGCACAGATCCCAGCCAAGATCAGGGCCCCTTTGTAAAAGGCCCTGTGCAGACCCTGACTGAGATCAGCAGCTGCATAAGCGCCTCATGACAGACAGTCCCTGCCTTCAAAATGCTTCCACTCTAGGTAGACTCAGGAAGGATCAGTCTCCCCACTTAACAGATGGGGGAAACTGAGGCATGGAGCAATGAAATGACCTAACCGGGTGTCTGAGCCGGGAATAGAATGTGGGTATTCTGAGTCCCACTGGGAATGGTGCTGCTCAACATGGCCATACATGGCTAGATCATCGGGCTCAACGGGTAGTGATCAATGGCTCCATGTCTAGTTGGCAGCCGGTATCAAGTGGAGTGCCCCAAGGGTCAGTCCTCGGTCCAGTTTTGTTCAATATCTTCATAAATTATATGGAGGATGGTGTGGATTGCACCCTCAGCAAGTTTGCAGATAACACTAAACTGGGAGGAGAGGTAGATACGCTGGAGGGTAGGGATAGGAGACAGAGGGACCTAGACAAATTAGAGAATTGGGCCAAAAGAAATCTGATGAGGTTCAATAAGGACAAGTGCAGAGTCCTGCACTTAGGACGGAAGAATCCCATGCACCACTACAGACTAGGGAGCGAATGGCTCGGCAGCAGTTCTGCAGAAAAGGACCTAGGGGTTACAGTGGACGAGAAGCTGGATATGAGTCAACAGTGTGCCCTTGTTGCCAAGAAGGCTAATGGCATTTTGGGCTGTATAAGTAAGGGCATTGCCAGCAGATCGAGGGACGTGATCATTCCCCTCTCTTCGACATTGGTGAGGTCTCATCTGGAGTATTATGTCCAGTTTTGGGCCCCACACTACAAGAAGGATGTGGAAAAATTGGAAAGAGTCCAGTGGAAATGAATAGCGGACTGGAACACATGACTTATGAGGAGAGGCTGAGGGAACTGGGATTGTTTAGTCTGTGGAAGAGAAGAATGAGGGGGAATTTGATAGCTGCTTTCAACTACCTGAAAGGGGGTTCCAAAGAGGATGGATCTAGATTGTTCTCAGTGGTAGCAGATGACAGAACGAGGAGTAATGGTCTCAAGTTGCAGTGGGGGAGGTCTAGGTTGGATATTAGGAAACACTATTTCATGCGGAGGATGGTGAAGCCCTGGAATGGGTTTCGTAGGGAGGTGGTGGAATCTCCATCCTTAGAGGTTTTTAAGGTCAGGCTTGACAAAGCCCTGGCTGGGATGATTTAGTTGGGGATTGGTCCTGCTTGGAGCCTGGGGTTGGACTAGAACCTCCTGAGGTCCCTTCCAACCTTGATTTTCTATGATTCTCTGATCTGGAAAAACCTGTGAGGTGACCAAGTTTGCAAATGATACAAAATTACTCAAGTGAGTTAAGCCCAAAGCTGTGTGCGAAGAGCTATAGAGGGATCTCACCAAACTGGGCAACAAAATGGCAGAGGAAATTTAAGGTTGATAAACGCAAAGTAATGCACATTGGAAAACATAATCCCAACTCTACATATACAGTGATGGGGACTAAATTAGCTGTTACCACTCAAGAAAGAGAGCTTGGAGTCACTGTGGATGGTTCTCTGAAAACATCCACTCAATGGGCAGCAGCAGCCAAAAAAGCAAACAGAATGCTGGGAATCATTAAGAAAGGGACAGATAATGAGACTGAAAATATCACGTTGCCTCTATATAAACCCATGGTACTCCTACATCTTGAATACTGTGTGCGGATGTGGTCGCCCCATCTCAAAAAGATCTATTGGAATTGGAAAAAGTGCAGAGAAGGGCAACAAAAATGATGAGGGGGATGGAACGGCTGCCGTATGAGGAGAGATTAATAAGAGTGGGACTTTTCAGCTTGGAAAAGAGACGAACGAGGGGGGACAGGAGAGAGGTCTGTAAAATCCTGACTGGTGCTGAGAAAGTGACTAGGAAGTGTTATTTACTCCTTCTCATCACACATGAACCAGGGGTCACCCGATGAAATGACGAGGCAGCAGGTTTCAAAGAAACATAAGGACGTGCTACTTCCCCCAGCGCGCAGCTAGCCTGTGGCATTCGCTGCCAGGGCCAGAGACACCTTTTCAGATTGGGGGTGGGGGAAACCTTGAACCGTCATTCCAGGAGCTATGTAGGCAGCTGAAAACTCTAGTTTTTTGGCAGATAATAACTTAGAAGTAGGTGGCGGGAGCACTGTATCTAATTCCTGTATGAAGAAAGAGAAATAGAGCTACAAACCCCAGTGAAAGCCCCATTTTACAAGTTTGGGAAATTTAGAACAATCAGGAGATAATACAGCAAGATATTCCCTTCCCCAAGCCTTGAGGGATCATAAGAGAATAATAACGGCCAGACTGGGTCAGACCAATGGTCCATTTAGCCCAGTATCCTGGCTACTACCAGAAGACAATGCCAGGTGCATCAGAGGGAATGAACAGAACAGGGATTCATCGAGTGACCCATCCCGTCATCCACTCCCAGCTTCTAGCAAACAGGCTAGGGACACTCAGAGCAGGGGTTGCATCCCTGCCCATCCTGGCTAACAGCCATTGATGGACCTATCCTCCAGGAACTGATCTAGTTCTTTTTTGAACCCTGTTCTAGTCTTGGCCTTCACAGCATCATCTGGCAACAAGTTCTACAGGCTGACTGTGTGCTGTGTGAAGCTATACTTCCTTTTGTTTAGTAATTTCACGGAGTGACCCCTAGTTCTTCTGTTATGAGAAGGAGTAAATAACACTGCCTTATTCACTATCACCACTATCTCCGAAAACATTTTACAGCCCTCTCTCATGTCCCCTCTCAGTCGTCTCTTCTCCAAGCTGAACGGTCCCCGTCTTTTAATCTCTCCTCATACGGCAGCCGTTCCATCCGCCTCATCATGTTTGTTGCCCTTTTTGGTACCTTTTCCAATTCCAGTAGATCTTTTTTGCGATGGGGTGACCAGATCTGCACACGGTATTCAACATGTGGGCATACTATGCATTTATATAGATCTAATATGTTATTTTCTGTCCTGTTATCGATCCCTTTCCTAATCATTCCCAACATTCTGTTCCCTTTTTGACAGTTACTGCCCATTGGGTGGATGTTTTCAGAGAACTATCCACAGTGACTCCCAGATCTCTTTCTTTGGTGGTAACAGCTAATTTAGACCCCATTATTTTATATGTGCAGTTGGGATTATGTTTTCTGATATGCATTACTTTGCATTTACTTTGCTATATCAGTTTTGGAGCCTTAATACAAAAACTAACAACTTTAACTGGCAAGTAAAATCCTTGCAGCATATTTGCTCAGTATCATTGTCCTTACCACGTTGCACCAATCACTCTAAAACACCCACATACTTTTAAAATTTAATTTATATTGCCTTTTGGAAAATTATAAGCAAGCAAATATACGCCCTTTTAATTTGTGTATCTCATTTCTCATGAAAAAGTTGAGTCTAAAGTACTTGAGTTTTCCCTCAAACATTCTTCTAAAAGGTGGAATAACTAATAAATTAGAGAAGTTTGTTTTGGCACTAGCTTAAAAAAAAGGAAGAACAAAAAGCTTTTCAGGTGATAATTGGAAAGAAAATATTACAATATATTAGAATAGAAAAATATTACAACCCAACATGGGTTTACCATCAGCTCTAAGAAACCTGTAGGTGTATTTCCAGTAGATAAAAATGTTATCATAAAATCATAGAATATCAGGGTTGGAAGGGACCTTAGGAGGTCATCTGTCCAACCCCCTGCTCAAAGCAGGACCAACCCCAACTAAATCATCCCAGCCAGGGCTTTGTCAAGCCTGACCTTAAAAACTTCTAAGGAAGGAGATTGCACCACCTCCCTAGGTAACCCATTCCAGTGCTTCACCACCCTTCTAGTGAAAAAGTTTGTCCTAATATCCAACCTAAACCTCCCCCACTGCAACTTGAGACCATTACTCCTCATTCTGTCATCTGCTACCACTGAGAACAGTCTAGATCCATCCTCTTTGGAACCCCTTTCAGGTAGTTGAAAGCAGCTATCAAATCCCCCCTCCCATTCTTCTCTTCCGCAGACTAAACAATCCCAGTTCCCTCAACCTCTCCTCATAAGTCCTGTGTTCTCTGTGTGTGTATATCAATCTCCCCTCTGTTTTTTCCACCAAATGCATCCGATGAAGTGAGCTGTAGCTCACGAAAGCTTATGCTCTAATAAATTTGTTAGTCTCTAAGGTGCCACTAGTACGCCTTTTCTTTTTGCGAATACAGACTAACATGGCTGCTACTCTGAAACCTGTCATAAGTCCTGTGGTTCCAGCCCCCTAATCTTTTTTGTTGCCCTCCGCTGGACGTTTTCCAATTTTTCCACATCCTTCTTGTAGTGTGGGGCCCAAAACTGGACACAGTACTCCAGATGAGGCTCACCAATATCGAATAAAGGGGAACGATCACGTCCCTCGATCTGCTGGCAATGCCCCTACTTATACAGCCCAAAATGCCATTGGCCTTCTTAGCAACAAGGGCACACTGTTGACTCATATCCAGCTTCTCGTCCACTGTAACCCCTAGGTCCTTTTCTGCAGAACTGCTGCCGAGCCATTCGCTCCCTAGTCTGTAGCGGTGCATGGGATTCTTCCGTCCTAAGTGCAGGACTCTGCACTTGTCCTTGTTGAACCTCATCAGATTTCTTTTGGCCCAATCCTCTAATTTGTCTAGGTCCCTCTGTCTCCTATCCCTACCCTCCAGCATATCTACCTCTCCTCCCAGTTTAGTGTCATCTGCAAACTTGCTGAGGGTGCAATCCACACCATCCTCCAGATCATTAATGAACATATTGAACAAAACCGACCCGAGGACCAACCCTTGGGGCACTCCACTTGATACTGGCTGCCAACTAGACATGGAGCTATTGATCACTGCCCGCTGAGCCCGACAATCTAACCAACTTTCTATCCACCTTATAGTCCATTCATCCAGCTCACACTTCTTTAACTTGCTGGCAAGAATACTGTGGGAGACCATGTCAAAAGCTTTGCTAAAGTCAAGGAACAACATGTCCACTGCTTTCCCCTCATCCACAGAGCCAGTTATCTCGTCATAGAAGGCAATTAGATTAGTCAGGCATGACTTGCCCTTGGTGAATCCATGCTGACTGTTCCTGATCACTTTCCTCTCCTCTAAGTGCTTCAGAATTGATTCCTTGAGGACCTGCTCCATGAGTTTTCCACGGACTGAGGTGAGGCTGACTGGCCTGTAGTTCCCTGGATCCTCCTTCTTCCCTTTTTTAAAGATGGGCACGACATTAGCCTTTTTCCAGTCATCCGGGACCTCCTCTGATCGCCATGAGTTTTCAGAGATAATGGCCAATGGCTCTGCAATCACATCCGTCAACTCCTTTAGCACTCTCGGATGCAGCGCTTCCAGCCCCATGGACTTGTGCTCGTCCAGCTTTTCTAAATAGTCCCGAACCACTTCTTTCTCCACAGAGGGCTGGTCACCTCGTCCCCATACTGTGCTGCCCAATGAAGTGTCTGGGAGCTGACTTTGTTTGTGAAGACAGAGGCAAAAAAAGCATTGAGTACATTATCTTTTTCCACATCCTCTGTCACTAGGTTGCCCCCCTCATTCAGTCAGGGACCCACACTTTCCTTGGCTTTCTTCATGTTGCTAACATACTTGAAGAAACCCTTCTTGTTACTCTTAACATCCCTTGCTAGCTGCACCTCCAATTGTGATTTGGCCTTCCTGATTTCACTCCTGCATTCCTGAGCATTATCTCCTCCCTGGTCATTTGTCCAATTTTCCACCTCTTGTAAGCTTCTTTTTTGTTTTTAAGATCAGCAAGGATTTCACTGTTAAGCCAAGCTGGTCGCCTGCCATATTTACTATTCTTTCTACACATCAGGATGGTTTGTCCCTGTAAGCTCAATAAGGATTCTTTAAAATACAGCCAGCTCTCCTGGACTCCTTTCTCCCTCCTATTATTTTCCCAGGGAATCCTGCCCATCAGTTCCCTGAGGGAATCAAAGTCTGCTTTTCTGAAGTCCATCGCTTTTTACAATGGCAATGCATTTTCTTTTCTTATTAAGTTACTCAGTAACTAGAAGTAATGTCTTAAACGTTGTAATATTTTTATACAATGCATTCTCCAGCACAAATGAAACATGAAATGAACCTCCAGTTCAAGGAACTCAAGGTGTAAAGATTCAAAACATAAAAACAAAGGTATAAATTGAACTTGTATTTACAAAGGACTGATTTAAAAGCCTGTTTTAGCCTCTGGAAACTGTTCAGTTTTATAATGTACTATAAGCATCCTGAGTATGTACCTACAGTGACCCAACTAGATGATTCTCAATGTGCCATAATGAAAATACAATCTGACAAGAGACATGTTAAATGTTATCAAGAAAATTTGCCCTCTAAGCATTGTCGTTTCTAGGACGTACTCAGATATTAAGGAAGTTAGGAAAGAGACCTGTCCCAGGCTGTAACACACTGGTATGATTAAGAGCCCGCCAGGAACTGTGAAAAAGTCCCAGTTGTCCGTAGAATAATTGAAGAAAGAAACCATTTGTATTTGCTGATGGAGATGCCGAGGTACGGGTCAATAAAGTCCTCTGGTTTCCATCATAAGCGATTGAACATCTCAGGGCAGCACCGACGGTGACACTAGAAATAAAACTGCCCGGCTTTGTGGGGGAGACTTATGGAGATCAGCACTCACCAGGTCCCTTCTCTGGGCCAAGGCTGACCAGGACTTGCCCTTCCCTGGCTCCCATCCCAACAGCAGGGGAACAAGGAGCTATTTTCCCAAAGGAAGGGCTTTGAGTGCCCTCTGGTGCCAGGGCTGCTAGCGCAGCTGCTGGCTGCGGGGGCTGGCGGGGGGGGGGGCTGATGGGCGCCCAGGGTCTCAGCTGCCCAGCTGGAGGGGGCTCTGCTCAGGGTGGGAGTGAACAGAGCCATACAGACAGCTCCACTCAGACACAGCTAAGGGCTGCGGCTTCCTCTGGCGAGAGCATGGAGCAGCAGTTCGTTTTCCTGTTTGCACCCCGCTGTGGTAGGAAACTCAGGGGCGTGGGGGTACGGAAGCCTGCCCTGGGTGTCCCTGAGCCTCTGACTCCATAAGCTGGGACCGGACACTAGGGGCTGGATCACTTGATAATTGCCCTGCTCATTCCTTCTGAAGCACCTGGCACCGGCCACGGCCAGACACAGGACTCTGGGCTGGATGAATCTTTGCTCTGACCCACTCCGGCCATGCTGATATATCTTCTAGGGGTCTTAACTCGTTTCATTTCCTTTCTAGTCCCAGCCACAATCTAACTCTCAGGTTCAGACCCCCAAGGCTCAGAGACCTGATCGGTCCTAGCTCCCACGCAACAGATCCGTGGCTGAGATGGGGCTAGAACCCAGGAGTCCTGGCTCCCAGCCCTGGCCCCTGCCTGCTAACCGCCTGGCCTGTCGGCGCTTGCTGTCCTGCAGGCCCCACTCAGCGCCGATCACGATCCTGTGCTCTCCTCCGTCATGACGAAAGCGCTCCTCACCTTCTGCGTCCTCGCCGCTCTCCAAGCGACCGCGGCCGCTCAGAACCAAACGGGTGAGTCGGCCGGTGAGGGGGAGGGCAGCAGCCTGGGATGTGGCCACCCCATAGCGTGCAGGAGGGGGGTGGTCCCATTTTAAAGAGCCTGTGAGCCCTCTAGCAGAGCTCACTGTGTTCTGCGGTTGAGACACCCCCGAACCCCAGGCCGGTTGGAAAATGGGCTGGGGGGAAGGGGGTTCCCCCAGCAAACATTTCAAGCTGTCCACGGAAAATCGAAACATACAAAATTTCAATCCAGAAATGCTGCCAGGGTGCCTCGTGGGAGCTGTAGTTCAGGGACCTTGTGCTCCTTCTAGGAGGGGAGGTGGGTCTATTGGTTAGAGCAGGGTGGGGCTGGGAGCCAGGGCTCCTGGGTTCTCTCCCCAGCTCTTTCAGAGGAGTGGGGGTTAGAAGTTAGAGCAGGGTTGGGCTGGAAGCCAGGACTCCTGGGTTCTCTCCCCAACTCTTTCAGAGGAGTGGGGGCTAGTGGTTAGAGCAGGGTGGGGCTGGGAGCCAGGATTCCTGGGTTCTCTCCCCAGCTCTGGGAGGGGAGTGGGGGCCAGGATTTCTGGGTTCTAGTCCCGGCTCTGGGTGGGAAGTAGGGTCTAGTGGTTAGAGAAGGGCCAGTTGGGAGACAGGACTCCTGCGTTCTCCCCCCCCGCCCCACTGTAGGACAGGAATGGGGTTTAGTGGGTTAGAGAAGGGGGTCTAGGAGCCAGGACTCCTGGGTTCTCTCTTTGGCTCTGGGAGGGGAATGGGGTCTAGTAGTTAGGGCAGGGCAGGACTCCTGGGTTCTATCCTCAGATCTCAGAGGAGAATGGGGTCTAGTGGTTAGGGCAGGGGGGCTGGGAGCCAGGTGCATCATAAGACACGTAGTCCAGACAGGAGAATGGGAGCAGGAGACAACTGAATTTCACCTCCCATGATGCACTGGGTGCCATTTCTGGCTTCAAATATGACAGTTTTTGGCCCCCAAAATCAATTCAGTTTCTGGCCGTTCAGCGTTTCAGCTGTGGGTGGGGTGTGGCAGAGTGCACTGTCATGTGGGTGGGGAAAAACAAAGACAAAATAACGCCCCCAGCTACCCAATGGGCTGTGGGTGGGGAACAAGCCCAGCCAATCAGCAGGAGGTGAGGCCCAGCTGACTCTGATCAACCACCAATTGCTGCCGAGGCTGCGGGCAGTGGGCGGAGCCTGACGGCTATATGAGTCGGACCCTGCGCACTCCAGGAGGGCTGGGGGGCAAGAGGTGACACACAGCAGAAGGGGTCACTTAGCCGCAAGCCCTAGAGACAGCGCCAGAGCTGGGTCTGACCCACGGCTCCTGGGGCAAGACGGTGCCACATGCGGGCAACGGTCAGAGCCTCTGTGAAGAGACCGGTGCACGGAGAACTCACGGGGAAATGGGCCCGAAGCAAACGGCTGCAGATGATGGTGAAAGCTACATCGATGCACCCCTGTTTTGTAAGAACTGCTCCGTCCTCTGCTTTCCTGTCTGCCCCTGGCCTCGGTTTCTGGGGAGGCTGGGTCATCTGGGCCCCCAGGCAATCAGGGGGGTGACATCAGAATATTCAGCCCTTTGCCAAGGTCCATTTGCCATCCACGAATAGCCGGGATGGGAAATTTTCCGCCATCATTGGGACCTGTTGGGGTAACATTTGCGGGTTATTATCAGGGGAACACAGAAGACGTTGCAGCCCCTTGGTGGTTTGTTCCACTCCTCAGCCCTGGCATGGAATAGCGCCCCCTTGAGCGAGGGTGGCTGTAGGTGAGCGGGGCTATTGCACACTTACAAGGGCTTTTGCACACTCAGCCCTTTCCCCCGGGCCACTGGGTAGCAGTGCCAAGTCTGGGAGAAACTGAGGCACGCATCGGCTTCATAAAAACATGGCGGAACATGCCCACTTTGTCACAGCCCCTTCTTCCAATGTAGGAAGCATCTACGCTGCAGTGGCATGCCATGGCACAGTTAGCCATGCTCCTAATGGTCCCTGGGCTATAGTGTGGACAGGGCCCAGGAAGGATAAGAGTCTCTCCAAAATTGGGAAGCCAGACGTTGGTTGGGTACAAAGATGAGTTTCTTCCCTCACCCCCCACACCCCATCTCTCTTTTCAGGGATGCCTCTGGCCTGTTTCTATTGCAAAACTGGACAAAGCTGCCACCCGGCCCCCCAGATCTGCTCCCCACCCCAGGATGCCTGCATCATTGTTCGAGAGCACAATACGCTCGGTGAGTTCCTTCACAGTGGCTGCGGGATGCGCCATGCGGTAGAAACCCTGCTCTTGGGCGCATTTGCCACACAGCTTCCTAGCTGGCGTGTGTCTGAATGCAGCCAGGAGAATCCAACTTCCTACCTCTCCGGGAAAGAGGGGGGGTGGGTGGGCTGGAATCGGCTCCCAAGGGCAGTTGTGGGGTCCCCATCAGTGGACGTTTTCCGACCAGGTTGGATGAACGCCCACCAGGGCTGGTCTCGGTTGCCTTGGTCTGCCCTCAGCGCTGGGTGCTAGACTGGATGCCCTCTCGAGGTCTCTTCCAACTAGTGGTGGCACGGGGCACTCGCCAGGTGATTGCAGGGGGCCCCCCAGCAGCGAGGGGCCCCCCAGACCTGGGGACTCAGTTTCTTGTCCCCGGAGACAATATGACAGCCAAAGGGAAATGCCCACCCCGCTCAGTGTGATGGCCCAGGGACGGCAGCCCCACCTGGTGGGATGATGCCACCCCCCCACCGTGGTTTGGGGGAGGCAATGCCAGTCTGGGCCCTGGAATTGAGTCTAGCAAGGAGGGCACCACGGGATGAACCCCCCACTGTTTCCAGCCCTGTGTTCCTACAGAGACAGCTGGTGATAGTTATAAGGTGGCAAGGGGTGCATCCTGGAATGAGCCGCAGCTCAGTGGCCATCCTGCTGAGTGAGGAGCCAAGGAAAAAAATACAGAGGGAAAGGCTGGGGTTCATGGACCAATCTGCTGGGGTGCCCAACTCTCCTAGGTTGGGGCCTTGGGCGGGAGGCCCCTCTCTCTGCCTGGGATGATCTCTCCCCTGGAGGTGCGATCCCAAGTCAGGCCAGGCATTTCCCGGTTGGAAAGAAACAACGGAGACCCCCAGGCCCGTCTAATCTCTGCTCTTGGAGCTGCTCTGACTGGGGCAGCTAGCGGAATGGTCTCTGGGCTGGGGAGAAATTGGCTGTGTTGCTCGGTGGTTAGTGCCCTCACCTGGCTGTGGGAGACCCGCCTCTGAAGATCTGCTCATGCCAATATTTAGAGGGGACCGTGTGGGCGCGGTGGCTCCGTCGGTGTAACTGGCACGTGACGTCCCCTTCTCACTTTGCTGCCTTTCCAACAGGTGCGGAGAACTCGGGCATGTACCAGTCCTGCGCCAACTCCCGCCAGAACCTCACAGGCTTCCTGGCTTTTTACTTCGGGGCCACGGTGGCCATGGAGATCCAGTCAGAAATTTGCAAGACTGACGACTGCAACGCCGAGTCCACGCCCTCCAGTACGTACCGCTGGCGGCGGGTCGGATTTGCAGGCTCAGGGAAGCACCTGGGTCAAACCCCAAACCTCTGAGGGGCTGCATTCCCGGCCTCGGGGAAAAGCCAGGAGATTTCTGAAGACCCTGGGGCAAGCGTGCGGTTTGGGGGGAAGTCATGGGAAGCTAGTGGGGATGAGACATGTCCAGGAGAGAGAGGGAAGTTTTAATGCCTTTGTCCTGGTAAGACCTTTCCTTGCATACTGTCGTCCCCCACTTTCAAGGCAGATGAATTCAAAGTGGGCCAAGTGCAGAGCAGGGCTTCTGGGCTGATCAGAGACATGGGGACCCGATCTTATGAGAGACAGCTTGGTTTGTTTAGCCTGGGATAATGCAGGCTGAGAGGAGACCTGATTGTTTTCAGGGGGTGTCTTCTGGGGTGGAAACTGGACCAGTAAGGGGTCACTGCCTGCCCTGTAACCATGGGTGCCTTAAAATGCTCTACGTCAGCCCAGATGCCTGCAGCCTGCAGTCCCCCAAGTGCCTGTAGGCTGGGAAGCTCTGCCCCTGTCCCCTCCCCTCCGTGGCTGCTGCTTGCACAGGTGACCCCAACCCACACCTCCCAGTCCCGGATTTCCCCAGCGCTGCAACGTCCGGCCCTTTTCCGGACCAGTCAGAGGCACAATCCGCTTTGTTTGCTCCTTTAAAGAGACCCAGCAGCTCGCCACTGTACCGGCAGTTAATCATCGCTTCTGTTCAAACACAGCCCCGCGTGGGCTGAGATCAGTGGTTTTCAACCTGTGGTCCATGGATGCCTGTGGGGGCCACAGACGATGTCTGAGATTTCCAAAGGAGTCCGCACCTCCATTCAGAATTCTTTAGGGGCCCGCAAATGAAGAGGTTGCAAACCTCGGATTTAGGTGAAAAAGTCAAACCGGCTTCTTAACAAGAGGACCTAGGGGACGCGGACAAGGATCAGAACTGGAGTTAGGAAGGGTGACAAAGAAATAGACTTAAAAAGATGCTTTTGAATGGCTCAGACTCAACCAGACACTGCTTTGGTTTGAGGTCCATTTCTTACCGACCCTTTTCTTCAATCCCTTTGGTTGAAGAACCCATCTCGGCCTCCATCGCTGGACAGGCCCCAGTGGACTGGAGCTCCTGCAAGCGGAGAAAGATGGGTCCTTCCACCGAGGCGGGTTGAAGTCCCTGGGAACTGCTGGGTTTTGTCTCTCGAAAGGAGCAAGGCGGACGCCAGCCCTGACTGGTCCGGCGTGTACCCCAGGACACGATGTAGGGAAGCAGCCCCGAGGGACAAGAGTGATCGAAGTTGGTGGAGGAGACGGGCGCGGGACACACAGGCCAGGAAGTGAGCAAGGCTGGAAGTCAGGATGTTTCTAGCTGCCAGAGGAGAGGGGTGGCGGGACAGCTGCCCGGTGGAGGAGTGGGGGAGCTAGCTGGCTGAGCGGGACGATGTGCCGGGTTGATGGCTTGGGAGGCTCCTGCCCATCCTACGTTCTCCTGCCACGGTTTCTTCCCAGAGCAAAACCTTCTTTCTCCTGCTGCCTTTCAGGGATGGCTATCAGCAGCGTCCGCAACGGGCTGCAGTGCCCGGCCTGCTACGCCCCGGGCTTCGAGAGCTGCGAGAGCGACGGGAACCTGCACTGCACGGGAGGCGCCACCCAATGTGCTGCCGTCGTCGGGACGCTGGCGCAAGGTGCGGCTTCCGTTGCTCTGGGGTGGGTTAAACCCCCGGGGAGCCGGAGCGGGGGGTTCTGGGGCTCTTCTGCGCCAGCTGAGCTGGGGAGCCGGGAAACGCCCCTTTGCTTAGCAACAGCTGAAACCAAAGAAGCCGTCAGTCAAAAGAAAAAGCTGCATCATCAGGCTCTGTCCTGGCTCCCAGCCCCTCCACTCTAACCACTAGGCCCCACACCCTTCCCAGAGCCAGGGATAGAACCCAGGAGTCTTGGCTCCCAGCCCCCCCCACTCTAACCACTAGGCCCCACACCCTTCTCAGAGCCAGGGATAGAACCCAGGAGTCTTGGCTCCCAGCCCCCCCACTCTAACCACTAGGCCCCGCATCCTTTCCAGAGAAAGGGATAGAACCCAGGAGTCCTGGCTCCCAGCCCCCCCCACTCTAACCACTAGGCCCCACACCCTTCTCAGAGCCAGGGATAGAACCCAGGAGTCTTGGCTCCCAGCCCCCCCACTCTAACCACTAGGCCCCGCATCCTTTCCAGAGAAAGGGATAGAACCCAGGAGTCCTGGCTCCCAGCCCCCCCCCACACTCTAACCACTAGGCCCCGCATCCTTCCCAGAGCCAGGGATAGAACCCAGGAGTCCTGGCTTCCAGCTCCATCTACTCTAACCACTATACTCCCCTACCCGAGCCAGGGATAGAACCCAGGTGTCCTGGCTCCCAGCCCTCTCTAACCACTAGTCCCCATGTCCTTCCCAGAGCTAGGGATAGAACCCAAATGTCCTGGCTCCCAGCCCCCACTCTAACCACTAGATCCTATTCCCCATCTAGAGCCAGGGATAGAACCCAGGAGTCCTGGCTCCCTGCTCCCCTGTTCTAACCACTAGACCCCACTCCCCTCCAGAGCCAGGGAAAGAATCCAGGAGTCCTGGCTCCCAGCCCCCCTGCACATTCCAGCAAGACTTGGAGTCCCTTTGCATATTTTTGGTGAACTGCTCTGGTCAAAAGGGGTAAAAATATTTTACCCCTTTTGCTGAGCAGCAGCAGAATTCTGTGGCCTTGTAGGTCAGTTTCCCATTGGAGGAGAAATCCGTGGGGCAAAGTCTAGTATTTCTTTAGGGCAGTTTGCTTGTTTACACTGTCTCCGCCAGTCCTGGAACAGAAGTGGATGCAAACAGCATGCAGGCTGTCCCCTTAATCTCTGTTCAAACTCCAAGGAATCTCAGGGAATATTTTTGAAGTCAGAGATTCATGCAGAGAGCAATTTCTCCTGCTGCCTACCACAGCTGCCCTAGAAAGATACTGCATGAAAAAAACAGACCGCAAGCTTGTCCGACTAGGTGAAACATCTGCCCGGAGGGTCAGTCGCTTCATTGCCTCTGTAGGATGATCACACTGCATCCCCTAAGAACCCCCTGTGCCCCAGGAACTCCCTGCAACTCCCGCTAACTCCATGTGCCCCCCATACCCGGGTACTCCAGGCCAGGGGCTCTGCATGGCCCTCTTTGCCATAGCAGAGATGCCGTCACGTGGCGTTCAGGACCTCCCTTTGCTGGGCCAGTGATAATGATTCAGAGGCCAGGGCACCTTGCAAAGAAACGTGGGTGCATCTTGAGGACCGCGCAGGAAGAACAGCGGGGTTCCCCCAACCCCCCGAGGTTTATTTTACCTCCATGCTTGATACTGATTACATCGCTGCTGGAATCCTGTGTCTGGTGCTGGTGTCGGGGAACAGAGTGGTCAATTGCAGTGTGTGTGTGTGTGTTGGGGTGGTGGTGGTGGGGGGGGGGTCAGAGAAGAGCCATGAGAATGATCCAAGGTGTGGAAAACCTGGCTTTAAAGTCCAGTGGCCTACGCTACCCAGGACGCCACTTTCGCTGATCACAGGGGTCCCTCCTAGCCTGAGAATTTATGAACCGGGTTGGGAGCTACTCTGAGGCCACTTGGGCTTGGAGACGAGGTCCCTTGGGAACCAGCTGGGGCCCGATCACGGCGCCAGAGAAGGGGGTTAGGCCGTGACATGTCTGATCTGCTCTGGTTCCCCCACACAGGTGGAGTCGCGATCCCGTTTGCAGCCCGGGGCTGCGCTACCCAGGCAGCCTGCGGCATCAAGACGCTGGAATCGGGGGTGTTCACCTACGAACTGACCAAGGCCCAGTGCAGCCCAGCGCCCAAAGCTCAGCCCAGCATCGCCACCCGGACTCTGGCCTGGGGCCCCTTCACCCTGGGCAGCATCGTCCCCCGGGGCCCCCTTTTCCTCCCTGCCCTTCTGGGGCTATTCCTCTGCTGATGCTCCATCTGCGTGACTGGCTGCCCCACAGGCCATTAGTGCCTCAGTAGAACTGGCGTGCTCTGCCCTTCCCTGCTCCCGATTGTGCCTCAGTTTCCCCCTCTCTGTAAGGGGGATAACAATGGTCACCTGCCCTTGCCAAGGTCTTTGGGATCCCTGGATGGGCAGGGGCTTGAGACAGAGTCCGATGCTGCCAGGAGGGGACTCTCTGCTAATTCCCCTGGAGTTTGGAGCAAAGTGCTGTGTATTATTAATATCCCTTCACAGCTTCTACCCCAGCCTTTCAAAGATCCCTGTGAGGGAACAGAACCCTGGACTCCTGACTCGCAGCCCCCCCCCCCGTTCTAATCACTAGACCCCACTCAACTCCCAGAGCTGGGGATAGAACCCAGGAGTCCTGGCTCCCAGCTCCCCAGAGATTCCAGAAAAGGTTGGAGTCCCCCTGTGCATTTCAAACTGCTCTGAATAAAGCATGACCAGAGATGCAATCGCCCAAGAGCGTCCGTGCATGCGCGTGTGTTTGTGTGTACCAGCTCTGACCACGTCTCCTCCACTTTCATGTGTCTCTGACAAACACCAGTGCTTCAGGGAGCAACTCTGCCTCCAGAACTGACTCCAGTCATAGGCTGCAGGGCACAGCAAACACACTTGCTGTTTGCACACCTCCCTCCACACAAAAACCTTGCACAATCCCCCCCCCACCCGCCCCCTGAACTAGCAAAACCCCAGCACATCTCCCCATGCATCAAAACTTGCTTCACAATCAGAAAAAGTCTTGCACAGGCTAAGTGTAACAGCACCACCCGGTGACGCCTCGCCTGCCCTAATGATATTCTGGAGTACCCCCTATTCACTGTTTACGTGTTGTTATGCTGAAGGTTGCTAGGGGCTGCCAACGGGTGACTCTTGGGTGCAAAGACAGCCACGGATCTCATGAAAGCCAATGGCTGTGGCAAGCACCTGCATTCAGGCTCAGTGCAAGGAGTAATTAAGCTCCTCTAAATAGCAGAGAAAGCTAGGAAAATGGAGGTGACCACCCAAGGCACATGACTGCTCAGAGCTGATCCCCGTGGGCTGAGGGGAACCGAGGCACTAGGACGTCAACTGCTGCTGCCGTGCAGAGGCGGCAGGAAGCCAGGAAGAGCAGCAAGCAGGACTCTGGAAGAGAGCGAGCTGCAGATTAATATCAGCAGACTGGTTTGTAGTTTCCTCCATCGCCTTTCATTGCAGAGAGGAAGAGCAATGGCCAAGAGACGACTGCAAAGATTCCAGTGTTGCCAGCACTACTGATATTTGGTGCTGTGTTAGAGACCCTGCTCCAGGAGTCACGGGATTAGGTGAAAATTTCAGCTTTCATTAAAAAAATAAATAAATTTCGAATAGAGCTGCTTGAAAATTTTCCAGTGGCTAATTCCTCAGCCAGAGGCTGCTCTACATGGAGTGTCTGCAAGACTAATCAAGTCTTCGGAGGCTCCCAGGGGGTCTCTGTGTTCATATGGCCCAATATGAGTGAATCCCAACCAGCTACCGCTACCGGCAAGTGGATCTACGCACATGTCTCCTTGACTGTGACCGGGGTCCCAGTGGGGGCCAGCTGTGGTCACTCAGTTAGGGTGAACTGCAAAGAATGGGGCAGACAATCCCCATAAAGCTGGTGGATAGTCCAACCAAGCCAGCATAAACCAGCTTCTTTATTACCTTCCTGGTTATTCAGAAGCTCAAATAACACAGTCCCTTAAAGTGATCCAGCCTCAGGCCTCCATCCAGGTACTCACATAAAATATGATGATTTCTGAAAATCTTATTTCATCATATAAAAGAACGGGTTCTACCAAGCCCAAAGGATCGGACACATCACCTCCCAGGTTATTGAATGTTCCAAATCTTACCCAGATACACGCTACAGCCAATTCTTATTAACTAAACTAAACTTTATTAAAAAAGAAAAGAGAGAGAGTATGGTTAAAAGATCAATATACAGACAGACACGAGTTCAATCCATTGAGGTGCAGATTCACAGCAGAGATGGTGAGCTTTGTAGTTGCAAAGAGTTCTTTCAGAAATAGTTCATAGCTTATAGGCCAAGGTCCAAATCTCATATTCAGGGCGTTCCAGCATAACTCCTCCACACCTCCTCGCTACAGGCTGGGTTTCACCCTTAGGAAATGGTAGCTGTTTGCTTAGAGTTGATGTGATTTGTTTGCTGGACCACCCATCGGCTCATCGGAAGCTGCCACTCCCTCATCCAGCCCCACATTTGCTTTTCCACCATTGCTTGGGCCCAGGGCATCTCTGCATCTCACCCTGCTGCTCCCCTCCGGACGGACAGATGTCTTGTAATTTGCAACATAAACGTCACCCACCTCGCGGCATCTCCCCGCCCCAGGACAGTAGCGAAAGGGCAGTGTAGATTTCACTGGGACACAGCAGGGGTCATGAATTAACTCTTCAAGCCCACTGCTTCCCAGAGCTCAGGACAGAACCCAGGAGACCTGACTCCCAGATCCCCTACTCTAACCCACTAGATCCCACTTCACTCCCAGAGCTCGGGACAGAACCCAGGAGTTCTGACTTCATTTCCCCAACTGCTAGACCCCACTCCCTTCTTGGTGCCATGAATAGAAACCAGGCCTCCTGGCTCCATTTCCTTTAACTCATTACCCACCACACCCCTCCTGGAAGCAGGAGAAGAACTCAGGAGCCCTGACTGCACAGCTGATTTAGACATTCTCTTTCACACCCTACATTTGGTGGTTTTAATCTAAGGCGTAGCTGTATTAATATCAAAGGCTGTTTGTCACGGTCTTTCCTACTTTGGCTGGCAGCTTCAACCAAGAAGAGATACCCCTTCAGAACAATCCCATAGCAGCTCCACAGATGCATGGTGGTCACCGGGTGTGGTCCAGTTTCCCTACCCAGAATTTCCCCTGAGTGCATTCCCATGGCCGCCCCATGCGCCCACCCTGTGGGTTGCGATCTGATGCCTTATGACAGTGGTTCCACCCCCCCCCCCCACATACTCTAACCCTGCTCTTCCCCTACTTGGAAGGACAATGAGGCAGTGACAATGCTCCCCAGGAGAAGCATTGGTGTCAGAAGTGTGATCCCCAAATATTTATTCTGCCAGCAAAGGTTTGGGCCTAAAGTCTCACATGGGGATGGATTATGACAATTCAGTGCTCACCCAGGCTGAAATAGTCCCCTTCCCCCTGCAGCTTCCCACCAAAAGTTTTATGACTCTCAGATTTTTGAGCTTTTCATTTTTTTTTAAATAAAATCTGACGTTTCCTCTGGGTTGGGGGGTGGGGATGGGAATCCAATTCTACTCTTGTGGAACATTTATGACACAGTGAGAGAGTTTGGGTGACCGATAGAAGGAAGAGAAATAGAGGCTACACCCAATTTACAGACAGCTTGAAACCAGAGCTTTTGTCAAGGTCATTAGGAAGGTGATAGAAACCTCTGGAATGATTTTGCCAGGTGCCAGCTGGTAGAATCTCGACTGCTTTGCAGGGTCCTGGTTCTTCTTCATGCCCAGGTTCCTCTGTTCCGATCTGCATTTAAACAAGGATTAACATGAGTGTCAATGGAATGAATGTGGGAAAGGACCAAAAACAGTCTCAGAGCTTTAGCTGTCCCTGTGCCCAGCCCTTCAATGTACCAAGAACTTTGCAAAGGTTATTACGAGATCTGGTGGAGGTTGGCAATATTGTTATAACGAAAAGGAGAGACAGGCCCTGTGTCTTTCCCAAGGACACAGAGTGATTGATGGAGCTGGGAAGAGAACCCAGGAGACCTGATTTCCAGTCCTCCTGCACTAACCTACCAGAACCCACTCTCCTCCCAGAGCTGGGGAGAGAACCCAGGAGTCCTGACAACCAGTTTTAACTAATAGCCCCTCCATCACTTCTCAATGGAAGACAGGAGTCCTGACCTGCAGGCCCTCTTCCTCCTGCGTTAACCCACTAGATCCCACCTCCTTATGAAACCCAGATTTCCAAGGCCCATCCAAACCTACTTGACTGTGCCCCACTGTCCACTCTATAGAACCCAGACGTCCTGGTTCCAAGCCTCACTCCTCTCACCACTAAATCCCACTTCCCCAAGGACAGGAGTAGGACCCAAGGGCCCTGCCCTTGATCGACATGGCTCAAGGAACAGAACTCAGGAGTCCTGCCTCCTTGTCCCATGTTTGACCTGTTACCCCACATTACCACCCCAAGTCTTCGAAGGGGAGCTGGTTTCACTCATTCCTCTAATTCAGCGGGTTTCCAACTTTTCCGGCTGTGTACCCATTTCCAGATAACGTAGTCTACCATGTACGCCCGTCTGAGGAGCGCCGAACTTCAGAGCTGGGCGGCTGGAGAGCAGCAACTGCTGGCCGGCGGGTTCATGTTTGTGTCGTGGGGGGAATAATTTCCCTAATCCTGCTCCCATCCCTCCCCGTAATGCCCATGGCCATTTTTGCTGACAAGAGTTTGTGTTTTCATAGTATGGGGTCAAAAGATTTTGGGGTTTTGGTGGAAAATGATTCATTTTTAGGCCAATAATTGTTCACTTAGTAGCAGTTTGTAGCCAAAACTGAGCCAGTTTTAAGACCCTTTTCAACTCTTATTTTTTATTTTCATCTGAACAATTTTCATTTTTTAGCTGAAATCCATCCCCCCCCGCAATTTCCCACCAAAAAATTTATAACTCTAAGATTTTTGAGGTTTTCAGAGTTTTATTTATTAAATCTGATGTGATCTCTAGGTTGGGGGCAGGAATCCAGCAGTGTGTTTGTATAACATTTATGACACAGGGTGTGGGAGTTGGGGATGACTGAGAGAAGGAAGAGGCGCAGAGGTTACACCCGGTTCACAATCAGCTTGAAACCACAGCTGTGGTCACGGTCATTAAAAAGGCAATGGAAAGCCCTGGCATGATTTTCTCAGCATAGTAGGATCAGTTCCCTTCTTCGCTCATTGCGTTGTGTCTCCACTGCATTGCAGGGCCCTGGTTCTTCTCCAGATCCAGGTCCTTCTTTTCCGCTCTGCGTTTTTATACAGGGATTAACATGAGTGTCAATGGAATGAACAAAACCACCCTCAGAGCTTTATCCTTCCCTTTGCCCAGCACTTCAATGTACCAAGAACTTTGCCAAGGGCGAGGTTTCTAGTCGCTTTGTGTGGGGAAGTGGAGACGCATAAGAACGGCCAGACTGGGTCAGACCAAAGGTCCATCTAGCCCAGGATCCTGTCTTCTGACAGTGGCCAGTGCCCGGTGCCCCAAAGGGAATGAACAGAACCGGGATTCATCAAGTGATCCATCCCCTGTCACCCATTCCCAGCTGCTGGCAAACAGAGGCTAGGGACACCATCCCTGCCCATCCCGGCTAACAGCCATCGATGGATCTATCCTCCATGAACTTATCTAATTCTTTTTGTAACCCTGTTATAGTCTTGGCCCAGCTCTTAAGTTTTGCACTGCTGTGGGCGGTGGCTCTGCCTTCAGAGCCGGGCAGCCAAAGAACGGCGGCTGCTGGCCAGGGGCCCTGCCCCTCCAAAGAGAGAGAGGTCAAACTACTCCTATGGTTATCCGCCATTACAGGATTCTCACATGTACCCCCGATGAGAGTTCATGTACACCCTAGGGGTACGCGTTCCCCAATTTGGCAATAATTGCTCTCATAGGATTTCCCGGCCAGAAGGGAGGAGAAATTGGTAGTGTGCACAAGTGCACAGGTGGGCAGGGTTGGCACGGGGAACAGGAATGTATAGGCATGACCAGAAGAATCATGCTAATCCATTTGTTTCTTTATTACATCATAGCATCTACCCAAGCCGGTCTATAAAAAGAGAGAGACAGGTGCACCGTTCTATTTTGCAGAATTAGCCACCTACTTCACCAAGGCAAACTTCTCTCTAAGCAGTGTTTGGTAAGTGATACCGCTCTCGGCTGTTGGTGCTCTAAGCACTAGACCCTACTCCCCTCCCAGAGCTGGGGAGAGAACCCAGGAGTCCTGGCTCCCAGGCCCCCCCACCGCTCTAACCACTAGACTCCCCTCCTCTCTCCTCCCCAAGCTGGGGAGAGAACCCAGGAGTCCTGGCTCCCAGGCCCCCTGCTCTAACCACTAGACTCCCCTCCCCTCCCAAAGCTGGGGAGAGAACCCAGGAGTCCTGGCTCCCAGTCGTGTCCTGTCCTTCCCCCCCCCACCCCCCGAGCCCTAACCAGTAGACACCACTTCCCTCTCAGAGCCAGTCTAGAATCCAGGAGTCCTAGCACCCACCCCCACTCCTCCACCGTATGAATGCTGATGAAGGCAAGATCCAGCATGCAAACAGCACAGCTGATGGGTGCGGCGGGTTTGCATCAAAGGAGAAGCACCATTGTGCTCCCGTTCTTTACCCAGCGAGTGCAAACAGCTACCTGAGACTGAGGGGTGGGGTGAGGTGAGAGAGCCGCCTGCTGCCGCACCGGAGAGGGGACTCTCTGACTCCCGCGTAGACTCTTGGACTCCTTCAGCCGGCCCAGAAAATCAGCTCTGTCCCCCCTTTACCAGGGAGCATGGGGCAGAACAGAGCATGAGGGTGGCTGAGCCCCCAGCTAAATGTGGGGAAACTGAGACAGCTGCAGACCCCTGGCTATGCCGTGACACCCTCCAAGGGTGGGAAGCCCCCAAGCGCAGTGCACAGGGGGTGGGCGAGGGTGACGACAGAGGTCCTTGCCCCCAGGAGGGAGGGGGAATGTCTCCCCCCAGTCTATGGCTGCCGGATGGTCTGTGACAACATGAATGACCCCGACTGGGTGGGGGAGGTGTCACAGCTGTTTGGTGTGGGGAGCAAAACCCCAATTCCGCATGGGGGAGGGGGCCAGTAAAATTCTTCCTCCCCCTGGGTAACATGGGATGATGGTGCAGGGCCCCAGGCCCTGATCTGTGCGGACGGGGCCCAGAGGGAATTTGGCTCTGGAAGAGGGATACGGATTTGTCTTAGCCCAGGCCCTGGGATCCCTCCGCTGTTAAAAGTAGTGCATGGCTGAGAGCGGCTTTGCAGGGAGCTGGACGTTGTGTATTGAGGCCTGTTTGTAATGGCCAGCTCTCACTTTAAGAGTGCATGGGTTAGGGGAGTAGTTTCCTGGTCCTGCTGGCGGGCTGGAGGCTCTGTGGGGAAGTGTGGGACCAGAGGCAGCCTCCAAAGAACCAGCCTAGAACAAGGTGGGTGAGTGGTCTCTCACCGCCATAGGGAGCAGCCTGCTTTGTCTCCCTCTGTTTAGGGAGCAGCCTGCTTTGTCTCCCTTTTGTTTTTGGTTCTTGTGTGTGATCATTCTGGATTCTCAGAAACAGAGTCCCCTTACGCTGCTACCTTCCAACAGGAGAATTTCAGGTTTATCTCTGACTTCTCCGGATGGGTGCCACGAACATACCAGCCACGAAGGGGTCAGAGGTGCGGTTATTCCAGAGGTGTGGCAAACGGCTCAGTGGTTCCACCCACCTTATCGACAGGCTCATGCATGTGCAATCCCTCATCTGATCTCATTTCAGCCCATCTGGGATAAATCCCCTGGCCAGAGATTTGGCTGCATCCGAGACCTCCAGCGCTGATCTCCTGCTTCCCGATCACCATGAGGGCTTCTTTCGCTGTCTGCATCCTCACTGCTCTCCTGGCTATGGGTGAGTGGGGTTGACAGTTGGCGTGCGTGCCTGGTCTTTCCGTGTGCCATCCCAGCTCTGCGGGCACAGCAGACCTGAATGGTATTACCCACAAAGACCACAGGCTCAGTTTGGCGGCAAAGGGGCTCGAGAAAACACTGTCCTAGCGGCCCGGCTGCGTAGCTACAGTATCCTAATAGCTCAGTCAACAGCAAGACTTTCTGCTGTCCCCTAGGCCGGACAAAGGTGCCCCCCTATGATTTCTCTTTTATACCTTATTACAAACAAGTTCGTATCACATTCCCGACGGGGTTAGCCACCACCCTGCACCTTCTCCTGTTGATTCCAACACACCATGTCCATCCATTACTCTGTCCTCCTACCTTTGGCTTTACTGGGGCGTCGGTGTGGCCCTGACCAGCTCCCAGGGCAGTATTTATACGATAGTTTTATGTTGGGGTGGATCTGTCCTTGCCTTCTGGAATGTGTTTATATGAATACCCGGTGCCTGGTACTTCTCAGGAGAACCCATGTTTTAGCAATACTAGCAACCCTGCTTCCAAGTTCTTGTGCCAGACCCTGACCTAGTAACTCTCTGCTTTGACTTTGGTTCCAACCGCCAGTCTTACACCAGACCCTGTGCTCCTGGCTTTCTCTTTACTGCAAGTGGGGTCTGTTCCTACAAGGGCTGATTTCCTAACTTCTCCAACGTACCAACAGCTCAGAGCCGCCAGCTGGGTGAAACTGTTCCTGAACGTAACCAAAAAGCAGCCAGAGAATAACGGGGGTTGAGCTGGGGGCATCCAAGTGACAGTGTCCAAAGAGGAGGGGGCTGGAAGTCACAGTCCCCGTGACAGCGAGTGAAACAATTATGGACATGGGAGGAAATATTTACATTTTAAATCACTAGAACTGTGTCATGACAGGGCACATTTCAGAGCTGGACGGAGGCCAAGGGCATTTCGAATGGGGATTGTCTGATGTGTGACAGGGAGTGGATCTGAATTTCAGTAGCAGAAGCTCAAGGCAGTATGAAGGCCAGGTCGATGTGAGCCCCAGCTGGTGTCAATGGAGCCAGGGCCCAGCCGGTGTCAGGGGGGCGCAGCTGCACTGGACTCAATGGCAGGTGTCAATCGGCCCTTGTGTAAGGGGACTGTTGCCCCCTTACTAACATTCAGTGGGGGCGTTTTAGTTGCTAGCTCCCAGTACTAAAGGAGGGAAGGGTCGATGGGGAATCTGGGCCCTGAGACTGACAGCCCCCAGGAACAATGGGGAGAGGCCAATGCTCCAGGTCAGCCTGAATGACCGGGCGGGCAGGCTAATGAGGGAGTCAGGAGGCCAGGGGGTCCTCCGGGTGAGCTGGAATGGACTGGGTCAGACAGAGTGGGGCCGAGCTAAGGAGAAAGCAGGGGCCCGAGCTGAGCTGGGGGGCAGAGCTGGGCCAGATGCAGAGAGAGCAGCCCCCGTGCTGGGAGCAGAGCTGCAGCCCCGAAGCCAGAGGCACACCCCAGAGAGAGCAGACTTGCCCTGGGAGCAGAGCTGCAGCAACCAGAGCCAGAGGGGCCAGAGACGCAGCCCAGGGAGCTGGAGGCAGAGCAGCAGCAGCCGTGCAGAGACCGAGCGGTGGAGCTGGGGCTGGAGCAGTCTGGAGCTGGGTGCGGTGAGCAGCTGGGGGGACCAAGGGGGACCTGGGCAGCAGGCCCAGCACAGGGAGACCCCTCAGCCAAGAGGCTCTGCAGACCAGGCTTGGATCGTAACCCCGACAGGGCGGGGGTGACGCTGGGAAGAAGGGTCCTGCCACCTAGAGCCTGTGGCCACCCCCAGAGCGAGTGTCCAGCCCACAGCATCCCTGCAGCCCAGCCAGGGCCGGAGCAGGAGGCCTGGGGCTTACAAGGAGCAGACTGTGAACTGCCCTGACCTTCCAGAGACACGGTTTGTGATGTTCCCTGCCACCGAGCGGGGTGATGGGTTTCCTTTAACCTTCCCATTTCCCTTGACTCTTTTTAACATTAATTGTCGATTAAATAACTTGCATTTGCTTTAACTTGTATGTAATGGTCAGTGGGTGAGAAGTGCCCAGTGCAGAGAGAGCCCCTCGGAGTGTGGACACCCTAGCCCCTGTCCTAGGTGACCACAGCTGGGTTGGGGGACGAGCCCCCCAGGAATCCTGGGCCCTGCCTTGTCGGGGTTACGAGGACTCTGCCAGGCGGGAGAGGGGAAGGGGAGTCCTCGAGGGCAGGGAGGCCATTGGGTAAAGGAATTGGGAGCGAGGACTCAGATCCTTTCGCTAGCCCACTTCACCGGGGTCGTGCAGAAGCCAGGAAAGTTCCCCACAAGAGCGGGACTATTCCCCTGCTTACACTTGCTCGGAGCGAGACCATCTCACACCCACTGGGGATCTCTCTGGAGTTTGTGATGTGGGAAAATTGCCCGGTGAACTAAAATCTGCAGCGAACCCAGGGAGACGCGTGAAATGTCTGTAGCCAGCTGGGACCAGGGACCAAACTGGGGCAGCGCGGTGGAAGAGGGACCCCCAGGGCGCTGCACCCGGTGCTTCCCCGCAGAGCCCTGGGGAAGGCGAGGGAGGGACAAATCCGGGTGGCTCATGTTCTCGCTTCATCTCCAGGGGCCTGTCTGCAGTGTGAGGTTTGCGATGGACCAGGAACCAGCTGCACGGGTGACCTACGGACCTGCCTTGATGGGGAAGACACTTGTGGCATCGCTCTGACAAAAGTGACATGGGGTAGGTGAGAGGGGCCGTACTCAACCTGGGTCAGTAAACAGGCTGGGGAGCCAGGACGCCTGAGTCCTATCCTAGTCCCAGCTCTGGGAAGGGCATGGGGTGGATAGGTCTGAGCAGCCATTAAGCAGCCAGGACGCCTGGGTTCTGTGCCAGACCCTGTGGGCTCGCTCCCCAACGGGGCCTTCGGCTCAGCATGACGATGCCGAACCCCCAGGCGACTCGCCAGCCAGTGGGTCGGGGCCCGGCTCCCCGTACGGTGCATGGAGAGAGGGAGACACCTGAGGATGGGATCCACCGGAGCCAGCATTCAGAGCAGGCACCCACCTAAACCAGCCAATAGGAAATGCCAAGGAGAGGGGTTTGGCTTAAGCCCCTAAATCCGGGCTGTACAGAGGCACCAGGCTCTGCTTGGGATCCACGGCTGGGAACCCCTCACCAGGAGTTGGGTGTCTGAACCGGGTCAGCGCTTCCTTGCTAATGACGGCTGTGGAGGAGGGGCTGCCAGGAGACCCCAGTGGTTGGACGCTCAGCTGGAACCTGGGGGAACCAAGTTCAAATCCCCACTCGGCTCAAATCAGGCTGGGGTCTTCAGCCAGGTCTCTCCCTTGCTATGGTCGTGCCTGGCCCCCTGGATCCAGGTGGGTCTCTCTGTCTCCCCTGTTGAAGCTGCCCCATGTTGTATGAAATAGTTAAACATTCCCTGGAACCTGATTCCCCCATGGCAGGAGAGTGGGAAGCTGGAGGATGTAAATGCTGGATTTAGATGCCAAAATTGCTTTATCTAGTCCTGCCGGACCTCAGGTGAGTCACTTCCCCTCCCTGTGCCTCAGTTTCCCCATGGGTAGAGGAAGGCTAATGGCACAGGGCCGTTGATGGGGTGTGAGTGGAAGGGGAATAAATCTCTGTCTTCTCCTCCTGTGCAGTGGGAATTAAGACCCAGAGCATTCTCAAGGGCTGTGTGACATCCAGCCAATGTAGATCCAGCTCCGTCTCTGTGAATTTCGGGAATGGAACGGAAATAAGGATGTACCTCTCCTGCTGCATGGGAGACTCCTGCAGAACAAGCACCGTTACAGGTACCTCTCCCCATCTCTGCCTCTCCTGCCCCATCCCTCTGCACCTCCGGCTGCCTGGAACCTACCTCGTGTTAACTTCCTGAGCCTGGTGGGGGGCGCCCCATGGAATAACACTAATCACCTGCAAATAGTCCTCCTGCCCTGCAGGGGGTGCCCCATGGAACAACACTCAGCCCCTGGGTAGACGGAGTTTAGTGGTTGGGGCTCAGGGTTCCCGCCAGGTGTGAACCCAGCTGGCCCCACCCTGGGCAGGATCCAGGGCTCTCTATTGCTAGGGTTGCCATATTTCCAGTTCCCAAATAGAGGACGCTGCCAGGGGAGAGGGGACCTGGGGGGTACAACTGGGGGTGCTTTAGGGGTAATTTGGGGCTGCAGGAGGGGTATATGTGTACTGGGTGGGGGTAACCGGGGGATGCTGGAGGGGGGTGTGTGTGCTGGGTGGGGGTACCTGGGGGATGCTGGAGGGGAGGGTGTGTACTGGGTGGGGGTACCTGGGGGATGCTTGGGGTACCTGCTGCCTCACTCTCAGGTGCGGGGCACTGTTGCTCACTGTCACTATGCAGGGTGGATGGTGCAGGCCCGGGATGCAGCACCAGCCCGTCCGTCAGCGCCTCCCTATGGGCCTCTCCCCCTCTCCAGGTCACCCCTCCACAGGCTCTGTGGCCCCCAACACGACGGACGCGCCGCCAGGGCCCTGGGCCCCCAACACAACGGACGTGCCGCTGGAAACCGGGGCCCCCAACACGACGGACGCGCCGCCAGGGCCCTGGGCCCCCAACACAACGGATGTGCCGCTGGAAACCGGGGCCCCCAACACGACGGACGCGCCACCGGGAACCGGGGCCCCCAATGCGACGGACGTGACCCCGGAGCCCTGGGCCCCCAACGCGACGGACGTGACGCTGGGGCCCTGGGCCCCCAACGCGACGGACGCGCTGCCGGGAACCGGGGCCCCCAACGCGACGGACGTGACGCCGGAGCCCTGGGCCCCCAACGCGACGGACGTGACGCTGGGGCCCTGGGCCCCCAATGCGACGGATGCGCTGCCGGGAACCGGGGCCCCCAACGCAACGGACGCGACGCCGGGAACCGGGTCCCCCGACACGACGGACACAGCTCCGGGAATCGAAGCTTCCAGTGTGACGAGCTTGGCTCCAGCAGCCCCGACCTCCCGTGCGGCGGGGGTGACTTCAATGACCACAACCTCTGGCACGGCAGGCGCGGCTCCAAGACCAGCTGGGTTCCTCCTCCCAGCCTTTGCTGGCTTCCTCCTGCTGAAGCTTCTCTCTTAATTCCCCACTGGGTGCAACGGCCACACCGCACTGAAATACACCCTGCAGCCTGCATTAGCCCCTCTCCCCTCCAGGCGTTCTCGGCTCCTGCATGGACTCACGTCCCCTTGATATTGTTGCACTGAATAAAACACACTGGAGACCAAACGCTCTGGAACTTTATTTATTTATTTCAATGGAGGGAAAATGTGATACTCGTGGATGGGACCATCAAGAAGCCCGGTAAGAACATAAGAGCGGCCACAGCTAGTCTGGTGCCCTGTCCCCAACACTGGCACAACCACAACTTCAGGTGCAATGCACAGAACACAGTAATTTAGGACAGATCCACCCTGTCTTTCCCTCCTGGCTTCTGGCAGTCAGAGGTTTAGAGACACCCAGAGCGGGGGGTTGTGTCCCTGACAATCTTGGCTAGTTGCCATGGGTGATCCTATCCTCCAGGAACAGTTCTAGTTCTTTTTTGAACCCTGCTGTATTTTTGACCACCCTCACATCCCCTGGCAATGAGTTCCACAGGTTACTTGTAAACTGTGGGGAAAAGTACATCCTCTTGTTTGTATGAAACCTGCTGCCTGTCCATTTCATTGGGTGACCCCTGGTTCTGGTGCTGTGGGACAGGGGAAATAGCAGTTCTCTAGTCACTTTCCCCATGCCATGGCATGATTTTCTAGCCCTCTGTCACATCCCCCCTTAGTCGTCTCTTTGCCAAGTTGAATGGCCCTAATCGTTTTAGTCTCACCTCGTATGGAAGCTGCTCCATGCCCTGAGATTAGGTGAGAAATTTCCCTAGTGGGGAAGTTAGGCATCAGAGCCCGGGAGCTACACAGCCCCAGAGAACGTCAGTTCAGCCTCCAACGGGGGTGCAAACTCTTTGGGACCTGCCAAAGGAGCCACGGTAGGAAACAGACATGCTGGACCCAGGGACCCAGTCTTGAAGTAGCAGAGCTGTGGGGGTCTCCCATGGCAGCCGGGGGCCTGGCTATATGAAGGGGATGTTCCCAGAGAGCCTGCATCACGGTCAGACGCACGGGTCAGCCCCACTTCTCCATTTCAGTCTGCTGTGTAGCAACTCTGCGGTTAATCAGATCCTTCTGTGTGCCGTCCAGCCATATCATCATCATTTTAAACCATGATTTGAGGACTTCAATAGCTCAGACATAGGTGAGGTTTTTCGTAGGAGTGGGTGGGTGAGATTCTGTGGCCTGCGCTGTGCAGGAGGTCGGACTAGATGATCAGAATGGTCCCTTCTGACCTTAGTATCTATGAATCTATGAATCTCACATTGGGTCTTCCAGCTGCCTCTGACCGAAGGGTGTTAAAACACCCTGTTTTCTGGATAGTCTTCTGATGTCCCCTGGCCAAACCGGCTAAGCCTGGACTCCTTCCGCTTCATTGGTGCCAGCTTCCTACTTCCCACATTCATTTCCAACACGGCCCTTCCTTGGCTCTCCAAGCAACCATCTGTGTTCTGATTTCCACTCTGTTCAGATCTGCTCTGTCTTTTCCTCAATCCCCAGCAGCCAGAGCCGGACAAAGGATGGCCTCATTACCGGCTTGTTGGCTTTTATGTTCAGTTTGCTGAGCGGGCATTCTCCTTGCACGGAAACATACGTGTGTATAAGCCAGCGGGTGCCTTCAGCCCGCTCTTGTGGGTGCATCGTGGCAGAGGTTTATGAATCTGGGGCTGCATTATTGCTCTGGAGCCAGACTATTTAGCTCAGGTTTGGGTTTATTGATCCCAGGTTTTGTGAGGGCTTTCCAGTCTCTTCCATGGGAGCTTCCTCTTCTGACCGTGTCATGGCAGCTTGCATGAGTTCATGGAACTTCTGACCGGGCTCTTCTTTTAAGCCTCCTGTTTATGTCACAGCAGAGGGAATCACCCGTGCGCCTGGACAGTTTCCCCGGGGCTCCTGCTTTCTTTCAGAGAAATCCTTTAGTCTGGGCCCAATAGGTACCTTGTCTCCACACACTTCTAGGAGGAGTTCAAATACCTTTTCCACATCTTTTTTTGCCGTTGTGATGACCTTCACTGTGGCCTTGGCCTGGCCCTGGAGATGTTCCTCTACAAAGTCAACATGATCATCTTCAGGTCCTCTTAGCAGGTGCATCGCCGCTGTCAAGGTTCCTTCCCCACTCTGAACTCTAGGGTACAGATGTGGGGACCTGCATGAAAACCTCCTAAGCTTACTTTTACCAGCTTAGGTTAAAACTTCCCCAAGGTACAAACAATTTTACCTTTTGCTCTTGGACTTTCGCTGCCACCACCAAGCGTCTAACACCAGTTACTGGGAAAGAGCTCGTTTGGAAACGTCTTCCCCCCGCAAAATCCTCCCAAATCTTAACTCCCCTTTCCTGGGGAAGGTTTGGTAAAAAATTCTCACCAATTTGCATAGGTGACCACAGACCCAAACCCTTGGATCTTAAGAACAATGAAAAAACAATCAGATTCTTAAAAGAAGAATTTTAATAGAAGAAAATATAAGAGAATCACCTCTGTAAAATCAGGATGGTAAATACCTTCCAGGGTAATCAGATTCAAAACATAGAGAATCCCTCTAGGCAAAACCTTAAGTTACAAAAAGACACAAAAACAGGAATCTCCATTCCATTCAGCACAGCTTATTTTCTCAGCCATTTAAAGAAACAGAATCTAACGCGTCTCTAGCTAGATACTTACTACGTTCTAAGATTCCATCCCTGTTCTGTCCCCGGCAAAAGCGTCACCCAGACAGACAGAGAGAGAGTTTTTTTTCTCCCTCCCTCTAGCTTTTGAAAGTATCTTGTCTCCTCATTGGTCATTTTGGTCAAGTGCCAGCGAGGTTATCCTAGCTTCCTTACCCTTTACAAGTGAAAAGGTTTTTCCTCTGGCCAGGAGGGATTTTAAAGGTGTTTACCCTTCCCTTTATATTTATGACAGCCGCTTTCACAGACTGGATCCACTCCTCCACTATAACACCTGGTCTAATCAGGAACCCACTGAATTCTTTGACCATCTGCTGCTGTGGGACATAAATAGCAGAAGCTTTCATAGCTTCTCCTGTCTGTGGGTGTCTTATTCTCTTAGCTAGTGACAAATCTTCTCTCTGCTCAGTTCTAGCTTTTCATAATGCCTCAGCCTGGTCTGATAATTTACGCTGAAATTCAGCAAATTGGGCCCGTGGTTCTTCAAGTCCAGCCATGACAGGGCTCCTGACCAGATCCAACCAGTAAAGCAATGGGGTGGATCCTACAGATAGGATCCTGTTTGTGATGCAAATTATACAAGCGGGGGAATGGTCCCACTCTTATGGGGGACTTTCCTGGCTTCTGCAGCACCTCAGTGGAATTGGACAGTGACAGGATCTAAATCCTCGCTCCCACTCCCTTCAGCTGGAGCCTGGCCTAGGAGAGCGGCCGAACGTGCAGTGGGGAGAGGTGCAGGGAGAGAAGGAGAGAGTCCCTCTCCGCAGGCCACTCTGGGGTGCCACTTGACCCTCCATGTCTCCTCTATGCATCGGCTCTGAGCCGTCTCTGGGATGCAAGGAAAGTTCACCGCGTGTCCCTCACCCGTCCCAAGCTCAGCTACGCTGCGGTGACACCGCGGGTCGGACACTTGCTCTGGCGGTGCCCACACGCCCTCAGGCACTAGGGGGCAGGACCCTTCTCTGCAGTGTCACCTCCCCATCAGGGTCATGACCCCCCTACGATCCAGGCCTGCTTGGCCTCGTCGCCCTGCCCAGGGCCCTCTGGTGTAGCTCAGCCCTGGCTCCCCTTTGGCCCGACTGCTCTCCGCTACTCCAGCTGCTGGCTTTGACCTGCTCCAGCTCCCAGCTGTGGGCCCTCTGGTTCTGGCTGCTGCTCTGCCCCCAGCCCAGCTCGGGCTGCTGCTGCTGTCCCCTTAACTCTGCCCTGCCTCAGCCCCAGGTCACACGGAGGACGGGCCCCCGGGCTCCTGATTCACTCATTGGCCTGATGCCCTGTCAATTGGGCTGACCTGGAGTGCTGGCCTCTCCCCATTGGCCTGGGGCCTGTCAGTCTCAGGATTCTGTTTTCTCTTTAGCCCGTCCCCTTTCTTTTAGTATTGGTCAATGGTCAGTCAACCCCCCCCCCACCACCCTGCTCAGTTTCAATGAGGGGCCAGCAGCTCCCTGGCACTTCCATGAGAATCTGTGAGGAAACTTTCCAGCACAACGTATTTTAAACGGAAAATCAGGTTTTTTCAACTCAAACTTTTTCACAGCAAGGGCCCCTGCATTGCTCTTAAATTTCAAGTTTTGTAACCACCTTCCCCACAAAAAAACAAAACTATTTTATTTTTTTCTGTTTTCAGCAGTTTTGGGCCACGTTTTTTTCATTTCTTGGCTGAAAATTGTCATGTTTTATAAGATCTGGATGAAAAATTGCCCAGGTTTGAGTCCAAAGATTTTGGCAGGTTTGGGCTAAAGATTGCTTGATTTTTGTCCAAACTCATTTGGTTTTCAGCTGAAAATTGCTCAGCTTCCAGAACATTTTGGTTGAAAATAGTTGGGAACGCAAACGTTTCTCAGGTTTTGACTTTTTTCAGCTTCAAGGTGGTTTGCTTTTGGCAGTTTCTGGGCCAAAAATTGTTCAGGTTTCAGCCGGAAACATTACATTTTTCACCTTTTTTTTGCTGAAAATTGTTTGGGTTTTGATAGTTTGGCCTCAAAACATTGTTGGGTTTAGGCTGAAAATGATTCACTTTTAGGTCAATCATTGTTCCCTTTGTAGCAGTTTGTAGCCAAACCGTATCCAGGTTTTAGCGCTTTTCAACTAACATTATTGTGTCTTTTCAGCTGAACAATTTTCATTTTCTGGCTGAATTTTTTTTAACCTGCAATTTTCTGCCAACGGTTTTATGATTTTCAAATTTTTGAGGTTTTCGGCAGGGCTGGGTGTGTGTGTTTCTGATATAATCTGACATTTACTCTGGGACTGGGAGCGGTAATCCAGTTCTACTCTTGCATAACATTGGTGACACAGTGTGAGGAAGCTGTGGGTGGGCTGATGGACAGAAGGAAGAAACACAAAGGCAATGCTCAAATTACAACCAGCTTGAAACCAGAGCTGCTGTCAAGATCATTAGGAAGGTGATGGAAACCCCTGGAATGAGTTTGCCAGCCTGGTAGAAACTCAACTGCATTGCAGGGCCCTGGCTGTTCTTCATGCCCAGGTTCCTCTGTTCCGTTCTGCATTTAAATGGGGCTTAAATTGAGTGTCAGGGAGATGAAAGAGGAAAAGGAACAAAAACACCCTCAGAGCTTTGGCCCTTATGCCCAAATGTACCAAGAACTTTGCAAAGGTTATTACGAGATCTGGTGGAGGGGGGCAATATTGTTATAACGTATGCAATGAAAAGGCGAGATAGGTCCTGTGACTTTCCCAAGGACACTGAGTGATTGGTGGAGCTGAAAAGGGAATCCAGGCTCCTAGCCCTGCTGTAACCCATGAGATCCTGCTTCCACCTAAGAGCTCGGCTTAGAACCCAGGAGTCCTGCCTCGCAGGCCTTTGCTTTAATCCACCAGACCGCACAGCTGGCGGCAGAATATGGAAGTCCAGCCACCCAGGCCCCCTGATTTACCTTACTAGCCACCACTCTTCTCCCAGAGCTGGAGAGAGAACCCAGGAATCCTGGCAACCAGTTTTAACTACTAGCCTCCCCCGCACCCCCTTATGGAACCCAGGAGTCCTGACTGGCTGGCCTCCTTCCTCCTGCATTAACTAGACCCCACGTTCTTATGGAACCCAGATTTCCAAGGCCCACCCAACCCTACTCCACTGTGCCCTGCTTCCACTCTATAGAACCCAGGCGTCCTCCTTTTCCCAAGGACAGGACCCAGAAGTCTGGCTGCTCTGTACCTTGTGTGATGCGCTGCCCATGTTGCCACCCCAAGCCTCTTAAGGGGAGTTGAATCATAGAATCATAGAATATCATGATTGGAAGGGACTTTAGGAGGTCATCTAGTCCCACCCCCTGCTCAAAGCAGGACCAATCCCCAACTAAATCATCCCAGCCAGGGCTTTGTCAAGCCTGACCTTAAAAACCTCTAAGGAAGGAGATTCCACCACCTCCCTAGGGAACCCATTCCAGCGCTTCACCACCCTCCCAGTGAAATAGTGTTTCCTAATATCCAGCCTAGACCTCCCCCACTGCAACTTGAGACCATTGCTCCTTGTTCTGTCATCTGCTACCACTGAGAACAGTCTAGATCCATCCTCTTTGGAGCCCCCTTTCAGGTAGTTGAAAGCAGCTATCAAATCCCCCCTCATTCTTCTCTTCCGCAGAATTGGTTTCACTCATTCCTGTAATTCATTTCCTAACAGGAAGAGAGGAGAATTTTTCCTTGTGCACAAATGTTTAAAGGGTGGGCAGGGTGCCACGGAGTATGGGGGAGTCCGGGGCCTGCACTCCTCTTCCTGGGATTCACCGTAACTCTCAGCCAGCCAGTAAAACAGAAGGTTTATTGGACAATAGGAACACAGTCTAAAACAGAGCTTGGGGGTACAACCAGGACCCCTCAGTCAAGTCCTTCTGGGGGGCAGGGAGCTTAGACCCCTGCTCTGGGGTTCCCTGGGTTCGACACCTAGCCCAAAACTGAAACCAAACCCCCCCCAGCAGGCTCCTTCCTGCAGCTTTTGTCCAGTTTCCTGGGCAGAGGTGTTACCTCCCCCTCCTGGCTCAGGTGACAGGCTCTCAGGTCTGCATCCCCAATGAAACCCCCCTGCCACATTCCCAGGTCAACACTCCCCCCTCCCTGCTGCGTCACACAGGGCCAGTGAGAAGAATAGAAATGTATATACTCTACCTGATGAAGTGTGCAAATTGTACAGGTTTCTATATTGCATCACAGCAGGTACCTGAGCCCTTCTATAAAAAGAGAAAGAGAGACGGATACAGCCCAGAGCGAGAGACAGACACACCCCAGAGCGAGAGATGGGTACAGCTTTCCCACTCTGCAGAGTTAGCCACCAGCTTCACCCCACAAAAACTTTTTTCTAAGGAGCGTTTGGGTAAGTGATACACCTCCAGTCTGTTGATGCTGTAACCACTAGACCCCCTCCCCTCCCCAAGCCAGGATAGAACACGGGAGACCTGGCTGCTAGCCCCACTCCTCCACCCTATGAATGCTGATGAAGGCGAGAGCCAACGCGCAGACGAGGTAACTGACAGCTGCAGCGGGGTCATATCAAGGGAGAAGAACTGTTCAGCTCCAGTTCTCTACCCAGCGAGTGCAAACAGCTGCTTGAGACTGAGGGGATGTGGCAGGAGAGAGCCGCCCATGGCCGAGTCGGAGAGGGGACTCTCTGACTCCCGTGTAAACTTTTGGACTCCTTCGGCTGGGATCAGGGAAATCAGCTCTGCCCTGGCACAACAGAACATGAGGGTGGCTGAGAGTGGGGAAACTGAGGCAGCTGCAGATCACTGGCAATGCTGTGACACCTCGCAAGAGTGGGAAGCCCCCAGCACAGTGCAGGGGAGCAGGGGGACAGAGGTAGCTGCCACTAGGAGGGAGGGGGAATGTCTCCCCCCAGCCTATGGCTGCCTGATGGCCTGTGGCAAAGTGAGGGACCCCAACTGGGTAGGGGAGATGTCACAGCTGTGTGTTGTGTTCCTCCTCCCCCAAGGGAACCTCAGGCCCTGATTGGTGGGGAGGGGGAACAGAGGTAATTTGGCTCTGGAGGAGGGATAAGAGTTTGCCTTTTTCTGGGCCCAGGGATCCCTCCACTGTTCAAAATAGTGTGTGGCTGAGAGCCACTTTGCAGAGACCGGGACATTGTGTATCAAGCACTGTTTGCAGTGGCAAGCTATTGCTTTAAGAGTGGGGGGGGGATGGCTTCCTGGTCCTGTTGGCAGCCGTGGGTGCTCTGCAGGGAGACGTGGGACCAGGGGCAGTCTGCAAAAAAACAGCCTAAAACAAGGTTTGAGTTATTTATCACTGCAGTATGGAGCAGCCTGTTTTGTCTCCCTCTCCTCTGTGGTTCTTGGGTGATTGTTTTGAATCTCCAGAAACAGAGTCACTTTATGCTGCAGCCTTCTGGCAGTACTATGCGCCCTGCAGCATGTTGGGCTGCTTTCCCTGGCAACCAGGCCTGGGTGGAGAGAACCCAGGAGTCCTGGCTCTCAATCTGCCAGCTCTAACCCACTAGACCCCACTCCCCTCACCAGGGATAGAACCCAGGAGTCCTGACAATTGGATTTAATTACTAGGCCCCACTCACCCATCAGTGGAACCCAGGAGTCCTGACCTGCAGAACCTCTTCCTCCTACATTTATTAGACCCAACATCCTTATGAAAACAAGAAATCTAAATTTCAAAGGCCCACTCAATCTTACTCTACTCTACCCTGCTTTCCACTCTATAGAACCCAGGCATCCTGACTCCCACCCCCACTTCTCTAACCACAGGATCCCGCTTCTCATAGAATTATAGAACTGGAAGGGGTCTTGCAAAGTCATCTGTTCCAGGCCCCTTCACTCATGGCAGGACTAAGTATTACCTAGACCATCCCTGACAAGCATTTGTCTGACCTGCTCATAAAAATCTCCAATGATGGAGTTTCCACTGTGACGGGTTCAGTCACAGATATCCCCTTGGGACTGCCACCTGATGTGCTGAAGTTACCTCTGAGGCCATTTTCCCTGCCAGCCTGGGACTCCAGAACCCTGCCTTGTTGAGCAAGACATGCTAGCCTGGGGTCTGAACCACGTCCCCCCAAAACTGCAGACTTAACTGAAAAACAGCTTAGAAAGTGCTCCTGTCTCTAGCACCCAGATACCCAGTTCCCAATGGGATCCAAACCCCAAATAAATCCGTTTTCCTCTGTATAAAGCTTATACAGGGTAAACTCATAAATTGACCACCCTCTATAACACTGATAGAGAGATATGCACAGCTGTTTGCTCCCTCAGGTATTAATCACTTACTCTGGGTTTACTAATAAACAAAAGTGATTTTATTAAGTATAAAAGGTACGATTTGAGTGGTTTCAAGTAATAACAGACAGAACAAAGTAAGTCACCAAGCAAAATAAAGCAAAAAACACGCAAGTCTAAGTCTAATACATTAAGAAACTGTTTACAGGTAAAAACTTCACCCTCAGAGATGTTCCAATAAGAGAAGAGGTGGGGCGCAGGGGTGGAGGGAGCTTGGCTGCCAGTGGGTGCAGAGGACCCGCTAATTTTTCCCCATGGGTGCTCCAGCCCTGGAGCACTCATGCAGACAGTGCCTATGAATGATTTTTCTCCCTCCTCCTTGTAACATCCTTTTATGTGCTTGAAAACTGTTCTCATGTCCCCCCTCAGGCTTCACTTCCCCAGACTAAACAAACCCAGTTTTTATAATCTTCCCTCATAGGTCACGTTTTCTAGACCTTTCACCATTTATATTACTCTTCTCTGAAGCGGGGGCGGGGGAAGAGGCAGTGGGGAAGGAAGGGGGGGCTGGGGATGGGATGGAGCGGTGGGGAAGAGACATGGGATGGGGAAGAGAAGGGGAGTGGGAAGTGGAGGCAAGGGAAAGAGGCAGTGGGGAAGGAAGAGGGTGAGGTGGGGAGGAGATGGGGCAGTGGGGAAGAGGCAGGGGATGGGGAAGAGAAGGGGATGTGGGGGGAAGAGGGGGAAGGAAGAGCAGTGGTAGGAAGGGGGTGGGATTGGATGGGGCAGTGGGGAAGAGGCAGGGATGGGAAGAGAAGGGGAGGTGGAAGCGGAGGCAAGGGAAAAAGTCCGTGGGTAAGGAAGAGGGTGGGATGGGGGAATTGGCAGTGAGAAGAGGCAGGGGATGGACGATAAGGGATGGGAAGAGGGGCAGTGTGGAAGAGGCAGTGAGGAAGGAAGGGGGTGAGGTGGGGAGGAGATGGGGCAGTGGAGAAGAGGCAGGGGATGGGGAAGAGAAGGGGATGGGGAAGAGGGGGCAGGGGGGAAGAGGTAGTGAGGAAGGAAGGGGTGAGGTGGGGAGGAGATGGGGCAGTGGAGACGAGGCGGGGGATGGGGAAGAGGGGGAAGGGGGAAGAGGCAGTGGGGAAGGAAGGGGGTGGGATGGGGAGGGTATGGGGCAGTGGGGAAGGGGCAGGGGATGGGGAAGAGAAGGGGAGGGGGAAAGCTGGAGCCCAGCCTGCCCACCTCCATGAAACCAGTGGCCTGTGCTCCCCACTGCCATGTTGGAGCCTCCACATTTATTTATTGACAAATACAATTTGCAGAATTTTAAAATATTTTAAAAAATTTTATTTTTTTGCTGCAGACTCCCCTCAGGAATATGGGGTGCTATGCAGCTGTGATGGTGGGCTGTGAGGAAATAGGTGGGCAGTGGGAAGATCTATGGGCAGGGGCCGCTGGGCATAAGGGTGGGGCACTGGGCAGGGGGGCTGCGTGATGCGGGCCCACCCTCAAGGGGAAGGGTCATGCTGGCAGCACAGGGCTGGGCAGCCAGTGTGTGTCTGGCAGCTGCAGATTTGTAAACAGTGCCCTCCTGCTGGGCTGTGTGGAGTGGGGCCTCATTGCCCCCAGCCCGCCCTTCACTCTCAAGATTGACCATCCCACCCCCCCTGAACCTTGCCCCATGGGGGCCCACAAATATGTGTGGTGCCAGGCCCACAAAAAATTAATCCAGCCCTGCCTGTGAATGATACTGAACATTGTGTATGGAGCACTGTTTGCAATAGCAAGATATTACTTTAAGAGTGGGTGAATCAGGGGAGTAGGGTTTCCTGGTCCTGCTGGCAGTCTTGGAGGCTCTGCAGGGAAGTGTGGGACTGGAGGCAGACTGGAAAGAACCAGCCGAGAACAAGGTGGGCAAGTTGTCTCTTGGTGCCGTAGGGAGCAGCCTGCTTTGTCTCACTCAGATTAAGGAGCAGCCTGCTTTGTGTCCCTCGTTTGTGTTCATATGTGTGATTGTTCTGGATTCCAAGAAAAAGAGTCACCTTAAAGCACAACCTTCCAGCAGGAGCATTTCAGGTTTGTCTCTGACTTCTCCTGGTGGCTGCCACAAACATACCAGCCGCCAAGGGCTCAGTGCTGCGGCTACCCCAGAGCTGTGGCAAATGGCTCTGTGGTTCCACCCACCCTGTCAGCTGGATTGTGCATGTGGAATCCTTCGTCTGATCTCATTTCAGCCTGTCTGTGATAAATCCCCCAACTTGAGTTTTGGTTGCATCAGAGACCGCAGCGCCGATCTCCTGCTTCCCCATCACCATGGAGGCTTCTCTTGCCGTCTACATCCTCGCTGCTCTCCTGGCGGTGGGTGAGTGGGGTCTGTTCCTACAGGGGCTGATTTCCTAACTTCTCCAATGTGCCAACAGCTCAGAGCCGCCTGTCAGATAAATCTGTTCCTGAACATAACCGAAAAGCAGTCGGAGGATAACGAGGGCTGAGCTGGGAGCGTCTGAGTGACAACGTCTGAGGAGGAGGGGGCTGGAAGTCACAAAGTCGCTGTGACAGAGAGTGAAACAATTCTGGAAATGGGAGGAAACATTTACACTTTAAATCACTAGAACTGAATCGTGACTGGGCACATTTCAGAGCTGGCCAGAAACAAGGGGCATTCCTGACAGGGGATTTGCACCATGAGTTTGTCTGAAAGGAAACAGATCTGAATTTCACGCACATGAGCTCAAGAGAATATAAAAGGCATTTCTACATCATGATCCCCAGTTGGTGTCAATGGGGCCAGAACTGCAGCTGGGGTCAGTTAAATTCAGGGGAAAGTGAGGGGGCAAGGAAGGGACAAATCTAGACCTGTCATGTTCTCTCTCCTTCTCCAGGGGCCTGTCTGCAGTGTGAGGTTTGCGCTGGAGTTGGAAACAGCTGTATGCAGTATGCAGACCTGCGCCCCTGGACAAGACTCTTGTGGCATCTTTCTTACTGAAGTCATACTGGGTAGGTGAAATGGACCCTTATCTACATGGGTCAGGGAACAGGCTGGGGAGCCAGGACTCCTGGATTCTATTCTACACCTTCCTCTGGGACGGGAGTGGGGTGGCTGGGTTCAAACAGGAAATGACTGGGAGTCAGGACTCCTGGGCTTTGTGCTGCATCCTGCGGGCTCATACACCAAAGGCATTTGAGAGAGGGTCTCAGATGAAAGGCCCAGCAAATTCACAGTGGCGGCAGTTTTTACAGTTCAAACACTGTCCTGGCGACAGTTTTGATGTTCCGCGTCGGTAAAGGATGGCGCCCTTACCGTGTAGAGAAGAAGAGGTGCTAGGAAGAATGACGCGGTTGTGATGAGCTGTATGAACGGAACAGAACAAGTTTGATGTAAGAAAGCGTCTCAGGGCAGGTGTCGGTGCCGGGAGCTTGGGGAAGGGGCTCTGGGACCCCCAAAGTCACGATGGCTGCAACTGAAGCCTCTGATGGCCCCAGGTGTCCAATGTAGCTGCGCTTGGGAATCCATCCAGGTGACTAGCCAGCCAGGGGGTCAGGGGCCCACTGAGGATGGGATCCGCAAAAGCCAGCACGCTGAGTGGGAGCCACCTAAGCCAGCCAGTAGGAAATGCCGAGGAGAGGGGTGTGGCCTAAGCCCGGCCCCCACGAGGAATTTGGCCCTACATCTTGGCTTCACAGAGGCGCCTGGCTCTGGTTGGGATCCACAGCCAGGAACCCCTCGCCGGGAGTCGGGCGTCTGAACCGGGTCAGCCTTTCCTTGCAGAAGACAGCGGTGGAGGAGGGGCTGCCAGGAGACCCCAGTGGCTGGGCGCTCAGCTGGGCCCTGGGGAAGCCAAGTTCAAATCCCCACTTGGCCAAAATCGGGTTGGAGCTTCAGCCCAGATCCCTCCCCTCCGACGGTTGTGCCTGGCCCTCTGGATCCGGGTGGGTCTCTCTGTCTCCCCGTTGAAGCCACCCCACATTGTATGAAATAGTTAAACATTCCCTGGAACCTGATTCCCCCACGTCCACAGGGAGCGTCCGACCCACTGGGCTCCTGGATATCCAGGGGGAGCAATCCAGCATCTCCTCCCCTGGCTTGCTTTGTGCAGGGCCGGATCCAGTGGGCATGCTCCGAGGGCATCCCCTGGATCAGGCCCTGCAGGTGATATTGGAAGGAGAATGCCTAGTCTGTGAATCCCGCCATGGCTATGCGGTGGCTGGATGCCCAGTGTCGGGATATCAGCAGCCTGGCACATACCCCCTGGTGGGAACTTTGGCAGCGAAGGGACTTTCTCGGTAGGAGATTTGGGGCCCCCAGGTTTAGGTGGCAGCTGAGTGTGGAGCTGGAGGATCTAAGTGCTGGGTTTAGGTGCTGAAATGGCTTTCTCTAGCCCTGTAGGACCTCGGGTGAGTCACTTCCCCTCTCTGTGCCTCAGTTTCCCCATGGTTAGAGGAAGACTAATGGCACAGGGTGTTGTTGTGAAGGTGGGGTGGGAGTGGAAGGGGAATCTCAGACTTCTTCTCTTGTGCAGCGGGAGTGATGACACAGAGCTTTCTCAAGGGCTGTATCCCATCCGGCGAATGTAAAGCTGGCCCCGTCTCTATGAATTTTGGGAACGGAATGACAACAAGGATGAGCATCGCCTGCTGCGTGGGAGACACCTGCAGAACAACCACCGTTACAGGTACCTCTCCTGCCCCATCCCTCTGCACCTCCTGCTGCCTGGAACCTGCCCCACGTTAACATCCTGAGTCTGGTCCTCCCGCCCTGCAGGAGGCGCCCCATGGAATAACACTGAGCCCCTGGCTGGGCGGAGTTTAGTGGGCGGGGCTCTAGGCTGCGCCCAGGTGTGAACCCAGCTGGCCCCACCTGGGGCGGGGTCCAGGACTCCCTGCTGCAAACCCCTCCCCCGCTGCCCCCAGCGTCCCCGGAGCTACAGCTCCCCCTGCAGGGGGCACCCAGGGCTCGTCCCCCGAACTGACTGCGTTTGCTCCAGTTCTTCCCAGTGTCCCCGGCTGCCACCAAACCGAATGGCCAGAGCTGCCAGGGCTATTATGTGTTGAATGCTGGTCAATGCAACGAGCAGACCACAGAGTGTGCTGGATCCGAGACCCAGTGTCTTGACGCCCGCTGGGACAGTAACGATTGGTAACTTCAGTTCATTTATTCTGGCGTTTTTTTCATAGATTCATAGATACTAAGGTCAGAAGGGACCATTCTGATCATCGAGTCCGACCTCCTGCACACCGCAGGCCACAGAATCTCACCCACCCGCTCCTACAAAAAACCTCACCTATGTCTGAGCTATTGAAGTCCTCAAATCGTGGTTTAAAGACTTCAAGGAGCAGAGAAGCCTCCCTCAAGTGACCCGTGCCCCATGCTACAGAGGAAGGCGAAAAACCTCCAGGGCCTCTTCCAATTTGCCCTGGAGGAAAATTCCTTCCCGACCCCAAATATGGTGATCAGCTAAACCCTGAGCATATGGGCAAGATTCACCAGCCAGATACTACAGAAAATTCTTTCCTGGGTAACTCAGATCCCATCCATCTAATATCCCATCTCAGGGGATTAGGCCTATTTACCCTGAATATTTAAAGATCAATTAATTACCAAAATCACATTATCCCATCATACCATCTCCTCCATAAATTTATTGAGTATAATCTTAAAGCCAGATAGGTCTTTTGCCCCCACTGCTTCCCTTGGAAGGCTATTCCAAAACTTCACTCCTCTGGTGGTTAGAAACCTTCACCTAATTTCAAATCTAAATTTCCTGGTGGCCAGTTTATACCCATTTGTTCTTGTGTCCACATTGGTGCTGAGCTTAAATAATTCCTCTCCCTCTCCTGTATTTATCCCTCTGATGTATTTATAAAAAGAAAAGGAGTACCGGTGGCACCTTAGAGACTAACAAATTTATTAGAGCATAAGCTTTCGTGAGCTACAGCTCACTTCATCGGATGCATTTGGTGGAAAAAACAGAGGAGAGATTTATATACACACACACAGAGAACATGAAACAATGGGTTTATCAACATGTTTCATGTTCTCTGTGTGTGTGTATATAAATCTCTCCTCTGTTTTTTCCACCAAATGCATCCGATGAAGTGAGCTGTAGCTCACGAAAGCTTATGCTCTAATAAATTTGTTAGTCTCTAAGGTGCCACCGGTACTCCTTTTCTTTTTGGGAATACAGACTAACACGGCTGCTACTCTGAAACCTGTGATGTATTTATAGAGAGCAATCATATCTCCCCTCATCCTTCTTTTAGTTAGGTTAAACAAGCCAAGCTCCTTAAGTCTCCTTTCATAAGACAAGTTTTCCATTCCTCGGATCATCCTAGTAGCCCTTCTCTGTACCTGCTCCAGTTTGAATTCATCCTTTTTAAACATGGGAGACCAGAACTGCACACAGTATTCTAGGTGAGGTCTCACCAGTGCCTTGTATAACGGTACTAAAACCTCCTTATCCCTACTAGAAATGCCTCTCCTGATGCATCCCAAAACCGCATTAGCTTTTTTCACAGCCATATCACATTGGCAGCTCATAGTCATCCTATGATCAACCAATACTCCAAGGTCTTTTTCCTCTTCCGTTACTTCTAATTGATGCGTCCCCAGCTTATAACTAAAATTCTTGTTATTAATCCCTAAATGCATAACCTTACACTTCTCACTATTAAATTTCATCCTATTACTATTACTCCAGTTTACAAGGTCATCCAGATTCTCCTGTATAATATCCCGATCCTTCTCTGAATTGGAAATACCTCCCAGCTTTGTATCATCTGCAAACTTTATTAGCACACTCCCACTTTTTGTGCCAAGGTCAGTAATAAAAAGATTAAATAAGATTGGTCCCAAAACTAATCCCTGAAGAACTCCACTGGTAACCTCCCTCCAACCTGACAGTTCACCTTTCAGTAGGACCCGTTGCAGTCTCCCCTTTAACCAATTCCTTATCCACCTTTTGATGTTCATATTGATCCCCATCTTCTCCAATTTAAATAATAATTCCCCATGTGGCACGGTATCAAACGCCTTACTGAAATCTAGGTAAATTAGATCCACTGCGTTTCCTTTATCTAAAAAATCTGTTACTTTCTCAAAAAAGGAGATCAGGTTGGTTTGGCACGATCTACCTTTTGTAAAACCATGTTGTATTTTGTCCCATTTACCATTGACTTCAATGTCCTTAACTAATTTCTCCTTCAAAATTTTTTCTAGAACCTTGCATACTACAGATGTCAAACTAACTGGCCTGTAGTTACCCAGATCACTTTTTTTCCTTTCTTAAAAATAGGAACTATATTAGCAATTCTCCAATCATTCGGTACAACTCCTGAGTTTACATATTCATTAGAAATTCTTGCTAATGGGCTTGCAATTTCAGGTGCCAATTCCTTTAATATTCTTGGATGAAGATTATCTGGGCCCCCCGATTTAGTCCCATTAAGCTGTTTGAGTTTTGCTTCTACCTCAGATATGGTAATATCTACCTCCATATCCTCATTCCCATTTGTCATGCTACCATTATCCCCAAGATCCTCTTTAGCCTTATTAAAGACTGAGGCAAAATATTTGTTTAGATATTGGGCCATGCCTAGATTATCTTTAACCTCCGCTCCATCCTCAGTGTTTAGCGGCCCCACTTCTTCTTTCTTAGTTTTCTTCTTATTTATATGGCTATAGAACCTTTTACTATTGGTTTTAATTCCCTTTGCAAGGTCCAACTCTACTTGACTTTTAGCCTGTCTCACTTTATCCCTACATGTTCTGACCTCAATTAGGTAGCTTTCCTTGCTGATCCCTCCCATCTTCCACTCCCTGTATGCTTTCTGCTTCTTCTTAAACACCTCTCTAAGATGCTTGCTCATCCAGCTTGGTCTACAACTCCTGCCTATGAATTTTTTCCCCTTTCTTGGGATACAGGCTTCCGATAGCTTCTGCAGCTTTGATTTAAAGTAATCCCAGGCCTCCTCTACCTTTAGATCCATAAACACTTCAGTCCAATCCACTTCCCTAACTAATTTCCTTAATTTTTGAAAGTCAGTCCTTTTGAAATCAAAAACTCTAGTTGCAGATTTATTTTTGTTAATTCTTCTGTTCAGTTTGAACTGAATTAGCTCATGATCACTTGAGCCAAGATTGTCCCCTACAACCATTTCTTCTATGAGGTCCTCGCTACTCACCAAAATTAAATCTAAAATGGCATCCCCTCTAGTCGGTTCAGCAACTACTTGATGAAGGAATCCATCAGCTATCGCATCTAGGAAAAGCTGAGCCCTATTATTATTACTAGCATTGGTTTTTCAGTCTATATCTGGGAAGTTAAAGTCTCCCATGATCACGCAGTTTCCATTAGTATTTACTTTATTAAAAACATTAAAAAGGGCTCTATCCATATCCAAATTAGATCCCGGCGGTCTATAGCACACCCCAAGCCCTATCGTAGGAGAGGCTCTACTAGTTATCTTCCCCAATGTAATTTTTGCCCAGACGGACTCTGTCTTATCCATTGCATCGCTTCTTATTTCTTTACATTCTACCTCATCATTGATATACAATGCTACTCCACCACCTTTACCTTTGTTTCTGTCTTTCCTAAACAGCACACACCCTTCAATACCTGTAGTCCAGTCATGACTACTATTCCACCATCTTTCTGTTATCCCTATAATATCTGGTTTCACTTCCTGCACCAGTAGCTCTAGTTCCTCCATTTTGTTACCTAGGCTCCTCGCATTGGTGTATAAACATCTTAATTTTTGCTGTTTGGCCTCGCTCACATTTTGTACCCTATTAGGCACAGTCATTTTACAGCCAGTATAACCTATTAGACTAGTATCCACACCGCCCTCGCTCCTTATATACATTCTCCTACCCACGGCTGTATCCTTTCTTACTTCGTCTTCTTCCCTCTCAATGCTAAAATCTGGCGTGGAGATTACCTGGACATCTCCCAACCATCTCCCCCAAATTCCTAGTTTAAAGCTCTCTTCATCAGTTGTGCCAGCCTCCATCCTAGAAGTCTATTTCCTTCCCTACTCAGATGAAGTCCATCCTGAGAGAACTGTCCTCTGTCTGTGAATGCCTCCCGGTGGCCATACATCCCAAAGCCCTCCTTATAGCACCACTGCCTAAGCCATCTGTTGACAGTCATAATCTTGTCAGATCTTTGTTGCCCTTCTCTAGGAACAGGCAGGATCCCACTAAAGATCACCTGAGCCTCGATTTCCTTAAGCGTCTTCCCCAGCCTAGCATAGACTCCCTTAATACTTTCCAGCGAGAATCTAGCCGTATCATTTGTTCCCACATGAAGGATAATTAGGGGATTCTTTCCCGCTCCCTTTAGGATCCTTTTCAACCTCAGGTCTACATCCCGTATCTTAGCACCCGGAAGACAGCACACCCTTTTATTCTCTGGATCAGCTCTAGTTACAGGCCTGTCTATTCTTCTCAATAAAGAGTCCCCGATCACATAGACCTGCCTTTTCCTGGTGACGGTGCTATTCTCCAGTCTCTCCCCTGTTCCCTCTGGCTGCAAGTTCTTTCCATTCCTATTTTCCCTTATAATCCTCTTCAACCCATCCTGTATCCTCCTGGGGCTCATATTTGGTGTAGTCTCCCTTGACTCTTCCGCTTTTCCTATAGGACTAGCCTCTCTTCTCTTCTTCCTTACCCTTCCACCTTCAGCGACTATGTGCTGAGCCCCTTCTTCATTTTCCAACTCTGCAAACCTGTTCCTAAGCTCTATTTCTCCTTCACTAGCCCGTCTTTTCCTCTGCCTGGTTCTTTTAGTCACATGCTTCCACTGACCACTTTCCTCACCCAGTCTCCCCTCAAAATTCCCCAGCCCTGCTTCCATCCATGAGTCTGAGCTTTTCCCTTCAGATACCTCATGTCTTTGCTCCATCATCTGCTCAAACCCCTTCCTAAACTCAACCAGACTTTCCACCTGCATCTCCAGACCTCGGATCTTTTCCTCCATCAGCTCTATCAGACGGCATTTCATGCAGACAAAACTCTTACCAGGTCCCCCTCCAGGATCATGTACATACCACAGCTTCCACATCCAGTCATCCTCAATGTGTCTTCCACTACAGGAGTCACTCCCACAGCTGCCTCCGTATCCATCATAGCCTTCCCACCTAAGTCCTGTTCATCTGGGAAACACAAGCCACACCAAAAGACCACCCTGCCCAGCAAACACAAACCCCAAACAAGCACCACAACACAAACTCCCCTTTCAAACTCCCACTCAAACGCCCCTGTTGACAGCTCTGTTTGCTAGCGTCTGTGCCGCTGCAGCTGTCTGTTATTTTTCCTTTGCTGTATCTTTCCCTCCCCCGCCCCCCTCTTGGAGCAGAAGCGAGATGCTGGGTACGGGCTGCTAGGGAAAGGTATCGGCTGCAGATCAGGACTCCTGGGTTCTGTTCCCAGTGCTGGCCTCCAGTGTGACCTTGGACCAGTGTCTCCCGCTCCCGGTGCCTCTGGTTCTCTTTCTCTCCATTGCCTGTATAAAGTTTAATCTGCAAACTCTTTGTGGTAGGGCCTGGCTTAGTCCTGGGAACCCCTGTTGTTTTAGGCACTGGACAGACCCCTGACCAAGATTTGGGTCCCCTCTTGTGCCAGGTGCTGCGCAGACCTTTGACTGATATTGGGGTCCCCTATTCTGCCAGATGCTGAAGGAATCCCAGTGAGATACAGTCCCTGCCCCCAAAGATCCTGCAATCTAAACAGGAAAAAGAAGGATGGTTCTCCTTATTTTAAAGATGGGGAAACTGAGGCACAAAACAGTGCCATGACTTGTCCCATGTCACATAGGAAGGCTATGGCAGAGCTGGGATCTGAACCTAGTTTTGTGGAGTCCAATCATGGTGCCTTAATTCACTACAAGCCACCCTTCTTGGAGATCCCCAAGCCACCAGCACTGATCTGCTGCTTTGTAGATGAGCCCTGGGGCTAATACAGCCCTGATCCAACCCAGGTGCTGTCAGTGGGCTCTAGATCAGGGTTGCAAGTGACTTGTTTACACTCACACAATGAGTCTGTGTCAGAGTAGAGGAGAAGGGGGAGGCCATCCAGGCCCAGACAGGCTGGGGGGAGCAGAGCAGATGGGGAGATGGAGACTGGGGGGGAGTTTGGTGGGGCCCTGAGGAGGGGAAGACCATTGTGTCCTAGTCCAGCTGGAGGAGTGAAGCTGCTCCCCTGAGAATCGCCTGCTTTCCTCCAAACACGCAGATGGAAGTCTCATGCCAACGGCCATGAAGGGCTGCGTTTCCGAGTCCATCTGTGCCCAGTTTGAAGTGGGTTCAAGAACCATCGGAGGGATCTGTGTAAATCTAACCATGGCCAACGGCACAGCGGCCTCTGGCATGGCAGGCGTGCCTCCAGTGGCCATGACCCCCTGTCATAAATATAAAGGGAAGAGTAAACTCCTTTAAAATACCTCCTGGCCAGAGGAAAAACCCTTTCACCTGTAAAGGGTTAAGAAGCTAGGATAACCTCGCTGGTACCTGACCAAAATGACCAATGAGGAGACAAGATACTTTCAAAGCTGGAGGGGGAGGAACGAAGGGTCTGTGTCTCTCTGTGTGATGCTTTTGCCGGGGACAGAACAGGGATGGAGTCTTAGAACGTAGTAAGTATCTAGCTAGAGACGCGTTAGATTCTGTTTCTTTAAATGGCTGAGAAAATAAGCTGTGCTGAATGGAATGGAGATTCCTGTTTTTGTGTCTTTTTGTAACTTAAGGTTTTGCCTAGAGGGATTCTCTATGTTTTGAATCTGATTACCCTGGAAGGTATTTACCATCCTGATTTTACAGAGGTGATTCTTTTATTTTTTCTTCTATTAAAATTCTTCTTTTAAGAATCTGATTGTTTTTTCATTGTTCTTAAGATCCAAGGGTTTGGGTCTGTGTTCACCTATGCAAATTGGTGAGGATTTTTATCAAACCTTCCCCAGGAAAGGGGGTGTAAGGTTTGGGAGGATTTTGGGGGGAAAGACGTTTCCAAACGGGCTCTTTCCTAGTTATATACCTGTTAGATGTTTGGTGGTGGCAGCGATAAAGTCCAAGGGCAAAAGGTAAAATAGTTTGTACCTTGGGGAAGTTTTAACCTAAGCTGGTAAAAATAAGTGTAGTGGGTTTTCATGCAGGTCCCCACATCTGTACCCTAGAGTTCAGAGTAGGGAAGGAACCTCCCACGCTGCAGGCATGGCACCAGGAGCAGCCGGGCTTCTCCTTCCAGCCCTCTCTGGGCTCCTCCTGCTGATGCTTCTCTCCTGATTCCCCACCCAGTGCAACGGCGCCACCGCACTGAAATCCACCCTGCAGCCTGCGTTAGCCCCTTGCCCCCTCCCCCCACAGCGGTTCTCGGCTTCTGTGAATTTTTGTTCTCCAGCTCCTCCGGCTGCTTTGTATAGAGGATGGGCCCCGGCCATCAGTTGCCAGGGAGGGGCTGGCTGAATGGGGGTGCAGGGATACATAGGGATGGGGGCGGGGGTTGAGGGACACATGTGGACATTGGAAAATGTGCCTGACTGAAAGGGAGAGGCTAGGGGTGAGTCAGGGTCTGCATGAGGCAGGCTCCCCAACTCCCTAACAGTTACCCCCCCCCGAAAAAACCTGTTCCATACTTCTCCCACCTGCACCCAACAACACTCCACGTTCTCTCCCAGGCTCCTTCCCTCTCCCTCAGCTCCTCTGTTACCCCAGACTCCCCCCAGCCTTTGCACTGCTTCTGAGGGATGCAGGAAATATGGTTCTGTATTGTAGTTTAAATGAATTATTACTCAGATTGCTGTATTAATATGACTAGTAAGGAATCTATTTGTCAAAAAACATTTCCTGAATCTTTTTCATTGTCTGTACTGTTACAGACATACTTGCTGACAGGTATTTTGGTAATTCATTTCAAAATAATTGAAACTGGTGGGATTATACTGTGTTATTTTGACACACAACCTATGCAGAATTTTGAAGAATTTTACAATATTGTGTGCAGAATTTTTCATTTTTTGGTGCAGAATTCCCCCAGGAGTAAATTTAAATGGCCATTAACAGAAAAGGAGTACTTGTGGCACCGTAGAGACTAACAAATTTATTTGAGCATAAGCTTTTGTGAGGTACAGCTCACTTCATCGGATGCATTCAGTGGAAAAGACAGTGGGGAGATTTATATACACAGAGAACATGAAACAATGTGTGTTACCATACACACTGTAACAAGAGTGATCACTTAAGGTGAGCTATTACCAGCAGGAGAGCAGGGGGGAAAAAACCTTTTGTAGTGATAATCAAGGTGGGCCATTTCCAGCAGTTGACAAGAATGTCTCAGGAACAGTAATGGGGGGGCGAGGGGAAGGAATAAACATGGGGAAATAGTTTTACTTTGTGTAATGATCCATCCACTCCCAGTCTCTATTCAAGCCTAAGTTAATTGTATCCAGTTTGCAAATTAATTCCAATTCAGCAGTCTCTCCTTGGAGTCTGTTTTTGAAGTTTTTTTGTTGAAGGATAGCCACTCTCAGGTCTGTAATCGAGTGACCATAGAGATTGAAGTGTTCTCCGACTGGTTTTTGAATGTTATAATTCTTGATGTCTGATTTGTGTCCATTTATTCTTTTACGTAGAGACTGTCCAGTTTGACCAATGTACATGGCAGAGGGGCATTGCTGGCACATGATGGCATATATCACATTGGTAGATGCGCAGGTGAACGAGCCTCTGATAGTGTGGCTGATGTGATTAGGCCCTATGATGGTATCCCCTGAATAGATACGTGGACAGAGTTGGCAACGGGCTTTGTTGCAAGGATAGGTTCCTGGGTTAGTGGTTCTGTTGTGTGGTGTGTGGTTGCTGGTGAGTATTTGCTTCAGGTTTGGGGGGCTGTCTGTAAGCAAGGACTGGCCTGTCTCCCAAGATCTGTGAGAGTGATGGGTCGTCCTTCAGGATAGGTTGTAGATCCTTGATGATGCGTTGGAGAGGTTTTAGTTGGGGGCTGAAGGTGATGGCTAGTGACGTTCTGTTATTTTCTTTGTTGGGCCTGTCCTGTAGTAGGTGACTTCTGGGTACTCTTCTGGCTCTGTCAATCTGTTTCTTCACTTCAACAGGTGGGTACTCTAGTTGTAAGAATGCTTGATAGAGATATTGTAGGTGTTTGTCTCTGTCTGAGGGGTTGTAACAAATGCGGTTGTATCGTAGAGCTTGGCTGTAGACAATGGATCGTGTGGTGTGATCTAGATGAAAGCTGGAGGCATGTAGGTAGGAATAGCGGTCAGTAGGTTTCCGGTATAGGGTGGTGTTTATGTGACCATCTCTTATTAGCACCGTAGTGTCCAGGAAGCTATCTTCGAGACACCACTGACTTCCTGAGGAAACTACAATCCATCGGTGATCTTCCTGAAAACACCATCCTGGCCACTATAGATGTAGAAGCCCTCTACACCAACATTCCACACAAAGATGGACTACAAGCCGTCAGGAACAGTATCCCCGATAATGTCATGGCAAACCTGGTGGCTGAACTTTGTGACTTTGTCCTCACCCATAACTATTTCACATTTGGGGACAATGTATACCTTCAAATCAGCGGCACTGTGATGGGTACCCGCATGGCCCCACAGGATGCCAACATTTTTATGGCTGACTTAGAGCAACGCTTCCTCAGCTCTCGTCCCCTAATGCCCCTACTCTACTTGCGCTACATTGATGACATCTTCATCATCTGGACCCATGGAAAAGAAGCCCTTGAGGAATTCCACCATAATTTCAACAATTTCCATCCCACCATCAACCTCAGCCTGGACCAGTCCACACAAGAGATCCACTTCCTGGACACTACGATGCTAATAAGGGATGGTCACATAAACACCACCCTATACCGGAAACCTACTGACCACTATGCCTACCTACATGCCTCCAGCTTTCATCCAGATCACACCACACGATCCATTGTCTACAGCCAAGCTCTACGATACAACTGCATTGGCCAGAAATGAGGGATTTGGGATGCAGGAGGGGGCTCCAGGCGAGGGGGGACAGAGGGGTTCAGGGTGTGGGAGGGGGCTCTGGGTTGGGGTGCAGGGGGGTGAGGGCTCCATCTGGAGGTGCAGGCTCTGGAACAGGGATTGGGATGAGGGTTTGGGGGTTCAGGAGTGGGCTCCGGGTTTGGGGGGGCTCAGGGCTGGCACAGGGGGTTGGGGCTTGGGGTGGGGGCAGCGTGAAGAGCTCTGTGTCCCCCCAACCTAAGCGCCGGACCTGCTGTCTGTTTCCAGGGTGCAGCACAGAGCCGGACAGGCAGGGACTAGCCTGCCTTAGCCCTGCAGGACTTTTAATGGCCCCGGTCGGCGATGCTGACCGGAGCTGCCAGGGTCCCTTTTCGACCCGGTGATCCAGTCGAAGACCATACTCAGGGCGGCTGGGGCCGGTCTTCAGGCCACCCAGTGCTCCAGGCCTGGGGCTGGCCAGCCTGGGGTTGGGGTGGGCTGGTTGGGGTAGTTTGAGGTTGGGGCTGGCCAGGGCAGGGTGGCCTGTGGCCTGAGCTGGTTGGTGGGCCAGCACTCGGGGCAGCTGGGGCAGGGTCCTCCGGCTGCAGTGTGGGGCCCAGGGCTCTGGAGAGTGAGGGGGCAGAAGGGGCAGGGTAGGGGCAGGCCTTGGGTGGAAGGGGCGGGGCTGGGTGATAATGTCCTCGAACGAGGGGTTCACACGCTGCCCATGGCAGGAAATGTAAATCCCCCAGCTGTGTGGGCAGCTGCTGCTCCGTGGCTGGGACGGGGGAGCTGTCTATATGGTTCTGTCTGCCCCCACCCTGAGCAGAGCCCTCTCTGGCTGGGCGGCTGAGAGCCTGGGCGCGCATCAGCCCCCCCACCAGCCCCCACAGCCCGCTAGCAGCCCCGGCACCAGAGGGCACTCAAAGCCCTTCCTGTGGGGAAATAGCTCCTTGTTCCCCCGCTGGTGGGATGGGAGCCAGGGGAGGGCAAATCCTGGCCAGCCTTGGCCCAGAGAAGGGACCTGGGGAGTGCTGATCTCCATGAGTCTCCCCACAAAACCGGGCAGTTTTATTTCCCGTGTCACCGTCGGTGCTGCCCTGAGACATTCAGTCGCTTATGATGGAAACCAGAGGACGTTATTGACCGTACCTCGGTGTCTCAACCAGCAAATACAAATGGTTTCTTTCTTCAATTATTCTATGGACACAGGGACTTTTTCACAGTTCCTGGCGGGCTCTTAATCGTACCAGGTTGTAACAGCCTGGGAACAGGTCTCTTTCCTAACTTCCTTAATATCTGAGTACGCCCTAGATATGACATTGTTTAGAGGGCAAATTTTCTTGATAATATTTAACACGTCTCTTGTCAGATCGTATTTTCATTATGGCACATTGAGAATCATCCAGTTGAGTCACTGTAGGTACATACTCAGGATTCCTATAAAAAGAAAAGGAGGACTTGTGGCACCTTAGAGACTAACAAATTTATTAGAGCATAAGCTTTCGTGAGCTACGAAAAAGGATTCCTATAGTACATTATAAAACTGAACAGTTTCCAGAGGCTAAAACAGGCTTTTAGATCAGTCCTTTGTAAATACAAGTTCAATTTATACATTTGTTTTTATGTTTTGAATCTTTACACCTTGAGTTCCTTGAACTGGAGGGTGTTTCATTTGTGCTGGAGAATGCATTGTATAAATATATTACAATGTTTAAGAATTTATTTCTAGTTACTGAGTAACTTAATAAGAAAAAAAACATATCGCCATTGGAAAAAGGTGATAACATTGTTATCTACTAGAAATACACCTTCAGTTGTCTTAGAGCTGATGGAAAACCCTTGTTGGCCAATCTATTGTAATATTTTCTTTCCAATGATCACCTGAAAAGCTTTTTGTTTTTTCCTTTCTCTCTTTAAACTAGTGCCAAAACTAATTTATTAGTTATTCCATGTTTTAGAAGAATGTTTGCAGGAAAACTCAACTGCTTTACTTCGTAACTTTTTAATGAGAAATGAAATACACAAATTAAAAGTGCGTATATTTGCTTGCTTATAATTTTCCAAAAGGTAATATAAATTAAAATTTAAAAGTATGTAGGTGCTTGAGGGGGATTGGTGTGACATGGTGCAAATATTCTGCAAATATTGAGCAAATATTCTGCATGGATTTTATTTACCAGTTAAAGTTATTAGTTCTTGTATTAAGGCTCCAAAACTGACAAAGGAAAGTAAATGCAAAGTAATGCCTATTTTAAAACATTATCACAACTATACATACAAAATGATGGGGTCTAAACTAGAAAGAGATCTTGGAGTCATTGTGGATAGTTCTCTGAAAACATCCACTCAATGTGCAGTGGCATCAAAACGGTGAACAGAATGTTAGGAACCATTAGGAAAGTGAAAACTAACAAGACAGAAAATATCATATTGCCTCTAAATCCATGGTACGCCCACACCTTGAAAAATCTATATTGGAATTGGAAAATGTACAGAGAAGGGCAACAAAAATGATGAGGGGGATGGGACGGCTGCCATATGAGGAGAGATTAATAAGAGTCGGACTTTTCAGCATGGAAAAGAGACGACGAAGGGGGGATATGGTAGAGGTCTATAAAATGTTGAAGGGTGTGGAGAAAGTGAGTAAGGAAGTGTTATGTACTCCTTCACATTACACGAGAACTAGGGATCACTCAGTGAAATTAATAGGCAGCAGGTTTAAAACAAACAAAAGGAAGTATTTTTTCACACAATGCACAGTCAACTTGTGGAACTCCTTGCCTGAGGATGTTGTGAAGGCCAAGAGTGTAACAGGGTTCAAAAATTGGTTCAAAGATTGGTTGATTTTGGCCAAACTTGTTTCATTTCCAGCTGACAATTGTTCAGTTTCCAGGACATTTTCGCTAAAAATGTTTCACTTGTGAACTCAAACGTTTTTAAGTTTTTGACCTTTTTTTGGTTTAAAATTGATTTGTTTTTGGCAGTTTCTGGTCAAAAATTGTTCTGTTTTCAGCCAAAAACATTACAAATTACAACCAGCTTGAAACCAGAGCTGTTGTCAAGGTCATTAGGAAGGTGATGGGAATCCCCGTCATGACTTTGCCAGCCTGGTAGAATCTCGACTGCATTGCAGGGCCCTGGCTGTTCTCCTTGCCCAGGTCCCTCTGTTCTGCTCTGCGTTTAAATGGGGCTGAACGTGAGTGTCAATGGAACAAACGTGGGGAAAGGACCAAAAGCACCCTCAGAGCTTTAGCCCTCCCCATGCCCAGTACTTCAATGTATCAGGAACTTTGCAAAGGTTATTACGAGATCTGGTGGAGGGGGGCAATATTGTTATAATGTTTACAATGAAAAGGAGAGACAGGTCCTGTGACTATCCCAAGGACATAGAGTGTTTGGTGGAGCTGGGAAGAGAAGCCAGGAGTCCTGGGTCGAAGCCCTGATCTAACCCAGTAGCTCTCAACCTTTCCAGACAACTGTACCCCTTTTCAGAGTCTGATTTGTGTTGCGTACCCCAAGTTTCTCCTCACTTAAAATGACTTGCTGACAAAAGAAGAAATTAAAAAAAACAAAAATCATAGCACACTGTTACTGAAAAATTGCTGACTTTTCTCTAATCCAATGATTCTCAGCCAAGGGTCTGTGTACCCCTGGGGGTACGCAAAGGTCTTCCAGGGGGTACATCAACTCATCTAGACATTTGCCTAGTTTTACAACAGGCCACATAAAAAGCACAAGCGAAGTCAGTGCAAACTAAAATTTCATACAGACAATGACATGTTTATACTGCTCTTTAGACTACTCATTGAAATGCAGCTGCAATATTTATATCCCAGTTGATTTATTTTATAATTTAATGGCAAAAATGAGAACGTCAGCAATTTGTCAGTAATAGTGTGGCTGTGACACTTTGGTATTTTTATGTCTGATTTTGTCAGCAAGTCATTTTTAAGCGAGGGGAAACTTGGGGGTATGCAAAACAAATCAGATTCCAAAAAGGGGTACAGTCGTCTGGAAAGATTGAAAGTCTAACCCACAAAATCCTGCTTTCCGCTGAGAACAGAACCCTAGTGTTCTTGCTCCTATCCCCCTGCTCTAACCCACTAGCCCCCAGTCTCTCCCCAGAGCTGGGGAGAGAACCCAGGAGTCCTGACAATGAGATTTAACTACTTGACACCCCCCTCACTTCTCTATGGAATCCAGGAGTCCTGACCTGCAGGCCCCCTTCCTCCTGCATTAACTCACTAGACCCACATCCTTATGGAACCCAGAATTCCAAGGCCCACCCGACCCTACTCCACAGTGCCCTGTTTTCCACTCTACAGAACCCAGGCGTCCTGGCTCCCACCCCCAGTTCTCTCACCATGGGATCCTGCCTCTCCCAAGGACAGGAGTAGGATGCAAGAGTCCGATTCTTAATCTAGATGTCATCAGGAACAGAACCCAGGAGTCCTGCTGCCCCTCGTCGCCACCCCAAGGCTTCCAAGGGGAGTTGCTTTCACTCATTCCCCAATTCGATTTCCCGGGAGGAAGGGAGGCGAATTTGTCAGCGTGCACAGAAGTCCACATACAGGGCTGGCGAGGGGAACAGGAACATACAGACTTTAAAGGGTGCAGATCCGTTAAAGTTTCTATATTGCATCACAGCAGGTACCTGAGCCCTTCTATAAAAAGAGAAAGAGAGGCAGGGACAGCCCCGGTGTAACAGGAAACAGGGAGACACGGTACAGCTTTTCCATGCTGCAGACTTAGCCACCGACTTCACCCAAGCAAACTTTACTCTAAGGAGCATTTGGTAAGTGATACCCCTCTGGTTTGCTTGTGCTCTAACCACAAGACCCCCCTCCCCTTCTGGAGCCAGGGATAAACCCTGGGTGTCCTGGCTCCCAGCCACTCTGCTTTAACCCACTAGACTCTCCTCTCCTCCTGGAACTGCAGGCACAACCCAGGAGTTCTGGCTCCCTGTCCCTCCTGCTCTAACCACTAGACCCTGCTCCCCTTCCAGAGCTAAGGATAGAACTCGGGACTCATGGCTCCTAGCCCCACTCCTCCACCATATGACTGTTAATGGATGTTTTGTGTTGAAGACTGTTTGCAATGGCACGATATCACTTTAAGGGGGGTGAGGGGGAGAGAGTGTGGCTTCCTGGTCCTGCTGGCAGTCTTGGGGGCTCTGCAGGGAAGCATGGGACCAGAGGCAGCCTGCAAAGAACTAACCTAGAACAAAGTGGCTGAGTTATCTCTCGCTGCCATGGGCAGCTGCCTGCTTTGTCTCCCACTGTTTAGTGAGCAGCCTGCTTTGTCTCTCTCTTGTTTGTGTTCTTGTGGGTGATTGTCCTGGATGCCTAGAAACAGAGACACCTTACGCTGCAACCTTCCAGCAGGGACATTTCAGGTTTCTCTGACTTATCTGTGTGGGTGCCACAAACATACCAGCCATGAAGGGGTCAGAAGTGGGGATACCTCAGAACTGTGGCAAATGGCTCGGTGGTTCCACACCCCATCGACCGGATCATGCATGTCCAATCTCTCTTCTGATCTCATTTCAGCCCACCTGTGATCAATCCCCCAGCCAGAGATTTGGCTGCATCAGAGAGACCAGCGCCGATCTCCTGCTTCCCCATCACCATGGAGGCTTCTCTTGCTGCCTGCATCCTTGCTGCTCTCCTGGCTATGGGTGAGTGGGGTCTGTTCCTACAGGAGCTGATTTCCTAACATCTCCAATGTACCAACAGCTCAGAGCTCCCTGTTGTGTAAAACTGTTAATGAACGTAACCGAAAAGCAGCCACAGAATAACGGGGGCTGAGCCAGGAACGTCTGAGTGACAACGTCTGAGGAGGAGATGACTGGAAATGGGAGGAATATTTATTCTTTAAATCACTAGAAATGTGTCCTGACTGGACACGTTTCAGAGCTGGCCAGAGACCAAGGATATTCCTGAAAGAGGATTCCCCCCCCCAGGTTTGTCTGAAAGGCAGCAGATCTGAATTTCACTAACATGAGCTCAAGACAATATGAAAGGCATTTCTGCACGATTCCCAGCTGGGGTCAAAGGACCATAACTCCATTGGTGTCAATGGGGCGAGATCCCCAATAAAATTCAAGAGAAAGTGAGGGGGCAAGGAAGCGACAAATCTAGACCTGTCATGTTCTCTCTCCTTCTCCAGGGGCCTGTCTGCAGTGTGAGGTTTGTGCTGGAGTTGGAAACAACTGCACGGGCAGTATGCAGACCTGCGCCCCTGGACAAGACTCTTGTGGCATCTTTCTTACTGAAGTCATACTGGGTAGGTGAAATGGACCCTTATCTACATGGGTCAGGGAATAGGCTGGGGAGCCAGGACTCCTGGGTTCTATTCTACACCTTCCTCTGGGACGGGAGTGGGGTGGCTGGGTTTGAACAGGCAATGACTGGGAGCCAGGACTCCTGGGTTTCTATGCCAGACCCTGTGGTCTACCTCCCAATGTGGCTTAGACTCAGCATTGCAAGCAGTGGTTCTCAAACGAAAGGCCCAGGCAGTCACAGAAAATTTGCGGGGTTTGCGGTTTGGACAGTTCAAATACTATCCTGGCAACAGTTTGACGTGCCGCGTCAGTAAAGGAAGACCCCATACTGTGTAAAGAAGAGGTGCTAGGTAGAATACCACCAACGGGACATGGTTGTGACTATCTGTATGAATTGAACAGAACGAGTTTGCTGTAAGAAAGTGTCTCGGACATTTTTACTAGCGAAGCCGTTGTAAATATCAGGGAACGATTTTCTATTTCAATCACGGCAAAGGGGGAGAGGAGAGAAAGCCAGGTCCTCCCTCCAATGGACAGAGCCAGCCGCCCTATGGCACTCTAAGGAAACACCACCGGGCCCACAGTGCTGCTCCAGGGGGCAGAGCCAGGTGCCAGGGCAGGGGCCTCCGGGACCCCAAAAATCACAGTGGCTGCAACTGAAGCCTCTGGTGGCCACATGGGTCCACAGTAGCTGCGCTTGGGAATCATTCTAGGTGACTAACCAGCCCGTGGGCCAGAGGCCCACTCTGGATGGGATCCGCCAAATCCAGCACGCTTAGTGGGAGCCACCTAAGCCAGCCAATAGGAAATGCTGAGGAGAGGGGTGTGGCCTAAGCCCTGCCCCTCACCCAGAGTTTGGTTGTAAATCCGCGCCCAGCTCTGGTTGGGCTCCACAGCTGGGAACCCCTTGCCGGGAGTTGGGTGTTTGGACCGGGTCAGCCCTTCCTTGCAAATGAGAGTGGTGGAGGAGGGGCTGCCCTGAGACCCCAGTGGCTAGGCACTCAGCTGGGCCATGGGGGAGCCAAGTTCAAATCCCCACTTGGCCCAAATCAGGCTGGGGACTTCAGCCCAGATCCGTCCCCTCCTACGGTTGTGCCTGGCCCCCTGGATCCGGGTGGGTCTCTCTGTCTCCCCTGTTGAAGCCGCCCCACATTGTATGAAATAGTTAAACATTCCCTGGAACCTGATTCCCCCACATCCACTGGTCTCTTGGGTATATGGAAGACAACCCCCACCCCCCTCCCTGGCTGGGCTTTGTGTAGGGCCCAATCCGGAGGGCATGCTCTGAAGGCATCTCCTGGATCAGGCCCTGCAGGTTATATCGGCAGGGGAACATTTAGTTTGTGAATCCCACCATGGGCTAACTAAGGGGTGAGCGGGATGCCCGGTTTCGGGATTTCGGCGGCCCGGCATGTACCCCCTGTTGGAAACTTTGGCAACGAAAGGGCTTTATGGGCAGGAGATTCGGGATCCCCAGAGTTACGTGGCAGCTGAGTGGGGAGCTGGAGCAGAAACAATTGGTGCCTGCTGATAGTGGGGTGGAGACACAATTTAAATTTTCACCCCTACTATGGCTTGAGTCTTGGCCCCTCCAAACACCCCCGTCTTACCCTCTGTAGCTCCCCCCATTTCTGCTCCCAGCTGTTTGCGTCTGCTGTTCCCCCCCCCCCCCACAGCAGCTACCGGCTCACTGGCTCCAGCAGCTGCTGCTGTGTAGGGAGTGGACCTGGCCACACCATGTGACCAAGCGGGGCCAGCAAACCTGGTCCTACCGCACCCCATCCCATGTGTTGCCTCTGAACTGGAGGTTATAAATGCTGGATTTAGGTGCTGAAATCACTTTGTCTAGCCCTGTGGGACCGCGGCTGACTCACTTTCCCCTCTTCGTGCCTCAGTTTCCCCTTGGGTAGAAGAAGGCTAATGGCACAGGGCCGTCATTGTGAAGAGGGCGTTGATGGGGTGGGAGTGGAAGGGGAATAAATCTCTGTCTTCTCCTCCTGTGCAGTGGGAATTAAGACCCAGAGCATTCTCAAGGGCTGTGTGACATCCAGCCAATGTAAAGCCGGTCCCGTCTCTATGAATTTTGGGAATGAAGTGACATCAACAATGAGCATCGCTTGCTGCATGGGAGATGCCTGCAAAACAGTCAATGTTACACGTAAATCTCCCCATCTCCGCCTCTCATCCTCGATCCCCCTGCACCTCCTGATGCCTGGAACCTACCCCATTTTAACTTCCTGAGACTGATCCTCCCTCCTGGCAGGGGGTGCCCCATTGAATAACACTGAGACCCTGGGTGTGTGGAGGTTGGTGGGTCGAGCTCACCAGGTGTGAAGCCAGCTGGCCCCACCCGGGGCGGGGTCCAGGGCTCCCTGCTGCAAACCCCTCCCCCGCCCCTGCTGCCCCCGGCGTCCCCGGAGCTACAGCTCCCCCTGCAGGGGGCACCCGGGGCTGAGCTTTGCAGCCCCCAGCTGCTTTCCCGGCCCCGACCCCTCCTGGGGCTCGTCCCCCGAGCTGACTGCGTTTGCTCCGCTTCTTCCCAGTGCCCCTGGCCGACCCCAGATCCAATGGCCGGAGCTGCCCTGGCTGCTTTGCTTTGTCCACTGAGCAATGCCATGAAGAGACAGTCAAGTGTACAGGAGGCGAGACCCGATGTATTGACTCCATTGGGATTGTAACGATTGGTAACATCTCTTCATTTATTCTGGGGTTATTTTTCCTTTGCTGTTTCCCCCCCGCCTGTGGGGCAGAAGTGAGATGCTGGGTGGAGGCCACTAGGTAAAGGGATCGGGTGCAGATCAGGACACCTGGGTTCTGTTCCCAGCGCTGGCTTCTGGTGTGACCTTGGGCCAGTGTCTCCCCCTCTCTGTGCCTCTGGTTCTCCTCCCAGCTGTTGCCTGTCTGTAGTTTAGTCTGTAAACTCTTCGTGGTAGGGACTGGTTTAGTCCTGGGAGCCCTTGTCGTGCCAGGCACTGTGCAGACCCACAATGAAGATAAGGGACCCATGCTGTGCTGGGCACTAAAAACTCATAGGGAGATATAGTCTGTGCCCCAGAGAGCCTGCAATCTCTGTAGGCATAGTGGGGATCATTCTCCCCATTTAAGGGTGGGGAAACTGAGGCGCTGAGCAATGCCATGACTTGCCCGAGGTCACACAGGAAGGCTGTGACAGGGCTGGGAACTGACCCTAGTTTTATGCAGTCCCATCATGTTGCCTTAACTCACTACAAAACCACCCGTTTTAGAGATCCCACTTCTTCCACCAGCACTGAGTTGCTGCTTTGTAGATGAACTGTTGGGCTAATACAGGCTTCATCTAATCCAGGTGTTGTCAGTGGGCTCCAGATTGGGGTTGCAAGTGACTTGGTCAAGGACACACAGTGAGTCTGTGTCAGAGGGGGTGGCCATCCAGGGCCAGACAGGCTGTGGGGGAGCAGAGCAAATGGGTAGATAGAGGCTGGAGTGCACGGGGAAGTTTGGATGGGGCCCTGAGGAGGGGGAGTCTGTTGTGTCTCGCTCCAGTTTGAGGAATGGAGCTGCTCCCCTGACAATCGCCTGCTTCCCCTCCCACCCCCACGTAGGTGGAAGCCCAATACAGATGGTCATGAAGGGCTGCGTTTCCGAGTCCATGTGCCTCCACTTAAAAGTGGGTTCGTCAGCCTTCGCAGGGATCAGTTCGAATCTAACCACAGACAAATGCACAGTGGCCTCCGGCACGGCGGGCGCGGCTCCAGGAGCAACCGGACTTTTCCTCCCGGCCCTCGCTGGGCTCCTCCTGTTGAAGCTACTCTCCTGAATCCCCACCCAGTGCAACGAGTGACACTGCACTCAAATACACCCTGCAACCTGCGTTAGCCCCTTTCCCCACCACGGGTTCTTGGCTCCTGGATGGACTCTGATCCCCTTGATGTTGTTGCACTGAATAAAACAAACTGGAGACCAAACTCTTTGTATTTTTAAAAATTTATTTAAATGGGGAAAAATGTAATTCTCGTGGGTGGTGCCATCAAGAAGCCAGTTAAGTACATCAGAGTGGCCACAGCTAGTCCAGAGTCCTGTCTCTGACAGTGGCACACCCAGAACTTCAGGGGCAATGCATAGCACATGGCAATTTAGGAGAGACCCACCCCTGACTTCTCCTCCTCCAGTAATTTGTCTAGTACTTTTTTGAACCCGCTATTCCGTTGCCCATCCCCACATCCCCTGACAATGAGTTCCACAGGTTAATTGTGTGTTGTGGGGAAAAAGCACGGCCTCTTCTTTGTATGAAACCTGCTGCCTGTTCATTTCATTGGGTGACCCCTGGTTCTGGTGCTGTGGGACAGGGGAAATAGCATTTCTCTAGTGACTTTCCCCAAGCATGGCATGATTTTCTAGCCCTCTGTCGCATCCCCCCTGAGTCGTCTCTTTGCCAGGCTGAACGGCCCTAATCGTTTTAGTCTCGCCTCGTATGGAAGCAGTTCCGTGCCCTAAGATAAGACTTAGAAAGATCCTAGTCGGGAAATTAGGCAGTACAGTGTCCCAGGCACCCAGGCTCTTTGCTCAGGAACAAGCTCGGAATGAAGTTCAGACAAGACCCTCCTGCAGTGACTCCCCTCGGGCCAGATTCTCACCAGGGCCAGCCTCTGACCTCGGAGCATTCAGCCCTCTGTTCACACTGTGAACTCCCCGCAGGGAGTGCTCCTGAATGAGACACCTGGGGAAGGCTTACCTGCCCCCCAAAAGGGGCCATGCACCCCAACTTCGCAGTCGGCAGTGACCCTCAGCCAGTGTGTGACACAAACAGGTTATTAGTTGTCGGGAACACAGCGTAGAACACAGACTGTTAGTACAGTAAGCAGGGAGGTTCAGGAAAGTCCATCTTGGGGGGACCCAGAGCCCTGGGCTCCCCCACCCCCCAATTCCCAAACCAGTAGACCACTCAGCTTCAAGCAGCCCACCCTCCGTCACACCCAGTGCCCCTCTTCCGCCCTTTGTGTTGCTTCCTGGGCAAATGGGTCACCTGGCCTCCACTTTTCGCTGTTCCCCAGCTCCTCCAGCTGGCACTTGCCCAAGATGGGCCCCAGCCGTTTGTTGCCAGGATACAGAGTGTCCAGCCATTGCCTGGGCCCAGGCAGCTAGAGGACATGGCAGTCACACCTGCCCTCTCGGCGTCTCTGCACGATCACACACCCTTGTCCCACCACCTAGATTCTTGTGCAACACACAGGGGAAACTGAGGCACACACAGGCTTCAGACAAAACACTAAGAAAATTCCCACTTTGGCACACACAGGCTGGGAGCTACACAGGAGAATGTCAGTTCAGCCTCCAACGGGGGTGCAAACGCTTTGGGACCTGCTGAAGGAGCCACGGTACGAAACAGATGTGCGGGACCCAATCTTGAAGTAGCAGAGCTGTGGGGCTGGCCCGTGGGAGTCTGGGGCCTGGCAATAAGAAGGGGATGTTCCCAGACAGCCTGAATCACAGTCAGACGCACGGGACACTTTGGGGTGCTGCAACACGTTCGTCTCGCTTTAGCCCCACATCCCAGGTCCCCCGTTCCGTTTCAGTCCGCCTTGTAGCAGGTCCGCCATTAATCAGAGCCTTTTGTGTGCCATCCATCCATCTCGGTTTGGGTCTTCCAAGCCGCCTCTGACCCTCCACTGTGAAGTTTAACACTCTGGTTCCTAGATATTCTTCGGATTTACCCTTGAACAAACCAGCTAAGCCTGGACCTTAAGTCTTTTACTGAGTGGCCGAGAGATTGAAGTGTTCTCCTATCGGTTTTTGAATGTTATGATTCCTGATGTCAGATTTGTGTCCATTTATTCTTTTGCATAGAGACTGTCCGGTTTGGCCAATGTACATGGCAGAGGGGCATTGCCCTGGCCACTCAGTAAAAGATTTAATGGTGGCAATTTTGCAACACAAAAGCTTCAAAAACAGACTCCAATGAGAAACTACTGAGCTTGAATTAATATGCAAACTAGATATCATTAACTTGGGTTTGAATAGAGACTGGGAGTGGCTGGGTCATGACACATATTGAATCTATTTCCCCATGTTAAGTATCCTGACACCTTCTTGTCAACTGTCTAAATGGGCCATCTTGATTATCACTACAAAAGTTTTTTTCTCCTGCTGATAATAGTTGGGATCACACATTCCTCTAATTCCGTTTTTCTCCTCCTGTGCAGCGGGAATGAAGACCCAGAGCATTCTCAAGGGCCGTGTGACATCCAGCCAATGTAAAGCGGGTCCCGTCTCTGTGAATTTCGGGGCGGGAATGAGAACACAGACAAGCTTTGCCTGCTGCGTGGGAGATGCCTGCAGAACAAGCACCGTTACAGGTACCTCTCCCCAGCTCCGCCTCTCCTGCCTCATCCCCTGCACCTCCTGCCCTACATTAACTTCCTGGGCCTGGTCCTCCTGCGGGGGTGCCCCTTGGAATAACACTCAGCCTCTGGGTGGGTGGAGTTTAGTGGGCGGGGCTCTAGGCTCCCACCAGGTGTGAACCCAGCTGGCCCCACCCGGGGCGGGGTCCAGGGATCCCCGGAGCTACAGCTCCCCTTCCGGGGGCACCTGGGTCTGAGCTGTGCAGCCCCCATCTGCTCTCCCGGCCCCAACCCGTCCTGGGGCTCGTCCCCTGAGCTGACTGCATTTGCTCCGCTTCTTCCCAGTGCCCCTGGCCGACCCCAGATCCAATGGCCGGAGCTGCCCAACCTGCTTCGCTGTGTTTACTGATCAGTGCAGTGAGAAGACCATACAGTGCACTGGAGACGAGACCCGATGTGTCAACATGGTCGAGACCCTAACAACTGGTAACCTGAGTTCATTTCTTCTGGGGTTATTTTTCCTTTGTTGGTTTATTCCCCGTCGGGCAGAAGCGAGACACTGTGTGGGGGCCGCTAGGGAAAGGTATCGGCTGCAGGTCCGGACACCTGGGTCCTATTCCTAGCTCTGGCCTCCGGTGTGACCTTGGGCCAGTGTCTTTCCCTCCCTTTATGTCTCGTTCTTCTTCCATCCATTACCTGTGTATAGTTTAGTCACTAAGTTCTTCGTGGTAGGACTGACTTACTCTTTGGACCCCCTGTTGTGCCAGATGCTTCACAGAGCCCCGACCCAGATGCGGGTCCCCTCTTCTGCCAGATGCTGAAGGACTCCCGGCAGCATACAGTTCCTGCTCCACAAAGAGGCTGCAATCGGAACAGGCAAAATAAGGATCGTTCTCCCCATTTTAAAGATGGGGGAAACTGAGGAACAGAGCGGTGCCGTGACCTGCCCAAGGTCACACAGGAAGGCTGTGTCAGGGCTGGGAATTGAATCTAGTTTTGCAGAGTCCTATCATGAGGCCTTAAATCACTGTGAAGTCACCCTTATTAGAGATCCCACCACTGCCACCAGCACTGAGCTGGTGCTTTGCTAGATGAGTGGTGCAGCTAATACTGGCTAGATCCAATACGGGTTTCATTGGTAGGCTCTAGATCTGGGCTGCAAGTGACTTGTTCAAGGACACACAGCGAGTCTGCGTCAGAGTGGAGGAGAAGGGGGAGGCCATCCCGGGCCAGACAGGCTGCGGGGCAGGTAGGGGGAGAGCAGACAGCGAGATAGAGAGCTGTGGGGGAGTCTGAAGGGGCCCTGAGGATGGGGGGACCATTGTGTCCTGGTCCAGCTCAAGGAGTGGAGCTGCTCCCCTGACAACTGCCTGTCCCCTGCCCCCGCAGGTAGAAATCCAGTGCAGATGGTGATGAAGGGCTGCGCTTCCGAGTCCATCTGCGGCCAGCTAAAAGTGGGCTCGTCAACCTTCGCAGGCATCAGTGCAAGTCTAACCAGGGCCAAATGCACAGCGGCCTCCGGCGCGGCGGATGGGGCACCAGGGCCAGGCGGGATCCTGCTGCTGCAGCTTCTCTCCTGATTCCCTGCCCGGTGCAATGGCGACACTGCATGGAAATACATCCCTGCAGCATGAGTTAGCCGCTGTCCCACCCAAGGATTCTCGGTTCCCCGGATGGAGTCAAGCCCCTTAATATTGCTGCAAACTAGAGACCAAATTCTTTGGAATTTCTTTATTTATTTCAATGGAGAAAAATTTAATTCTCCTGGGTGGTGCCGTCAAGAAGCCATTTAAGGACAGAAGCACGGCCGCACCGGGTCAGGTGAATGGTGCAGCTAGTCCAGTGTCCTGTGTCCGACAGTGGCCACTACCAAAGCTTCAGGGACAGTGCCCAGCACATGGCAATTTAGGACATAGCCACCCCTGACTTCCCCTCCCGACTTCTGGCAGTCAGAGGTTTAGGACACTCTGAGCATGGGGTTGTGTCCCTGATGATCTTGGGTAATAGCCTTTGATGGACCCATCCTCCATGAACTCATCTAATTCTCTTTTCAACCCACTTATACTCTTGCCCATCACCACATCCCCTGGCAATGAGTTCCACAGGTTAATTGTGCATTGTGGGTAAAAGTGTGACCTCTGTTCATATTAAAACTTCTGCCTGTTTATTTCATTGGGTGCATCCTGGTTTTGGTACTGTGGGACAGGGGAAATAGCAGTTCTCGAGTCACTTTCTCCACGCCATTGCATGATTTTTTAGCCTTTCCTTGCATCCCCCCTAAGTCGTCTCTTTGCCAAGCTGAATGGCCCTAATCTTTTTAGTCTCGCCTTGTATGAAAGCCATTCTGTGCCCTAAGATTAGGCTCAGAAAGACCCCAGTGGGGAAATCAGGCAACACAGGTTGGGGGTTACTCAGCCCAGGAGAACGTCAGTTCAGCCTCCAGCGGGGACTGGGAGCCAGGACCCCTGAGTTCTCTCCCTGGCTCTGGAAGGGGAGTGGGGTCTAGTGGTTAGAGCAGGAATAGCTGGGAGCCAGGATGCCTGAGTTCTATCCCCAGCTCTGGGAGAAAAGTGGGGGCGGAGTGAGTTGGAGTGGGGCTGTGTCTTGGAATCAGGACTCCTGGGTTCCATACAGAAAGGTCTGGGGATCTGGTGACTGTCACCCCCTCTCACCCCTCCCCCCCCGCAGCACACAGCCCTCCTGCTGCATCCGACCACAGTGAGGCCCAGCCCAGGGTGTGAGCTGGTCTCACTTCCATTTCCCCACAGTCACCGTAATGACACTGGTTTGAAAGTGCAGTGGAGTGGGTGTGAGGCTGCGTCTACACTTCAAACGGGGCTGCTGGGTTCTCTCCTGGGGGCGGGGAGGGGAGTGGGGGGCCAATGGCTGTGACGGGGGACCCCTGTGGAGCAGCACAGTGCCCACCGCCCTCACACAGGCGCTGCTCAGGAACAAGCCCTCACCTCCAGGGCTTTGGGCATCTGCTAACAACTGCTGACCCACTGCTGGGGTGGGGCAGGGAAACGCCTTTCGTGGGAACAGGGCTGGACAGACGCCAGTGGCTCCGAGAACACCAATGCCAGCATCTCCAAATGAACCAGGGGGCCCTCCAGCCAACGCTGCTGCAGAGCAGCGAGATCAGGGGCTTTGCTGAGGCAGTTCCCCCTTTCTCACCCGAGTGGCTGGTCAAAGGTCAGGCGCGGTTAATGTTGGGCTGGAATTGCAAAGCCCCCTGCTCCCGCGCTGGAGACGTGAGTCTCCCTGGCTCCCGTGGATTTTCTTGGATGTCTTCAGCCGTGACCCAGGAGGTCAGCTCTCTGCCCCACCCGTAGCAGGGACCCGGGGGGGGGGGGCAGGGCAGAGCATGGCAGGGGATGAGCTCCCGGCCCAACGAGGAGTGAATCACAAGCTAAGAGAAAAGGAGTACTTGTGGCACCTTAGAGACTAACAAATTTATTAGAGCGTAAGCTTTCGTGAGCTACAGCTCACTTCATCAGATACAATTTGTTAGTCTCTAAGGTGCCACAAGTCCTCCTTTTCTTTTTGCGAATACAGACTAACACGGCTGCTACTCTGAAACAAGCTAAGAGGTACATGAGTGTGAACCTGACCTGGAGTTTTGGGAGTAGGGCCGGAGACGTTTTTGCTGAGTGTTGTTTGAGGATGACCTGGTAATAAGGCAGCATGGTTCCAATGTGCAGGTTTGGTCACTTCAGCCAGTGTGAGGAGTGGCTCCTTCCCGCCCCCCGCCCAGGCCCGGCCTCCAAGGAGAGCAGTTGAGCGACCCAGATATGTCCCGGAGGGGGCGGCACAGCGGGAGAAGGACAGAGCCTCCTCACAGCAAGGTAATTCTGGTGGGGCAGGGTGTGACATCCTATACCTTGGGGGAACATCATGGAGCCCCCATATTCCTCGTTTTTATATAATTGTGATATGATATATAACACAGGCCTTGTAAGGTATCAGCAGAAAAGTTATGATCTGCTGCAAGTCATTTCTCTATCCATAGATGTGTATCATTAACGCATATGGAGTTGTGAGATTGTGTTGTATGGTGGTCACTAAAACATGCTATAAACTGGGGAATCAGCCAGATGTTAGCTCTCCAGGGTCAACAGCAAGGAAAGTGACCAATGCCTGGGTGGGGTGTGAAACAACCATCAACAGCCATTGTCCAGCAAGGGAGCTACAATGCAATGACTCACCTGCATGAGGCCACACCAGGGGACTTGCTCAGCCTTGCCCGGGGACTCAGCAATGCCCCCCAGACGTGCCTGGATTTGTGCTCCCCAAACACATGGGACTGAGGTTATAAAACAGACATAGTGGCCACATGCTGGTCATTTCTCCTGCCCCCGCCTATGCTGCAATCAACAAAGACACTGAGAAGAATACAGAAGACTCCAACCAAGGAGATTGGCCCAGATTTAATGGAAAAATCTGTATATTAAGGACTGCGATATCCAGTGGTGTGAGAAAAGCTGCTTATCTAGATGTTGCCCAGTCTAATAGGGTTGAGAGTTTAGACTGCGTGCTAATATTTTATTTCTTTTGGTAACTAACTCTGACTTTTTGCCTATCACATCTAATCACTTAACATATGTCTTCTGTAATCAAAAAACTTCTTTAATTGTTTATCTTTACCAATGAATTTGCCTGAAGCGTGTGGTAAATCTGCTCAGGTTTTGCAAAGGCTGGTGTATGTCCACTTTCCATTGATGAAGTGGGGGAGTGCAATATGATATATTTCGGAGGTGCAAGGCTGGGAGCTGGGGGGATTTAGCTGGTGTCTTTCTCTGTGTGATTCATGAGTGGCTCTGGGAGCATTCATGCAACCTAGCTGAGTGTGGGGCTCCATATGCAGTTGTGCTGAGTGAGCACAGCACCTGGAGGGGTTTGCTGCTGGTCACTAGCCAGGCATTGTGAGAGACAGCCCAGGCTGGAGAGAGTTCAGGGAGCATAGCGGTCCTACGGCCCCAGGCTGCACATCGCAGGGGATCCTGTCACACAGGAAAAGCGTAGTGGGAGGTGCTGGCACTGCTGCTGTAGTGTCCCTTGGGGGCCCACAAATATGTTTGGCAGTGGGCCCACAAAAGGTTTACCTGGCCCTGCCTGTACGCTTTGTTCAATGGTGTGGGGATAAAGGCGCACGTACACACACACGCACACACACACAGACTTTTTTTAAGATAACCTGCGAAAAGAGGGCATAAGGGTAAGAGATTTGTTCTGCATTTCAGGGGAAACTTTGACAACGGTTTGAAATCTGTATGTAGTGAAATGGGTTCATATCCGTTCGTTGTGAGTTGGCAAGGTTTAAGCCTGGGCAAGACAAAATCTCTCCCCAAACTCATGAAGCATCAGGTTCCACCTCGGGGTTTTACCCCCCCAGTGTCAGGCACAGCGAACGAAAACCTCTTACAAAGCTGTGGCGAGACCTGGATGCACGCAGGAGGGGTGAAACTGCAAGACTGGGCATTTCTAACAGAGATGAGGAACACTCACCTAACCAAAACACTTCTTTGCCTTTATGTGCTCCGTGATATTTTCTAGAAGAGTCTCAAAATCAACAACATATCATCAGGTACGTGATCCTCCCAGGCTCTTTGTTAGTGATTTACAATTCGACAGCCTAGTGAAAAGAGTGATTCGAAAGACTGGCAAAATTGGGTGTGGGAGAGGGGAATATTACCTCGTGACGTTGGGGGTTGCTTCTCTAAGAAAAGCACTTACTAACGAGAAAACATGGCAATTATTAAAGAACAGATACACGCTG